>NC_088226.1:20517193-20848443 GCF_036934945.1 Oncorhynchus masou masou | reverse complement strand
TGCGAGTCAGGGTTCTCAACTCTAACATACGTAAGAACAAGTACAGAAACGGTCTCATTGCTGAGTATGGCCTCAATGTTGCACTGTAAAAAAACCGAGCCCAGAATAGACATGCTTGTTGAAAACTTCAACCAGCTACACACCTCTCATTAGGTCTGTGTGTTTATTTTCTGGATGTGATCAATCAGTTTATTCAGTTCAGAATCAAAAAACATGTATTGAATTTTAACAGCAACAGCAACAGTTCCAACCTAGACTTTCTTTCAACAATAATTTCTACAATAAGAAGTACAGTAAGCCTGATCATTTTTCATCTGTACTGTTACTTAGGGTTGCACTATCAGAAAGCTTGTGTGTGTTGTTATTCATCTGTGTGATGTGATCAGTTCAGAATGAAAATGATTTATTTTATTAGCAATAGTTCCAACCTAGACAGATATGTAAGAGCGTTTTTAATGGGGGAAAATAAACATGAATACATATTTAATTTCATTGTTATTTGTTTTTGTCTATATTGCATTTGTTTTAGGCATAAGGGCAATTAAATGTACTGATATTTATGTATAGTTGCAAATTTTCCTAAGCTTGGGTCCCAGAAAAACACAGAATTTCTTATTTGGGTCCCAGGCTGATAAAGTTTAAGAACCCCTGCCCTTGACAATCAACCGTTCTCTTTCGTGGATGATGTTGGCTTTCGCCGACTGGTCGAGCACCTAGAGCCCCGGTACACACTACCAAGTAGGCGCTATTTTTCAGATGTTGCCCTACTGGAGTTACACAGTAGTGTTGAAACGCACATCCATGAGCTACTTGCTATGGGCGTCACTGCTATTAGCTTCACAACTGACATTTGGATCAGCAATGTCAGGCCCATGAGCATGCGGAGTCAGAGCACAGTGGGTCGGCGAGGATTTTGTACTGAGGAAAGCCGCATTGCATGCTCAATAATGTGCTAGTTTTCATACCGCTGCTGCCATTTCAATGGCATTTGAGAACATGAACACACTCCAAGCACCATTCGAACAATTGACTCAAGAAATAAACTCATAAACTGCATCTGCAGCAGACGTGACACCCTCTTATGGCATTGAAACGCTACCCCACCTAAAACTTGCAAAAGTACTCTACTAGGAGGCAAGCGATTCAGTGGCGTTCTCTGAGCCTCTACGGTGTTTCCACCATGCTCGATGGTAGTTACAAGTACCATACTTCGATGCAGACAAGAAAGAGGGTTTACGTGAAATGTTACAGACACAGCTGGACAAGATGGAAATGGACACAGTGACAGTACGCACCGAGGAAGAGGACCCATGACAGAAGAGGCCATGGACAGAGCTGAAACTTCACTGCTTGACATGTATGATGAAATCCTGGTTGAGAATGAAAAGACTGAACAACGAAACAGCACAGCAAGTAAGTGATTAGGCTTTACTGGTAATGGGGACATACGTAAATGCCAACAAAATAACTTTTTGGTCTGTGTGTGTCTTTAACTGTACTAGAATGCTTAAGTCTCTGCTACAATTATAAACATCTGTATTGGAATATTTTTGTCAAGGAAAATATCAGATATCGGTATAGGCCAAAAATGTCATATCGGAGCATCCCTAGTTTTAACAGCTGGCCACTTCATCAGACAGCACTGTGTGTGTGTTTTTTTTTGTGTGTGTGTAAGACAGAGAGAGAGCATGCACGAGGGGGTGGGGTGGTATGATAGAGCATCTCTGATGTAATACTGTGTGTTTGGTGAGCCGCAAGTGTGTGTGTTTGATCAGAAAATACACACTGTAGTGCCTTTACAGAATAGATTGTAATTCGGCAGAGTTTTTCCATTTGTTGTCAATCAATTCCCTATACACAATGTGAGTGTGTGTGATGGTTACCCAGCCATCTGTCAAGTGAAGCGTGGGAATCTGATGGATCGTGGCTGGTAAGCATCCAGATGAGTGGATGTAAATGCCATATGTACGAGAGGAATGAGAGAGCGAGAGAGGAAATATAGAGAGAGAGGAAAGAGAGCGAGAGAGGAAAGAGAGCGAGAGAGGAAAGAGAGCGAGGAAAAGAAAGCTAGAGAGTAATGGCCTTTAGCCTGCTTTCAATGTGCATCTTTCCCATTTAACCATTATTGGCTGTGCTGAAGCTGGCCCACCCTGGTTGCCAGGAACTCCCAACACCTCAGGCTCATAACCAATTGAGTGTTGTACGCTCACTGCTCTTTGACTAAACTGATACTCATTCAATGTGAATATGCTACCTTCGAAACACACACTATATAGTGTGTATACAGACTGTATATACACAATATGTTGAAGGTACAAGGCGAACTGAAAGCCGAATACTACAAAGACTATTTAACCAGATCCTTTGACAGAAGAGGTATTACATTCTCAATACTTTAAGTGCTCACATGCTTGTTTGCATCTCTTCACAATGCCTAGTTTCAACCGTCCAGTATTTAAATGAAGATTGTATAGTTGCCTCCTTTCTTCCATGTTCTGAAAATTAAAATAAATAAGAGTACTGCCCCTTGGCTGCTATTTTGGACTCCCGAGTGGCGTAGCAGTCTAAGGCACTGCATCTCAGTGCTAGAGGCATCACAATCTGTATCACAATCAGCTGTGATTGGGAGACGCATAGGGTGGCGCACAATTGACCCAGCGTCGTCCGGGTTAGGGTTTGGCCGGGGTAGGCCATCATTGTAAATAGGAATTTGTTCTTAATTAACTGATTTGCCTAGTTAAATAAAAAGGTTAAATAAAAATCTGCTCCATAATTTCCTGCTTTATTTGATCGCAATAGTGATAGTCTTCCTTTGCTCTCGTTTCTCATCCCAAACTCCTCTTAACCATGCTTTATAGTTCCTAATGTAAGCATTTCATTGCACCGTTTACACTGTAGCCTGTGCGTATGACAAACTTTGATAATGCAAAGAGGATAGCGGTTCTGCTTGTGGACATGATCTTTGGTCAGGATTTCATAAATCTGTGAATTCCCTACTCTCTAGTTGTCTGCTGGTGTGGTCTCCCTCCTGGTCCATTCACCTACTCCGATCTATAATTACCAAGCTAGCAGCACCGCTCTCAGTCCTGTCTGGAACACAAGGCCCCAGCACCTCACAGACATATGAAGGCAGGCATTGTGGCTGGCACCACGTGGGATCCTGATCCTGTGATCATTAGCAGTAGGCCTTTTATGCTCCTGATGGGATTTAGTGTGTGTGTGTGTATCATGTGATCAAAAAAATACAACTTTGCTTATGCATGACTTTCTCAAGATGAGCTGTCTGTTACAATTTCACTGCTGTACCACTACAACTTAAATACATCTCATGCATCCTGTTGGATTACTGTCTGAGTTCCAGGTTGTGCCTATTAGGGTCTTTCAGGCAGGCCTACCAGTCAATCAGGCTATGCACACCATCACAGCTAGAGCCCCTTAGCTTTGCTGCAAGCTACAACAGAGCCCTACAGAGGCCATTCACTCTTGCTGTCATAGCAATACTGTGAGCAGACTGCACTGGATGCCCTCTCTCCCCTCAATTAATCTGCTTGTGCTAGTCTCCTTCAGTCGTCAGTGTGGTCTCCTCCATCATGGAGTACCATTGATACAGAAGTACACAAAGGAGTCCTTGACAAAACAACAAACATGGACGCGCGCACACACACACTATCACACAGACCACTTGCTGGCCAGGCACCACATTTCTGCCCTCCCCCACAATCATTCCATTTTAATCTCTGTGACCTTGTGTTCACACAGAGATGGAGAGAGAGAGAGAGAGCCGGAGAGCGAGCCGGAGCAACCAAGACTGTCAGATTCTTTGAGTCACAAGACTGGAAGTCTTTCTCCATCCTAATGCCCACATAAGTACTACCAGGAAACCAGAAACGCCAACTCCCTACATAGAGATGACTAGCTGAATATAGGCCTACCATGAGGTTACAGGTTTACACTTGAACGCATAGCTAGCACACAGCTCAACAAAAACAAACACAGGAGGAAAAGGCACCTCCATCCGAGACAAACCAAACTTCAAACCCAATGTTTGCTATGGAAATATCAACAGAACAATGTTTTTAACTAGTTACAGTAAAAACAGAACGCTAACCAGTTATAAAAATGAAAACCGATTGCTAGAGCAAGGTTGGCACTTGCAACTTCAAAACAAAAGGCTAAACAGTGTTTTTGAACACACCACTACCTACTACAAACATGTCCCTGGAAAGCTAAGTGATGTCCATATTCTCCACTAGTCTTCTCGGAGTAGATTGGCCTCAGCTACTTACATCATAAGTCCTTATAACATGTCCCAGTCCATCTGCACCTAAAAGGCTGTGGCGAAAACCCTGTGCCCAGTAGAGCGCCGAGAGCCAGATGCTGGTTTTGGCAGGACAACTATTATCTAAAAACAAGTGTGAAAACCACACTCAATGACACGGTCATTGTTGTTTTGGGTAACTGTATTAGAGCTCTGCTCCAACGAGCCGCACACACACAGACTCCGAGGTCCTCTCCACATCGCAGCGAATCATCATCACACAAAGCACAAGAAGAGAGGGAAGGAAACGACACGGCTAGTCGAGAACGTAGTGCTCGTAATAGAGAAGAGAAAGATAGCATTGGTATTGTGGTGGTGAAGTGTAGCTTTAGAATGACATTTAGCTGCAGTACCATAGTGTGTGTTGCAAATTAATAAAATGTGGTCTGTTTATTTTTGACAGTTCAAATTGAATAAGTGTGTATGTATATATATATATATATATATATATACACACAGTGCCTTGCGAAAGTATTCGGTCCCCTTGAACTTTGCGACCTTTTGCCACATTTCAGGCTTCAAACATAAAGATATAACTATTTTTTTGTGAAGAATCAACAACAAGTGGGACATAATCATGAAGTGGAACGACATTTATTGGATATTTCAAACTTTTATAACAAATCAAAAACTGAAAAATTGGGCGTGCATAATTATTCAGCCCCCTTAAGTTAATACTTTGTAGCGCCACCTTTTGCTGCGATTACAGCTGTAAGTCGCTTGGGGTATGTCTCTATCAGTTTTGCACATCGAGAGACTGAAATTTTTTCCCATTCCTCTTTGCAAAACAGCTCGAGCTCAGTGAGGTTGGATGGAGAGCATTTGTGAACAGCAGTTTTCAGTTCTTTCCACAGATTCTCGATTGGATTCAGGTCTGGACTTTGACTTGGCCATTCTAACACCTGGATATGTTTATTTTTTAACCATTCCATTGTAGATTTTGCCTTATGTTTTGGATCATTGTCTTGTTGGAAGACAAATCTCCATCCCAGTCTCAGGTCTTTTGCAAACTCCATTAGGTTTTCTTCCAGAATGGTCCTGTATTTGGCTCCATCCATCTTCCCTGTCCCTGCTGAAGAAAAGCAGGCCCCAACCATGATGCTGCCACCACCATGTTTGACAGTGGGTATGGTGTGTTCAGGGTGATAAGCTGTGTTGCTTTTACGCCAAACATAACGTTTTGCATTGTTGCCAAAAAGTTCAATTTTGGTTTCATCTGACCAGAGCACCTTCTTCCACATGTTTGGTGTGTCTCCCAGGTGGCTTGTGGCAAACTTTAAACAACACTTTTTATGGATATCTTTAAGAAATGGCTTTCTTCTTGCCCCTCTTCCATAAAGGCCAGATTTGTGCAATATACGACTGATTGTTGTCCTATGGACAGAGTCTCCCACCTCAGCTGTAGATCTCTGCAGTTCATCCAGAGTGATCATGGGCCTCTTGGCTGCATCTCTGATCAGTCTTCTCCTTGTATGAGCTGAAAGTTTAGAGGGACGGCCAGGTCTTGGTAGATTTGCAGTGGTCTGATACTCCTTCCATTTCAATATTATCGCTTGCACAGTGCTCCTTGGGATGTTTAAAGCTTGGGAAATCTTTTTGTATCCAAATCCGGCTTTAAACTTCTTCACAATAGTATCTCGGACCTGCCTGGTGTGTTCCTTGTTCTTCATGATGCTCTCTTCGCTTTTAACGGACCTTTGAGACTATCATAGTGCAGGTGCATTTATACGGAGACTTGATTACACACAGGTGGATTGTATTTATCATCATTAGTCATTTAGGTCAACATTGGATCATTCAGAGATCCTCACTTAACTTCTGGAGAGAGTTTGCTGCACTGAAAGTAAAGGGGCTGAATAATTTGGCACGCCCAATTTTTCAGTTTATGATTTGTTAAAAAAGTTTGAAATATCCAATAAATGTCATTCCACTTCATGATTGTGTCCCACTTGTTGTTGATTCTTCACAAAAAAAGTTTTATATCTTTATGTTTGAAGCCTGAAATGTGGCAAAAGGTTGCAAAGTTCAAGGGGGCCGAATACTTTCGCAAGGCACTGTGTGTGTGTATATATATATTACACACACACACACACACACTCATGGCACACACACACTCATTCAATTTGAACTGTCAAAAAGAAACAGACCACATTTTATTAATTTGCTAGCTGAAAAATAACAGAGAGCATCCAAAACATGAACACTAGATCACATTTCACCGGGTCCCAGCAGAGTCTTCTGGCTTATTACCTCAACCACTGCTGGGAATTAATATATATCCTACCAACACAAGACTAAAATTCACTTCAGACTTCCATTCAAAAATTGACACATTTTAAGGTATCCCTGGCTTCTAGTTAATATGTGAAAAAGAAACTCCTGCACACTAGGTCTCCTGGTAACGCCAACAAGTTTTAACGAGGGTCAACCAACATTTCGGATCAATCAGGGTCATGTTAAAATAAAAAAAATTGAATCAAATTTATTTGTCATGTTTTGTAAAGAACAGGTGTATACTAAAAATGAAATGCATACTTACGGGTCATTCTCCAACAAGATTAAATAGTGACACATGGTATAAATACACAGTGAATAATGAATAACAATAAAGATAAAAAAATAACATGGCTATATAGTACCAGTACAGAGTCGATGTGCAAGGGTACGAGGTAATTGAGGTGGCCATGTACATATAGGAAGAGGTAAAGTGACTAGGCAACAGGATGGATAATAAAACAGTAGCAGCAACGTATGTGGTGAGTGTCAAAGTTGGTGTGTGTCAGTGTAAAAGAGTTAGTGAAACAACAACAACGAAGTAAACGCAGGTAGTTCGAGTAGCCATTTGATTAGCTATTTAGCAGTCTTGTTAAGTTGTCTTATGGCTTGGGGGTAGAAGCTGTTCAGGGTCCTGTTGGTTCCAAACTTTGTGCAGTGGTACCGCTTGCCATGTGGCATAAGAATGAACAGTCTGTGGCTTTCAGCAGGACACACCGTAGCAAAACATTTTGCAACGTAAAACAAAACAAGTTCCAGGTGGTAACTCCACATTTTCTTTTACAATTCTCCCTACTGAACATGGTTTGGAAAGCAAGCTAGAGTCAAAAGGACCAGGACTAGCAACATTCTGCAGAGTTAAAAAAGATCAACATCCAAACCTCGTCACCTTTTAATCTTACAAACCAAACAAACAAACAAACATTCCTCTTTGGCTGGAGAACATTTCAAATCTGTCCCAATGTCCCCAGCATTACTGCCAAACACCGGTGCAAAGCCTGACTGTGGAAATGAACTGATAGTGCTCTGGCTATAGTGACTCAGACATCTGAATGAACATGCCATCCACCCACACAGTCTTGTCTAATACAGTTCCATCAACTATGGTGGATGCGTCATCAGGCCAGTGCAGTAGAGTTTGGCTCGGCTCTGCTCAGTATTGTGAATAGGGTATAAGTGTATATATTTATTTATTTATTTGAGCCTCTGTGCCTAATTGGTTAATTAAACACATTGACTAAATAGAGACTACACTCTCTTGATTTACCAAACCTAAGCATCAGTTGCTAATTACAAGGTAACAACATTGACAAAGTAGCAGACATTGCAGCCTTCCAGGACCGGAGAGCCACCCAAAGAAAATGCTTCTCTATTTCCAGGTCCCCTTCATCAATTAGCTCAATAAAGCTTGTACTGATCTGGTGACAGACATTTCCCAATTGGACACCGTCATGCATCACCCAATATCACTCGACAGATCCCAGTGACAACATTAACAGGAGTAGCAGAGAAAAATAACCATGTTATTCAGAGACTGCTTCCAGGGAATGAAGAAAAAAAACAACAGACAACTCATTCCACATTCCCTCATGACCCGCAAGCACGACTATTCTATTTGCTCAGACAAAGGCTTCACACTGAAAAGGCAGCACTTGATCGGACAAGGAAAAGAAAGCTGAACTAAAAGGGGATGATAGGTCATGTAACGTGACAGTTTTGTACATCTTATAACACCCCTAGTTACAAGGTTGCCATGATATAAAAGATCCAGCCATTCTGAAGACCGTCACTATCCCCTTCCTCTGGTAAATAACATACTTGTGTCGTGAGCAAGTCTCCTCTTATTTGTCCCCATTCCTCCCTCCCTGCATCCCTTTCTCATGAGTGTGCTTGCCGGTGACATCTTGCCGGTGGTCTCTGACAGTCGTCATGCCAACGCAGCAGATCCAGCAAGTTAATACTAACCTATCATCACCACAGCACGGAGGGCTACAATGGCAGACTTTAAAATGGGAGTGGCTGAGCTTACATTCCCTTTCTTGATATACAATGGCAGATCTCTCCACCAAGACAAATGTGTTGGTGTCCATCTTTGTTTTGCCTTAGTATTCGTGAAAGCAGGTTTCTGGATCGTAGCTGAATGAGGAATAAAACCTCCATGATCATTGGAGTTCCCTCCCCAATCTGACGAACATCAAATATGCTGCAGTCCTATATAGTGTTGTACACCTTTTCTCTAATCACTATGCTTGACAGACAGACACACACAGTATTTGTTACATGTATTTAAATTATTTCAGATTATTTTGTCATTTGTATTGCACTGGGTTACACGACAATGTATTTTGTAACAAGATACTTCCAAGAGTTGCAATTTGTATTTTCAAAATGCAAAATACTTTTCTACACCGGCGCACCATTTTGTGGTTCCCCTTTCACCCTGCATTGGTATCAGAAGTCTGATGGCACTATGGTATGACAAGAGCATCTGCTAAATGAACTAAATATACATGTAGATGTAAATATGAACAATTGCAAAGCATGCTAGGTATTATTCTAATGTACTCCTTCCCCCTCCCCAAAAAGGCTAATAATAATAATACCCAGTGTGCTCTGCAGTTAATTTAGGTATGCTCATTTTCACATATACATTTAGGCCATTTAGCAGACACACTCTTATCCAGTGATTTACAGTCCCTGCAATCAATTAATCTAGATAAACCACAAATCACAGTGATAGCAAGTAAACTGTTTCTGTAACCATTACTGAGAATGTTCTTGTTGTTTACGCTGGCTACTTGCAAATTTATTTCTGTATTTAAAAATACCAAATGAATGTTTTTAATTAAATACATTTCAAACTACAAGCATTTTTTAGTTTATTTTAATATTGATCTTTATGATATTTTGTCAATTTTTTCCATCCCTGCACTCACACATATCACAGAGACACACACTCTTGAGAGATGCTGTATTTTAGGCTTGGCTATTGATTACTACAGTTATTGATTAGGACTATTTGGAAACATCATTCATTATGCAAGTCATTTCTCAGATCTAAATGAAACACCAGAACAAGAGAAAATGTATTATTTTTGTCTCTCTAGTTAGTTCAGATACAAAATAACAGCCTTCATGCCATTTACATCTGTTTGCAACATTAAGGGCCTGAGAACCTGAACATTTTTTAAAAACCTTTATTTAACTAGGATAGTCAGTTAAGAACAAATTCTTATTTTCAATGGCAGCCTAGGAACAGTGGGTTAGCTTCCATGCTCAGGGGCAGAATGACAGATTTTTACATTGTCAGCTCGGGGATTCGATCATGCAACCTTCCGGTTACCAGTCCAACGCTCTAAACAACTAGGCTACCTGCCACCCCTGTAATTGAACCTAGCCTATAGCAGACAGGAATATTTGGCTCCAGTGATTGAACCTGACGGTCCGCAGACACTGACGAGGCTCCAGGCTCGTGCCGCCACTGTACCTGAGCTTGTAATCACAGCCTACAAAGCCTTGTCCTTACTAACTCTTTAAATCCTAAGCTTGCTGATCATTGTCTTTGTAAATACTAGCCTACAAAGGCCTTGTCACTACTAATTGTGCACAAAGAGTCCCATAATAACAATAACATTAAAGGGATAGTTTGGGATTTTGGCAATGAAGCCCTTTATCTAGTCAGATTAACTTGTGGATACCATTGTTATGTCTCTGTGTCCAGTATGAAGGAAGTTAGAGGTAATTTTGAGAGCCAATGCTAACTTGTGTTAGCGCAATAAGTATATGGATATCTACTAGCATGCTTATTTTCAAAATCCCGAAATCTCCCTTTAACGAGAGGAAATCAATGTGTCAGACTGAAAATCCTTCCATTCTTGTTTACTGAGTTCTGAGATGGTTCCAAAAATAGCCTGTCTACAATTACACAGACAGACCAATTCTAATATTTTGCCAGTAATGGTCTTTTGACCAATCAGATCTTTACACGTCAGCTCTCTTACAAAGCTGATCTGATTGGTCAAAAGACCTATTAGTGAGAAAAAAATAATATCAGAATTGAGCTGCCTGTGCAGGTTGGTCTCAGACTAGACGTAACATAGTAAACAAAAATTAGGGCCTCTCAAATTAGTTTTATAGGTTACATTTGGTATGGTTACCAGGGCTCGGATTCCCTGGTGGCATTGATGGCCCGTCAATGCTCCCTTGTATGACAATAATGCCCCCTAAAAAAATCCATTCATTGTGGCCAAAGTGGACATTTAAATTTTTGTTTTGTTTTTTATCAGGTAGGCTAGTTGAGAACAAGTTCTCATTTGCAACTGCGACCTGAACAAAATAAAGCAAAGCAGTTTGACACATACAACAACAGTTACACATGGAATAAACAAACATACAATAATAATACAGTAGAAAAATCTATAAACAGCATGTGCAAATGAGGTAGGATAAGAGAGGTAAGGCAATAAATAGGTCATGGTGGCGAAGTAATTACAATATAGCAATTAAACACTGGAATGGTAGATTGTGCAAAAGATGAATGTGCAAGTAGAGATACTTGAGTGCAAAGGAGCAAGATAAATAAATAAATCAATACAGTATGGGGATGAGGTAGATTGGATGGGCTATTTAAAGATGAGCTAGGTACAGTGATCTGTGAGCTGCTCTTACAGTTGGTGCTTAAAGCTAGTGAGGGAGGTCAGTAATCTGTTAATTAGTGATCCCTTCCCGCTCAGATCCCGGTAACGGGATTGATTTGACAACATCCAGTTAAATTGCAGCGCGCCAAATTCAAAAACAGAAATACTCATAATAAAAATTCACAAAGCATACATGTATAATACATCAAAATAAAGCTTAACTTCTTGTTAACCAAGCTGCAGTGTCAAATTTCAAAAAGGTGAAAGCATACCATAAGATTATCTGAGGACAGCACCCCGCATACAAACATATGAAAATTACATTTCAACCAGCCAGGTGCGACACAAAACTCAGAAATAACGATATAATTCATACCTTACCTTTGAAGGTCATCTTCTGTTGGCACTCCAAAATGTTCCAGAAACATCACAAATGGTCATTTTGTTTGATAAATTCCTTCTTTATATCTCCAAAATGTCAATTTATTTGGCACGCTTGATTCAGAAAATACACCGGTTCCAACTCACCCAACATGACTACAAAGTATCTAATAAGTTACAGTGCCACATTTCAGGCTTCAAACATAAAGATATAAAACTGTATTTTTTGTGAAGAATCAACAACAAGTGGGACACAATCATGAAGTGGAACGACATTTATTGGATATTTCAAATTTTTTAACAAATCAAAAACTGAAAAATTGGGCGTGCAAAATTATTCAGCCCCTTTACTTTCAGTGCAGCAAACTCTCTCCAGAAGTTCAGTGAGGATCTCTGAATGATCCAATGTTGACCTAAATGACTAATGATGATAAATACAATCCACCTGTGTGTAATCAAGTCTCCGTATAAATGCACCTGCACTGTGAAATGTGGCAAAAGGTCGCAAAGTTCAAGGGGGCCGAATACTTTCGCAAGGCACTGTACCTGTAAACTTGGTCCAAACATTTCAAACAACGTTCCTAAACCAAACTTAGGTATCGTAAAACTTAAATAATCGATACAATTTAAGACGAGATAAACTGTGTTCATTACCGGACGAAAACAAAGTGAAGTGCGTTCCAGGTCGCACGCACCAAAAGACTAGAGTCCACCTGGAGTGACACATGGAAATAACAGGGCTACTTCTTCATTTTTCAAAAGAAAAACATCAACCAATTTCTAAAGACTGTTGACATCTAGTGGAAGCCATAGGAACTGCAACCAGATTCCTATTAAAAAGGGCTTACCATAGAAAAATTATGGAAAACAGATTGACCTCAAAGAAAATAACCCTGGATGGATTGTGCTCGGGGTTTCACTTGCCAAATCAGTTCTGTTATACTCACAGACATTATTCAAACAGTTTTAGAAACTTCAGAGTGTTTTCTATCCAAATCCACTGATAATATGCATATCCCTAGCTTCTGCACCTGAGTAGCAGGCAGTTTACTTTGGGCACGCTTTTCATCCGGACATGAAAATACTGCCACCTAATTAACTTGGCTTTTAAAGACCTTAGAATGGCAGGGTAGAATAGATATAGGTTTGTAGCAGTTTGGGTCTAGATTGTCTCCCCCCTTGAAAAGGGGGATGACCGCGGAAGCTTTCCAATCTTTGGACGATACAAAAAAAGATGTTGAAGAGGCTAGTAATAGGGGTTGCAACAATTTCGGGCAGATAATTTTAGAAAGAGAGGGTCCAGATTGTCTAGCCCGGCTGATTTGTAGGGGTCCAGATTTTGCAGCTCTTTCAGAACATCAGCTATCTGGATTTGGGTGAAGGAGAAGTGGGGGATATTTGGGCGAGTTGCTGTGGGGAGCGCAGGGTTGTTGACCGGGGTAGGGGTAGCCAGGTGGAAAGCATGGTCAGCTGTAGAAAAATGCTTTTTGAAATTCTCAATTATTGTGGATTTATCAGTAGTGACAGTATTTCCTAGCCTCAGTGCAGCGGGCAGCTGGGGGGAGGCGCTCTTATTCTCCATGGACTTTACAGTGTCCCAGAACTTTTTTGAGTTTGTACTACAGGATGCAAATTTATGCTTGAAAACACTAGCCTTAACTTTCCTAACTGCCTGTGTATATTGGATCCGAACTTCCCTGAAAAGTTGCATATCACAAGGGCTATTTGATGCGAATGCAGAACGCCACAGGATGTTTTTGTGCTGGTCAAGGGCAGACAGGTCTGGAGTGAGCCAAGGGCTATATCTATTTCTGATTCTAAATTTTTTGAATGGAGCATGCTTATTTAAGGAAGGCACTTTTGAAGAATAACCAGGCATCCTCTACTGAGTGAGGTGAGGTCAATGTCATTCCAGGATACCAGATCAATTAGAAAGGCCTGTTCGCTGAAGTGTTTAGGGAGTGTTTGACTGTGAAGAGGGGTGGTCGTTTGACCACAGAACCATTACGGATGCAGGCAATGATCGCTGAGATCTTGGTTGAAAACAGCAGAGGTGTATTTGGAGGGCAGGTTAGTTACGATGATATCTATGAGGGTGTCCATGTTTACGGATTTGGGGTTGTACCTGGTAGGTTCATTGATAATTTGTGTGATATTGAGGGCATCAAGCTTAGATTGTAGGATGGCTGGGGTGTTAAGCATGTCCCAGTTTAGGTCACCTAGCAGCGCGAGCTCAAAAGATAGATGGGGGCAATCAATTCACATATGGAGTCCAGGGCACATCTGGGGGCAGAGGGTGGTCTATAGCAAGCGGCAACGGTGAGTGTCGTGATAATTTCCTGTATTACTAAGCATTGAGAGAGCAAACCACACACACAAGTCAGAGTTATATTATAAAGTCCATCTTTAATTATATATGAGCTTCACCATAGCCCGGTGACTCTCAGATCAATTCAGTGTCTATAAATTAATTCTCTGAGAGAGCTTTCGAAACAATTCTTAGTATAATTTATAGCCAAGACACACACCGATCTCAACTCACATGACGAAACACAAATCTCAGGAACAGTTCACAAAGAACATTTTACTTGAAAGGTGAGTATCCCATAGCTAGATAGCATTAGCTATAAATTATCGTTCAGTTTGGTCTCTTTAGACGTGATTCTAATCACATTCTTGGTACCATCAATTGTCAATTCTAGATACTCCCATCTCAAATACAAACCCTCCTGGATAAGCTCACGGAGACAGTGAGCCTCTTAGGTCATATACTAGGTCAAGATAAGGGCAACCTCAGAGGGGACATACAATAGTTACAGACACATTCCCATAAGAAGACAAGCCTCCATTCTGTCCTCCTCCCCTTCTGATATTCTTCATAGCATCACATGGTTTAACAGATACATTGACATATGAACACAAGCCTGACCTCTCCCCTCTCTGGGCCCCTAGTGACTAAGCCCTGGAGAAGAGAGAGGAAAATGCAACTGCCAACAGTATTATCCAAAAGAAAACATCCTAATGACAAATATCACATAAGCATTATTATGTAAATAACACATCTTATTGATCAATGTTACCTAACTAATTCTGATTCAGCCACGACATTAGACACTTGTTTCTGGAAAGGTGAATTTAAGTAGAAGTAGAAGCTCAAATTGTTTTGGTACAGACTAGAGGTCGACCAATTAATTGGAATGGCCGATTAATTAGGGCTGATTTCAAGTTTTCATAACAATCGGAAATCGGTATGTTTGGACACCGATTTGGCCGATTTGTAAATTTTATTTACACCTTTATTTAACTAGGCAAGTCAGTTAAGAACACATTCTTATTTTCAATGACGGCCTCGGAACGGTGGGTTAACTTCTCTAGGATAGGGGGCTGCATTCGGAATTCTGGTGAAAAGCGTGCCCAAATTAAACTGCCTGCTACTCATGCCCAGAAGCAAAGATATGCATATTATTAGTAGATTTGGATAGAAAACACTCTGAAATTTCTAAAACTGTTTGAATCATGTATGTGACTATAACAGAACTTATTTGGCATGCGAAACCCAGAGTTTTTTTTTTGAGGTCACTCTCTTTTCAATAAGTTTTCATTGGGAATCCAGATTTCTAAGGGACCTTCTTGCAGTTCCTATCACTTCCACTGGATGTCAACAGTCTTTAGAAATTGGTTGAGGTTTTTCCTTTGAGAAATGAAGAAGTAGCCATGTTCAGAACGAGGCTCGAGGGAAGTGTCCTCTTTGCTAGAGCCGCGTGACCTGAAAGCATGCTACACATCGTTTTCCTCCGGTATTGAACACAGATCATCCAGTCTTCAATTTTATTGATTACTTACGTGAATAAATACCTGAAGTTGTATTACAAAAAAATAGTTTGAAATGTTTGGACAAAGCTTACAGGTAACTTCAAACACGCCACATAAATGGACATTTTGGATATATATTGACGGAATTAATTGAATAAAAGGACCATTTGTGATGTTTATGGGACATATTGGAGTGCCAACAGAAGAAGCACGTCAGAGGTAAGGCATGAATTATATCTTCATTTCTGCATTTTGTGTCACGCCTGGAGGGTTGAAATATGATGGTCTGTGTTTGTTTGCTTGGGTGCCATCCTCAGATAATATCATCGTTTGCTTTTGCCATGAAGCATTTTAGAAATCTGACACATTGCTGGATTCACAACCAGTGGAGCTTTAATTTGGTATATTGAATGTGTGATTTAATAAAAGTTTAAATTTTATAGTAATTTATTTGAATTTGGCGCTCTGCGTTTTCACTGGATGTTGGCCAGTTCGGACGCTACCGTCCCACATATCCCAGAGAGGTTAACTGCCTTGTTCAGGGGCAGAACGACAGATTTTTACCTAGTCAGCTTGGGGATTCAATCTTGAAACCTTACGGTTAACTGGTCCAACGCTCTAACCACCTGCCTTACATTGCACTCCACGAGGAGCCTGCCTGTTACGCGAATGCAGTAAGAAGCCAAGGTAAGTTTCTAGCTAGCATTAAACTTATCTTATAAAAATCAATCAATCATAATCACTAGTTAACTACACATGGTTGATGATATTACTAGTTTACCTAGCATGTCCTGCGTTGCATATAATCAATGCGGTGCGCATTCGAAGGACTGTCGTTGCTCCAACATATACCTAACTATAAACATCAATGCCTTTCTTAAATTCAATACACAAGTATATATTTTTAAACCTGTATATTTAGTTAATATTGCCTGCTAACATTAATTTATTTTAACTAGGGAAATTGTGTCACTTCTCTTGCAACAGAGTCAGGTTATATGCAGCAGTTTGGGCCGCCTGGCTCGTTGCGAACTGTGTGAAGACTATTTCTTCCTAACAAAGACAGCCAACTTCGCCAAACGGGGGATGATTTAACAAAAGCGCACAAAAAAAAGACTGTACCTAACCATAAACATCAATGTCTTTAAAAAAAATCAATACACAGAAGTATATATTTTTAAAACTGCATATTTAGCTAAAATAAATCCAGATTAGCAGGGAATATTAACCAGGTGAAATTGTGTCACTTCTCTTCCGTTCATTGCCCGCAGAATCTGGGTACATGCAACAGTTTGGGCCGCCTGGCTCATTGTGAACTAATTTGCCAGAATTTTACGCAATTATGACATAACATTGAAGGTTGTACAATGTAACAGCAATATTTTGACACCCATTAGATAAAATACGGAACAGTTCCGTATTTCACTGTTTCATTGTTTTTCGAAATTATAGTTTCCGGATTCTACTATATTAATGTTATTTCTGTGTATTATGTTATAATTAAGTCTATGATTTGATATATGATAGAGCAGTCTGACTGAGCGATGGTAGGCAGCAACAGGCTCATACGCATTCATTCAAACAGCACTTTCGTGCGATTTGCCAGCAGCTCTTCGCAATGCTTCAAGCATTGAGCTGTTTATGACCTCAAGCCTATCAACTCCCGAGATTAGGCTGGTGTAACCGATGTGAAATGGCTAGCTCGTTAGCGGGGTGCGCGCTAATAGCGTTTCAATCGGTGACATCACTCGCTCTGAGACTTGGAGTAGTTGTTCCGCGGCTTTTGTGGAGCGATGGGTAACGATGCTTCGAGGGTGGCTGTTGTCGATATGTTCCTGGTTTGAGCCCAGGTAGTGGCAAGGAGAGGGACGGAAGCTATACTGTTACACTGGCAATATTAAAGTGCCTGTAAGAACATTCAATAGTCAAAGGTATATGAAATACAAATGGTATAGAGAGAAATGGTCCAATAGTTACTATAATAACTACAACCTAAAAATTATTACCTGGGAATATTGAAGACTCATGTTAAAAGGAACCACCAGCTTTCATATGTTCTCATGTTCTGAGCAAGGAACTTAAATGTTAGCTTTTTACATGGCACATATTGCACTTTTACTTTATTCTCCACCACTTTGTTTTTGCATTATTTAAACCAAATTGAACATGTTTCATTATTTATTTGAGGCTAAATGGATTTTATTGATGTATTATATTAAGTTCAAAATAGTGTTCATTCAGTATTGTTGTAATTGTCATTATTACAAATAAATAAAACATGTTTAATAATAAAAATAAAACAATTATTAAAAAGAATGCAAAGAAAAAGAAAACCTTAGGAAAATCCATCCAGTAAGTGGGATATTTTTGATGTGGGTGGTTTTCAATTGAATTCCTGAGTATCTAATGGGTTAGGACCCAGATTGTAGTTCCTATGGCTTCCACTAGATGTCAACAGTCTTTAGACATTGTTTCAAGCTTGTTTTCTGAAAAATGAAGAAAAATTTGATCTTTCTGTGAGGGGATTGGGGAAGCGTGTAGTGCTGGTTTGCACGCCCTTCGTTCTTTTTCCTTTCTATTGAATACACTATTGTCCGGGTAAAATATTATCGATTATTTAGACAATTGACAACCTGAGGATTAATTATAAACATTGTTTGACATGTTTTAACTAACTTTACAGGTACTATTAGGATGTATTTGTCTGATTGTTTTGACCGCCTTTGAGCCAGTGAATTACTGAACAAAACGCGCCAACAAAACACGAGTTTTTGGGATATAAAGAGGAACTTTATCGAAACAAAACAAACATTTGTGTAGCTGAAGATCTTCAAAGGTAAGTGATTCATTTTATCGTTATTTCTGACTTTCGGGACTCCTCTACTTGGTTGGAAAATGTTTGTATGCTTTTGTAAGCGGGCGCTGTACAACCCCCCCCTTTTTTTAGGGACACATTATTCAATTTATGTTAGTCACATGTCTGTGGAACTTGTTCAGTTTATGTCTCAGTTGTTATTGAATCTTGTTATTTTCATACACATATTTACACATGTTAAGTGTGCTGAAAATAAATGCAGTTGACAGTGAAAGGACATTTCTTTTTTTGCTAAGTTTATTTAGCATGTTAGCTAACCCAACTCCAATCCTTAACCCCATCCTTATGTAACAGTGCTGATTCCATCCCTCTCCTCTCCCCAACCTGGGCTCGAATCCGGGACCCTGTGAACACATCAACAACTGCCTCCCACGAAGCATTGTTACCTATTGCTCCACAAAAGCCGCAGCCCTTGCAGAGCAAGGGAAACAACTTCTTCAAGGTCTCAGAGCGAGTGATGTCACCGATTGAAATGCTATTAACGTGCACCACTAACCAGCTAGTCATTTCACACCAGTTAAAATTACTCCTCCACCTTTGACAACTTCCTTTTCCGCCGCAACCAGTGATCGGGCACCAACATAAGTGTTGCTTACATCCCTCTCCTCACCCCAACGGGCTCGAACAAAGGACCCTCTGAAGACATCAACAACTGCCTCCCACAAAGCATTGTTACCTATTGCTCCACAAAATATGGCCCTTGCAGAGCAAGGGAAACAACTACTTCAAGGTCTCAGAGTGAGTGATGTCACTGATTGAAATGCGTGCACCGCTAATTAGCTAGCAATTTCACACAGGTTACACTTAACCCAATCCTTAACGTTAGCCACCTAGCTAGCTACCTAGCTAATGTTAGCCACAACAAATTGGAATTGGTATCATAAATATTGCAAATTCGTAACACATTGTATTAATTGCAAGTCGTAAAATATCACACGAATTGTAATTCGTAATATATCATTCGAAATAGATGACATCGACAAATTAGTAACAAATCATGCTTATTTCAATGTCCCGGATTTTGATTTACTATGTTACGTCTACCCCTGATTCCAGGTTGGCCTGTGTAAACGCAGCCTGTTAAAAGGGGCAATCTGCAGTTGCTACATCCATTTTTGGACAAACAAATTATTGATATGTACCCATTGATTCTTGAACAGTAAAACTTAGAAATACCATATGAGCTTAGTTCAACTGTCTTACCCCAAAATATGCTTTTTTACTCCAATGTTTGTAAACAAAGTACATGTAAACAAACACTCAATACCCTCAAAACATGGTTAAAACTAGAATGTTAATAGTATGGATGGTCAGTCCTTGGATCCATAGCTCCGTCTATGAATTTGAGAGTGGTTACATTACTCCAGCTCCATTCCTCAGCTTTTTGGGGTAATAGTGGCTGGGTGTGTGGCTTTGAATTGTTTGAACTACTGATTGCCACTTTAACTGACATTTAGTAGTCTATAAAATAGGGGTCTTTTATTGGTAGCCATAACATTTTAATTGAAGACAAATGGTTTTCAAGACAAGGTAGCTATAGTCAGTAGTCAAATATTATGATAGTCTGAAAACAATATTTATTCTGTGCGCCCCATTAACGCCCTTCCACTCAAATGTGTGCGTAAACAGGGTAAATAGCCTTACCTATGGGGTTAACAGATTGCCTAGGAATCAATCGGTTTGCTTTTAAATCCTACACATTTCTCGAATGTTTGTAGATATTTTGCTGTACACACACAGATGCCCGAATTATTATTAAAACGACATGCTCAATTAAACAACACAAAACATGACCACTCACCCAGCACACAAGCCGAAGGATAGTTTGAGGCTGTTGAAAGAACGTCAAAGGGTCGAAGGCTCCTCCAGCCTTCCCCGCTCCGTATGCTTGCATCCCCTGCATCACCCCCTCCATCTTCAGCTTCTGGTGGTGATTTCCCCGTCTCCGAATTCAGTACCGAGCCTAATACGTTAAATTACGTGGGTTTGTGCGCTCGTTCGGTGTATTGACCTTGGTATGATTATAACGCTGCCCGTTGGAACGGGATTGACTCGGGTTTAATGTATTCTAGTATCTGCTCTGCCCCTTTGCCAATCCAAAGTCTTCCACCCGTGGCTGCTTTCTGTGGTTTTGAGGCTAATTTATTTCCCTAAACAACCTCTTCCCCTTCTCCCTATATAGCCCTTTCTCATCTGAAAGGTGGAGAGAAATAAGCCGAGCAGACAAGCATTTCTTGTGAGTAGCGCGCGCATACGGCGCAGTCAAATTTTTTGACGCGCACTCTCTCGACAATCACAGGCGCGCTCCTGACAGAAAACATGATCTTATTCAATAACAGAAAAAAAAAAATCACTATTTAAAAAGAAACGCACACGCTGGAACTTGAAGTGGGGAGAAACACAAGCCCACTCACTACAGGCTCACATATTCAATATATGCATGGATAATCAGCGATCTCTTCCTGATTTACAAATGGGATCAACTGCTTTGCTCCATCTGTTCGTCTCCCCAGTCTACGGTGTAGGAGAGGCCTATGCCACCTGGCGGATAACTATTGGCAGTGGCTCTCACTAGGCAAAAATTGTTAATGACTATGTATTGTGTTGGTTATAAATCTAGAATGTATGTTCAAGTAGTTTACAGACTGAGTTTTTAGTCCAGGGCCTAAAGAGCCGCCTGCAAATCCCAATGTAAAATTATATTTCATGAGAAATTGTGACATTACCACAAAAAAAGATAGATTTATAAGCCTATTGCTTTTTCTTCAAAGCTAACTGAATGACATTAGGACAATAAATGCATAGAAAAACATGTGAGCTGCTGATGCCACGCACATGGTACATATTCCAAGCACGCAGATGACTTGTTAAATGCTTTAATTATTGGATTGTATATTAACATTATTAATAACAAGCAATAAAAGTTAGCAAAGATTTGCCTCAGAAATATAGATCTGAGGGGGAAAGGAGGTGGCACCAGTTTACCATCAACAGCACATCACCCCTCTGTCTGTTGCCTAGGAGACAACAACTGACCTTGTATAAGCACTCAAACAGTAGGCCTATAGGAATTAAGATTAGCCAGGCATTCACATATAAAAATAACTGTAAAAAAAAAAAAGTAAACAAAAATAACTTTCTCAAGTCATATTTAAATCAGAACACAACACACCCAATTTACACTGTTTCCAGCAATCACACCATCGTGTGGTAGGCTGTGATTTGTCCGAATTCACAGATGCTGCACTTGCTAATATGGGTAGTTTCATCAGTGGCTTGCTCTGCACTGACAGGGGTGGAGAGACTTGACACACTTTCAAAGCTCTGACTGTCTTGTTTATAGACGTCAAACACCAGTATTATCCTTGTCCTCAGAACAATTTCTGATGTCACTTTCTGATGACGCCACATAGAACACACTATTCAGTAGTGCTTCGTAGGGCCAATATAACTAGTAGTGTTCATGTGCCAACCTCATCCCTTAAAATGACATTGGATGTTAACTTCATCCCAAAAACATACCCTGGCCCCCAAAAAAGAAACAAACATAACATCTCTCTCTGAAATAGTCTAAGGAGATTCCATATCAGAGCTGAGCTGGTTAATTCACAGAGACAGGTGGCTCAATTCTGCAAGCTTAAAACATCAAACCCTTTTGAAGTTGAGAGAAGCTGAAAAAAGACCACAACTGCACAAATGCTTATGAGAAGAGGAACATGCATGTTTGTTGTAATATTGAGTCTCAAACCACAGGGAAACCACTTCACATACTTGTATCAACTCAGTAACTCAAAATGTGGAAAGTGTCAAACTTTAAAAAGAGATTTTCAAGAGTCATTCACATACTTTTGAATGGAGAAAGGGGGGAGAGAGGGAGAGAGAGCAGTGACAGTGTTGTTATCCCCCCCAAAACAGTGGGTTTAAAACAGGGATTGTGACAATGCAGGTTTGAAATGAAGAGGACCATTGCTGTGCATCTTAAGCAAGGCCTTACACCTGATTTCCTTTAGGCCGTGCTGTTGTTAGTCCACAAGGCAACGTGATAGAACTTCAACTGGACTTCATAAACCTGATAGTGTGTGTATGGCTTGATTGCCTTCAAATGACCCCTGATCATCAAGGTTGTGTACTGTTTGTTTAAATCAAAGTTGATTAGCTAGCGATAGCTTAACATTGTGTATGACTCAATATCTTAACCTGAAAATAATGAGAAAACCATGTTACAGAGTATGTGTTAAACCCCAAATTTAGCCAGTTGCTTTCTGAATGGTTGTACAATGGTACAACTGCTGGGTTAACATACCCAGGCCTTGAATCCAAGCCATTATTTTTTTATGCTAAAAAAAGGCACTTAAGAGACTAATTGTTTGGTGTGATTTGTTGGACATTTTTAGGTCTGAGAAAACCTGGATGGATTCCTGTCTTATTGATCTGAAGGCTAATGATTAGATGTTTTGAGAATATGAGCCAGTGGAGATTACTGACAATATAATATGGGACAGTTTATGGGAACATTAGGTCATTGTGATTTCCACTCAGTCAACTCAGTGTCTTTTCCTTTCACAACATCTTTCAAGTTTGCAATAATACCCAATTATTCTGTTTTTTTAAGCTAATGTCTTACATGTCGGTATCATCCAATCCATGTCTGACTTTAAATTGATATTGCAACAAAAGGTACAGACTTGCAATGCTAAGCTAACAAAAATGTTCTAGCAAACCTTTCTGTGATGCTCTAATTTGTTTCCAGCCATACTGCTTAAAGAACATTTCAAATAATTTTGTCAGGTACATGCTTCCATAGATTTTAATGTTACAAGTCACCAGGTCAGCAGGTTAGTAAAGGAAGAACAAAACATGACTAACATTTTCTGTCAGTAAGGAAAATGGCAACGCAAAACAGTTTGCATTATTCTCCAGGCTTCAGTGATAGTAACGTGGAGGTGGTTTTCTGCCATTAGTACAAAATGAAACAACAACATTGTTGTAAACCCTGGGTTCTAGGACTTACTTATTAGGATTTCACAAACACAACAGCAACCTTTTTCCCAATGTTTAATACATTGATCTGACTCCTCAATGACATTAAGTACCACTCAGTCATAAAAAGAAGGCCATCTAATCTGTTAAAAAAACAAGATTAAAGAGTTGAAAAAAATATATACTAATTCATTCCAATTCTGGCCGACAGTCTTGGTTTTCCATAGGAATCAAAAGTTTCTGTTTGGCCAGCTGACACCTCCCAAAAGGTCTGTAAAAATGACTTGAGGTTAATGCTAAGGTAACAGCAAAATCAGATAGGTAACATTTCCAAGGAATTCTACAAACAGCATAGTGGAGAAAAACATTGTTGAGCATTTCGCAAGAATCTCAGGATACCAACCAGTCAGAGGAACTCTCCCATTTGTACCCTCTCCCATTTGTTCCCATCCACATGCTTAGGGATCATGATTTTAAAAATAAATAAATCCACAGCCATGTGAAATTTCTAGAGATACGGATATAGCTACCGATCTCAGTGATGTTTTTAGAGATGCAGATATAGCTACTAATCTCCGTGATGACTACAAGCAAATGTGGGTCTTCAAAACACCTGGTCCTTTCTCGACTCATGTGACAATTGTGCTTCTTTATTTGATTTCCATTCTCACTTCATAATCCCTTTCACACACGTCTTTCTCTTGGTTCTCCAAGACAAACTCTCATATTCTCTGCTCTTCTTTCTGTAGAGAATCTACAAGGGACACAGTCAGAAATTAGGCGTTCATTGACACAGTGGTTTTTCTCCCCCTGTTCTCTTGTAGCTCAATGTTCCCTGAGAGCCCTCAGTATATCTTACTTCCATATCATGAGGGGTCTCTCCTCGCGCTTCTGCCAGGGACTCTTCTTGTTCCCCTCCTCGTCTTTATCATCGGCATCCTCCCCATCCTCGGGGCTGGTGGCTGAGTCCCTGCATGTCACCTCGCTGGTGGTAGTGGTGGTACTGGTCCGGGCGCTGTTATCCTGGCTACGGCTCTTCCGGGGGAACGTGCCCCCACGGGGGGTCGTCTCCGTGGCCTCATCCAGCAGCGGTGCCAGAGAATTGTCCTCTGGAGAGTACATGGCAGCCTGGCTCTCGCTGCTGCTGCTGGGGGGGTCTGTGGTGTCGATGCAGGGGAGTTTAGTATAGGTCTTCCCTGCGTGACCCTTCCTCTCAACCGCAGCTGCAGCCTCCTTTGCTTCCTTGGCCTTCCTCTCCTCCTTTCCCTTCCGCTGCTTCATGTTGGCTTCACGAGCGACGTCTACTCGGTTGTCATGATGACTTCCCATGGCTCCTCCACCCCCCCCTCCTCCAGGGATGCTGAGAGTGTCTCCCCCCAGCTCGATGTAGGAGTGGCGAACCAGCGAGTTGGAGCGACCGTCCAGGGAGACGAACCAGGCCCGGGGGTGCGGTTTCACCCCCAGCTCCAGAAGCTTCTTCTCCGTCAGCGCCTGCAGCTCTCCGTTCATCTGAGATATGGTGTTGTCATTGAACAGGACCGGGATGTGGACTGGAGCCGCGTTAGAGTCCGAGGCCCAGTTGGAGTGTCCTTCTGAGTCCTCCCTCTGCTGGCCTGGTTCTTCCCCTTCCTCGTCTTCTTGTTGATGATTCCGTTGTTGCTGGTTCTGTGGTTTCTGCTGCTGATTCTGGTATACCTGTCCCTGCTGCCTGGGCAGAGTCATGCTAACCTGGATTCCCTCCATGTCATGCTGCATCTGTTGCTGCCTCTCCAAGGCCTGCTCCACAGCCGACAGGTCAGACGACAGGCGCATGTAGTGGGCCGGGATGACCAGCGTGGGCACCACACTCCGGTACATGCTCTCCTTCATCTGGTCCATGGAGTGGCAGAAGATGAGCTGGCCGGGCTGGGTGTTTAGAGAGTTGGGCCTGGCTAAGAGGTCCCCGGTCTGGGACGCTGAGTACTCCGGGGGCAGGCCAGAGTACTCCTGGTAGTGCCCGGCGAAGGGAGGCAGTAAAGGTGGTGGAGATGGTGGATCTGAGGAGTAAGCCTGGTTGTCATTGGCGTTGTGATTGTGGCGACGTCGAGGATCATGGGTATTATCCTCCGCTGAGCTGAAGCTGCGGGTGTCGTTGTGGAGCAGCAGCTGAGGGTCCAAGTTGTTAGTGTTAGTAGAGCGTGTTGTCACCTTCATGGGAAAACTCTCCCCACCGCCACGTTTGGTGATACTGTCCGTGTTCACCTTGGAGTGGCGCTGGGCCTTTCCTGGGGGCGTGTGCCGGAAGAAATCCTCCCTGGAGCTGTGGAGATCCCGCGTGGAGGACAGGTCTGATTTGAGGGCGTCTGGGTCACCCCCGGTGGAGGAAGCTGTGTCGATGTGGATGTGGCCTGAGCTGATGAGGTTGAGGTGGGACATGGAGGTGCATTGATCTCTTTTGGAGCCGTCCATGCCGGAGGAGACATGCATCTTGCCGTGACGGTATTGCTGCCGTGGTTTCAGACATCTCCGCCTAAAACAAAACAGGGAAGGATTAAAGGGAGAATGCAACCAAACACACGCATCCATGTATCATATTTGACTCCCTGTAAACAGGAAATTAAACAACAAATAGTCCCGGATTGGTTATATTTTTATTTTACACTTTAGACCCAGGCCAGTAATAACGCCACTGATTCAACTAAGCAAGTGCCTGACAGGGTTGGGGTCAATTCCATTTCAATTCAGAAAGTAGTTCCACATTTTCCTTGTTGAAATGCATTGAAGAGAATTGGCATTGTAATTTCAGTGTATTTCCTGAAGTGACTGGAATTTAAATGGAATTTACCCTTAACCTGGTGCTTGATGACTCAGAGTAGCTAGTTCAAAACTAGTGCTGGGTTGGAACAAAAATGTGCCACACTGGGACTGAATACGCCAGGACCTGAGTTGGGCCTGATACCAACCTGCAGTAATAGAGCAGCAGACAGAGCAGCACCAGCACCAGCAGAGCCATGGAGCCCAGTATGGTTAGGAGGAAGATGGTGTGGTAGGTGGTGATGTCTCGCAGGCCCATGGGGTTCAAAGCTGAGCCTGCAACATAGGGGTGCACTGTAAAACATTTCCTGTAATTTCTATAGTAAATTACTGGCAGCACAGTAGCCTGTTGCTTATTGTAAATCTACAGTAAAATACTGTCAGCACAGAAGCCAGTAAATTACTGTAGATTTACAGGACCTTTACTGAAACACAAATGTACAGAATATTACTGTTACACCTGACTACAGCTACATGCTGTCTTTCCCAAATTTACCGTGCATTACTGGAAGTGTAGTGGTTGGTAAACTGTTGCAGATTTACAGTGCAGGCAGCTAGCGCCAATGATGGGCAGTATATCTGTTAGGTATTTCAATACCAATCATTTGTATTTCACTGGCCTGAAGTACAATTCCTGTATTTTGTAACAGTTTAATTATAATACATGTATTTGTATTTTCTAATACAAAAATAAACCTGCAAGTAGCCCGCTTAATTACAACAACATTCTTGTTTAATGCAGTCACTGTAAGTCACTTTGGATGAATGAATTACCAAAATGTAAATGTAAAAATTAACAATTGCAACACACTGCTGGGTATTATTCTAATGAGCTCCACCCCAAACAAATAGTTTGAGTGTGGAACTCACTAGAATAATACCCAGCAGTTTGCTTTGCATGTGTTCCTTTTTAAAATTGACATTTGGGTCATTAGCAGACTTTTCTGTCCAGAGCAACTTACAGTCATTAAACAAAACACATATCACAGTCATTGCAAGTAAAATGTTTCTGTAACTGTTACTGAGAATGTTGTTGTAGTTAAGGATACATTGGTCTTCAAGATATTTTCTATTTGTAACAAGATAACTTTTGATGTATCTTTGCCCAGATCTGGCTAGTGCCAAGTACATTACTGTAATATTCACAGTAACTTGCTACTAGGTTCCTGTAAGTTACTGTAATATCAGAGCTACGATACAGTACAGTAAGAAAGTAAATGCGACTGTAAACGTAATATTGGTATTGTACTGCAATTACATGGGATTGGTGCAAGCAGGTTGGCTGCTAGGTAGGTGTATATTACAGCATATTTATGAATATTTGGTGATTTATATCACTTGCACTTGTAGAGGCCTAAACAAAGGCTTCCAAACTGTCCGTGATTACAGTAGTGGGCGGGAAACGAAGCTTCTCGTAGCATTGAGGCTTTTCCAGCCAATTGTGTCAAAAACAGGTTCATAGGCTTTGATCAACACAGTGTACACCAGTGGCACCTGCTGGTGAAAATCATTTAGAACAGACAACTTATATAGATGACGTCTTCTACCAAAACCAATCAGGTGGTTGTTCGACAAAAAAAATGAAGTTTTGGACGTCATTGATCATGTGCTTCTGATAAAGTGGTACATCTCGGAACGCCGGTATCAAACATAACATCGATAGATTACAGGGCAAAACAGACTTGGCAAAACACTCAAACAGTAAAGGTTTAAGACTTGCTGCCACTCTGACCTGTCCCTATACACATTCAATTGTTAGTGCACTACTACCACATATTAGTTCAGATGGTACAGTATTCTTACTAACGGGTGCAAAAAATATAGCTACTTACAAGGCATGCCTCGGAATATGCTAATGAGCCAAGTATTGTTCCTTTACTGTAGATTACCGGAACAGGTTTTAGATTCCAAAAATACAATCTAGTACTGTCCTACAGTAAATTCCTGGCAGCACATTAGTCAAGGTTTTTAGATTCCAAAAATACGGTATGTTAGTGTATTCTATGGTGCACAGTGTTCTCACTAATGGGTGCAACAAATAGTGTATTACAAGGAATGCTTTTAAATATTTTAAATAGACCAAGATTCTTTCCCCGCCCACAACATTTTCCCACAATATACCATCATTCACATTATGCTGCTGTAAATATACAGCAAAACAGGTAATACAGTACTCTACTGTAATTTTACCGCAGTGTAGCGAAATGCCATTGAGCCCCCATAATGCATTGCTCTTTAGAGTACTGTACATTAATATAGAATTACAATAGCTAACAAAATGTTTAGCAGTAAATTCACAGAAATGTGTTACAGTGATAAATAAGATACTAGGATGGGCCAAGTCTGCAACAGGACTCCCTATAAAAAGCTTTGTAATGGACAGACCACAACCCCGAGCTACACAGTTTCTTCGCAAGAGTGCACCAACTAGTGTTCATTATTCAATGTCTATCTCATATTGACATAGCCTTAAGACAGGCATCACCAACTAGATTTAGCAGCGGGACGTTTTTTTTTAAAAATTTAGCAGATGGTCTAAAATAATTAGAAATAATCAGTAGACTGCAAATTGACCTCAAAAGGTTCAAGGTTCAAACCTTGCATACATTTGTATACAATCACATATGTCTCTCTATTATGTGTGGGAATACTTTGGATTTCCAAAATGAAAAACAATTTATTTTTGCTTAGAAAACTTAGGGGGCCAAATAACATTACCCAAGGGCCGCCAGTAGGTGGCCTACAGTGGGGCTGTAGAAAGACATTGTTGACATAGTCAAAAAGAAAATCACAAAATACAAATATTTTTATGGTATTTTGTAATTGTATCAAAAATAAATTATGAAATACTTGTATTTTTAAATGTATTTCATTAAACTGCATGTATTATGTATTTTAAAACAAGAAAATACATTTGCAAGTAGTTGGCTCAAGCAGCAACAACATTCTCAGTCATGGTTACAGAATCGTTTTAGTTGCTATGACTGTGATATGCTGTTTATCTAGATTAGTTGAATGCAGGGACTGTAAGTCACTGGATAAGAATGCTAAATTACCTAAATGAACATAGCAAAATTATAGTGCCATAAGACTTCTGATACCAATGCAGGGTGAAAGGGAGACACAAAATTGTAAACAGCTATAAACAAATAAAAAAACTGGTATAGAAAAGTATTTTTGAAAATACAAATTACAGCTCTCGAAAGTATCTTGTTCCAAAATACAGTGGAGTGTAATTCAGCCCATTGTAATACAAATAGCAAAATACTCAGAAGTAATTTAACTACATATTTCAAATACATGTAACGGAAATACTGCCCATCTCTGGACATAGTTACTGTACCTGTGGTTGAGGGAAAGGCAGCCAGCCAATATCCTAGCTGGTTGGCCACAAAACTCCATGTCAGCTGTGCTCCTTCTTTCTTGATGTATCCGGTACCTTTCCTGACCCAGAGTCCTGTTGAAATCAGCATGAGGGCAGAATTAGTTAGTAGCAGAGTAGGAATTACATTAAACATTGTACGTCAACTTCCTTAACAATTTAAGAGATGTGTGTGTAGATTTCCATTAAGATACTTATCACTCCAAAATATATTCCCAAAACTGAAAATATATACAAATAAAGGGAACACTTAACACTTAAACAACACAATGTAACTCCAAGTCAATCACACTTCTGTGAAATCAAACTGTCCAATTAGGAAGCAACACTAATTGACAATACATTTCACATGCTGTTGTGCAAATGGAATAGACAACAGGTGGAAATTATAGGCAATTAGCAAGACCTCCAATAAAGGAGTGATTCTGCAGGTGGTGACCACAGACCACTTCTCAGTTCCTATGCTTCCTGGCTGATGTTTTGGTCACTTTTGAATGCTGGCGGTGCTTTCACTCTAGTGGTAGCATGAGTCTACAACCCACACAAGTGGCTCAGGTAGTGCAGCTCATCCAGGATGGCACATCAATGCGAGCTGAGGCAAGAAGGTTTGCTGTGTCTGTCAGCGTAGTGTCCAGAGCATGGAGGCGCTACCAGGAGACAGGCCAGTACATCAGGAGACGTGGAGGAGGCCGTAGGAGGGCAACAACCCAGCAGCAGGACCGCTACCTCCGCCTTTGTGCAAGGAGGAGCACTGCCAGAGCCCTGCAAAATGACCTCCGGCAGGCCACAAATGTTAATGTGTCTGCTCAAACGGTCAGAAACAGACTCCATGAGGGTGGTATGAGGGCCTGACGTCCACAGGTGGGTGTTGTGCTTACAGCCCAACACCGTGCAGGACATTTGGCATTTGCCAGAGAACACCAAGACTGGAAAATTCGCCACTGGCGCCCTGTGCTCTTCACAGATGAAAGCAGGTTCACACTGAGCACATGTGACAGAGTATGGAGACGCCGTGGAGAACGTTCTGCTGCCTGCAACATCCTCCAGCATGAGGTGTGTCAGTCATGGTGTGGGGTGGCATTTCTTTGGGGGGGGGGGGGGGTGGCGCACAGCTCTCCATGTGCTTGCCAGAGGTAGTCTGACTGCCATTAGGTACCGAGATGAGATCCTCAGACCCCTTGTGAAACCATATGCTGGTGCGGTTGGCCCTGGGTTCCTCCTAATGCAAGACAATGCTAGACCTCATGTGGCTGGAGTGTGTCAGCAAGAGTTCCTGCAAGAGGAAGGCATTGATGCTATGGACTGGCCCGCCCGTTCCCCAGACCTGAATCCAATTGAGCACATCTGGGACATCATGTCTTGCTCCATTCACCAACACCACCTTGCACCACAGACTGTCCAGGAGTTGGCAGATGCTTTAGTCCAGGTCTGGGAGGAGATCCCTCTAGGAGACCATCCGCCACCTCATCAGGAGCATGCCCAGGCGTTGTAGGGAGGTCATACAGGCACGTGGAGCCCACACACACTACTGAGCCTCATTTTGACTTGTTTTAACCTCTTGAAACTCCCCATCCCGGATCATTGACATCAGGCTCACATAACGTTAACGATTTCTGAAAATCGCAAATAAAATGAAAATAATGCGTCTGCTCTCAAGCTTAGCCTTTTCTTAACAACACTGTCATCTCAGATTTTCAAAATATGCTTTTGAACCATAGAAATTGACTAATTTGTGTAAGAGTATGCAAAGCTAGCTTAGCATTTTGAGTAGCATTTAGAGAAGAGCTTCGGATGTTTTCAATGAGGAGACTCAGTTACATACCAAATGCGCAGTTTCCTGAAAGCGTCTGTGTGTAGGAGAAATCGTTCCGTTTTGTACATGCATCTGGCTACCGAAACGAACCGAAAATTCAGTCACCTACAACGTCAAACTTTTTCCGAATTAACTCCATAATATCGACCGAAACATGGCAAACGTTGTTTGGAATCAATCCTCAAGGTGTTTTTTCACATATCTCTTCATTGACATATCGTTCGTGGGCTTGCATTCTTCTCTAAATTCCATGGAAAAATACTTGCAGCTGACTTTTGCGCACCATTTTGAATCTTCCAATGATATGCCTACAAATACGTCACAATGCTGCAGACACCTTGGGGAAACGACAGAAAGGGCAGACTTACTCCTCTCGCATTTTGGAAAACAGAGCCTCAAAAATCCTGCTCATTTCCTGGATGCCGTCTCATCTTGGTTTTGCCTGAAGCTCACGTTCTAGGGCACGCACAGAAAATATCTTGGTAGTTCTGGACACGTCAGAGTGTTTTCTTTGAAAGATATCAATTGTATGCATAGTCGAGCATTTTTTGTGACAAAATCAACGTTTTTCATCCAAAAATGATCAGCATCAAGAGGTTAAGGACATTACATCAACGTGGATGCCTGTTTTCCACTTAGATTTTGAGTGTGACTCCAAATCCAGACCTCCATGGGTTGATAAATTTGATTTCCATTGATAATTTTTGTGTGATTTTGTTGTCAGCACATTCAACTATGTAAAGAAAAAAGTATTTAATAAGAATATTTAATTCATTCAGATCTAGGATGTGTTATTTTAGTGTTCCCTTTATTTTTGTTGAGCAGTGTATTTGTGTGAGTATCCCTGCTCTGCACTCATTCTGCAGTCGTTCTGTCCTCTTTGCAGAAAATCATCCCCAAAGAATGATGTTTCCACCTCCATGCTTCACAGTTGGGATGGTGTTCTTGGGGTTGTACTCATCCTTCTTCTTCTTCCAAACACGGTGAGTGGAGTTTAGACCAAAAAGCTATATTTTTGTCTCATCAGACCACATGACCTTCTCCCATTCCTTCTCTGGATCATCCAGATGGTCATTGGCAAACTTCAGACGGGCCTGGACATGCGCTGGCTTGAGCAGGGGGAACTTGCGTGCGCTGCAGGATTTTAATCCATGAGGCGTAGTGTGTTACTCATGGTTTTCTTTGAGACTGTGGTCCCAGCTCTCTTCAGGTCATTGACCAGGTCCTGCCATGTAGTTCTGGGCTGATCCCTCGCCTTCCTCATGATCATTAATGCCCCACAAGGTGAGATCTTGCATGGAGCCCCAGACCCAGGATGATTGACCGTCATCTTGAACTTCTTCCATTTTCGAATAGTTGCGCCAACAGTTGTTGCCTTCTCACCAAGCTGCTTGCCTATTGTCCTGTAGCCCATCCCAGCCTTGTGCAGGTCTAAAATTGATCCCTGATGTCCTTACACAGCTCTCTGGTCTTGGCCATTGTGGAGAGGTTGGAGTCTGTTTGATTGAGTGTGTGGACCGTTGTCTTTTATACAGGTAACGAGTTCAAACAGGTGCAGTTAATACAGGTAATGAGTGGAGAACATGAGGGACTCTTAAGGAAAAAACTGAATTCTTACTGGTTGGTAGGTGATCAAATACTTATGTCATGTAATAAAATGCTAATTACTTACTTAATCATACAATGTGCTTTTCTGGATTTTTGTTTTAGATTCCGTCTCTCACAGTTGAAGAGTACCTATGATAAAAAATTACAGACCTCTACGTGCTTTGTAAGTAGGAAAACCTATAAAAATCGTCAGTGTATCAAATACTTGTTCTCCCCACTGTACACAATATATTCTATGTAATCCTGGAGTGAGCAGATGGAACAGCTCCATAGTTATTGTACTGAACGTGTGCTGTGAATCTGTAACTTCACATTATAAGGCCAGCGGTGTTATGCATTCATATCCAGTGATGCGTAGCTCGTCAGTACAGAACATACACAAATGATGAGCGAATAACGTGATTCAGGGAAGGAAGACAGCTTTGAGTCCAGGGAGATGCTTTCTGACCATAACCACAATAACAAAAGAGGAGCGAGGGGGATTTTTTTTTATTTTAAGAAATAAATAAGAGAAAAGAAATAAAAACTTGGTCACAAAAAAAAGAGAAAGGAAGAACCATTTCCCATGATGCCAGGCGCCCTGAGGAGAGGGTCAGGATTCAGTAGCTTAATGCGTCTTGACAGGGAGACCTCTGCCCACAGTACACCCAAGGTCCCCTTCTACATCATCCTCCCGCTCCTAAAATAGTTTTAATTTCTGTCATTCTCATTAGCATTTTCACTTTGCAGAAAACAAACACAGAAGCAGGTTATGATTAGGCCTACATGTTACTTATGCAAGTGCCCTGAATAATTTTAACACATTGTAGGGGAGAATGCAAACAGTGGTCTAAAATAAAAATGTCAAGTTTAAAGTAAGATATAGCTTATGATTAATAACATATTTGAAAAAAATAAACATAACATTACCTTTCAATTCAAATAAGCAATACAACTATTAGCTTAAATAACTATTAGATCAATATCATCTGTTTTGACTCTTTTAGTGCTAATACCCCAGGCAAGGGAAGTCTGTGAATATATTGCCTTTGTCATCACAGCAGCAATACAACCAGGGCCTGTATTAATTAAAAGTGCTGATCTAGGATCAGGTCATCTTATTCATTATGATCTAAAAGTCAAAACTGATCCTAGATCAGCACTTCTACTGACGCTTTGTGAATACAGACGGAGGCCTGAAAATCCATTAGGCCAGCTTTACTGCCCATTGGCTACAGTACATATATTTTTAGACATTAATAGACGATCTGGCATCCACAACCTCAAACATTGAACCACCTGAGAAGTCAACATAGGACTTCTAGGCTACATATTGAGCCAAGCTTTAATTAACACAACATAAGTGGTGTGAATAGAAACACACTCAACAATCCTCTAAAGTAGGGTAAAAGGGAGGTGAGAGTGAATTGAAGTGTGAATGTGTGTCATGCCAGATCACTTATCTCGGAAGTGCTCGACCATGGATGTAGTTCTGTATGTCGACCACTAGAGGTCGCCATGCGCACTGATGAACAGTAGTAGGGGCTTCTGTTTATCTCCTCAGTATAAGGCAGGGGGATTTCCAAGCCACCCCCCACAACCCCCTGACAGAGTGTGTGCATGCATGTGATCCGTCTCCAAAACAAACACAGACACACAGCTGAGTCTGGAGAGATAATGGCGCCTCTGATTTAGAGTCTCCTGGGCTATATGGAACAAGAAACACTGTGTCGTCCTTCTTCCTCCTCCTTTCCCTTTTAAAGACGCCTTGAAGGAGGAGGATGGGAGGAGATCACATGGGAGGGGTCATCATAGACAGAGAGAGAGAGAGAGAGAAAGAAAGAGTTTTCCTCCCGCCTGACGAAAGGGTCATGTTCAACTTTGATTCAACTTTTTTGACTCATCATCACACTGCATTTTCTCTTGCACTCATGAGTCATGCATATGTGCAAATGGATATGCACAGACTGCACGCACACCCACATACACACAAACGTGTGATTCAGTCCGAAACAAATCCAATATCTCTCTTCAGCGGCAGCTCACTCTGGCCATCCACCCACGTCCAATGAATATTAATCTTCTCCATGTTTCACTCTAAAATCTAATTTCCTCTCAGTCTCAATGTAGACTGGCATTACAGCCCATTTAGCTCTTCCTTGATAGATCTGTCACAGTGCCACAGTACACTACAGTACCCACCAACTAAAGGCTTCCATGGCAGCACCTGATTCTATTTGCTAGAGTATTCCGAGTGCTCCTGGCAGGTTTCCCAAACTTCCCCTTCTGCCCCAAACATCTACAAATAACATTGTGGATTTAAAGCCTTAGCACAAAGTCTTGCAAGTGTAACCTGGCACACTGGAGGAGTGGAGTGTGTGTGTGTGAGAGAGAAATCTGGTGTAAAACCTGACTCTGGAAGAGAGGCCCAGGCATCCAGACTTACAGTAACTCATAAATCTAGAGGGCCCCTGGGCATACTAGACGAGAGGCCCATTTCTCTACTCAACACTGATCTTAAAGCTCCACGGGAGTTTATTTTATTGCTCTGTGTGGAATTCAGTTTGGGATTCTACCTGTCTAGTACTTGTTGACATTGGGTGAACCTGCGATGTTACTTGATTTGTTTTGAGTAGAAACTTTCAGGTTTACTGCTTCTGCATAGGTCTGGGAAATCTCAGGATAACTCAGGGAAAGAACGTGACTTCGTTGGACATAAACTAAACCATGACGGAAACAAAGAATTCCTTATTCCTACGCACTGTTATCCAGAAGTGAACCCGCTTTTATGTATACAATATATAGTGAAATACTGTATAGAGCACTCGAGACATACTGTAGGACACCACTTGCTGCAGTACTACATGAGGGTCAGTGGGGGGCACTCTTCCCTCTTAAGCAAACAAAAGCCCACATCCCCAGAGCAGGGTGTGTGTATGTGTGTGTGCATGGTGGAATTAGAGGTGACCCCTTTAGAGATGACACGGTTAAACAACTCATCCACCCTGGTGTCCACATTATAATCAGTAAGCCTCTCACCACCTAGCTAACTGTTCGTTCGTCACTGCAGATAATGAGATATGAGCTCTGGGCCTCCCACTTAGTGGACGGTTGAATAAAACCCATACAGTTAAATAATGCATGAACCTCACGCTGCAACGCTCTGTTTGACTAATCAGTTTGCTTAAATCCTGTGCTATATTGTTCTTTTGGGTTTTACTGTAAAGATTTGATTTCCATTTACTCTCATCTACGGTACAGAGTAAAACATTTGCATGCATCGAATTTGAGCAAACTACTATATTCCACACCCACAAATACCAACAATATAAGCCACTTAATGGAGCCCGAGTGTGAGAGATTGTTGTTAGTGGGGGGTAACCTGTTTTGTCCCAAGCTCAGTAACTTGTTTTGTCCCAACACTGAACGTTAGGGTCAGCACTCACAACCATTAATCCTCAGTCATCTTAGCCACCCTGACAGGATGTGAGCAATAGCCTACAGCTAACTCCAACAGACCAGCTCATCCCACTATCCAAAATCTCTCCCTCCACCACAGCTTTGTTGTCCCCTTTCTCCTCTACTCAAAAACACTAACCCTTCAAACCTCTCCTCCCTCCCTCCTCCGTCCATCTGTGTCTCTGTTTGCATCTCATAACATGTCACCGTGGCAACATAGGACCAGAGAGGTGGGGAACATTGCCTCCTCTGTCCCAGGCCTCCTGGAGCTACATTACAGGCCTAATCACATCATCAGGCTTCAGGACAACAACACTCTTCAGCTGCAGTTTTCCCACAGGGTGTTAAAAAGGGATGTTCACACAGTCTGTTTTCATGTTTGCTGCACATTGAACCCACAACTATGGTATCGGAATGACACACCCATCTGTTGTGCATCATTGGGATCTGCCGATCAATGCATGTCCATGATTTCTAAATGCGATAGTTCCCGAGTTGTGCATGCATATTGCTCTCTGTATTGAAGATACAATCATGGAAGGACCCCGGGAATCCAAATGGAGCCTGCCAGATAGGTGCTTCATCATCTACCCTTGGGAAGACATATCCAGACAGGGCAAGTGTCTGGTTGGTTATTACTTTTGATTCATTAGACTTGCTCTTCTCAGTCCATTGTGTACTGTCCCATCCTTGACATCCAACTTCAAGAAGTTGAGGTTATCATGGAGATCTGTAGAAAGATGCCCATGGCTTCGGTAACACTTCCTATGAATACCCTCTTCATAATGCATTATAAGCACATTTAGAATGCTATGAATCATGCATAATAATGCACAACATAGGCACTAATAACTGCTCATAAACATCTATGACTAAATCCATACTGCGTGATGAAGAGGACTTTCATAGGAAGTGTTTACCAGGGTTTCTTCAGCATAGTTATGGTAATGTGAATCTCGGTAGGGAAAGGCCAGGCATGTCAATGAGATCTGCAGTGATCTGCATGTTCCGGTTCAGACACACTGGAACAATGGCTGCCATGGGAAGTCCGGACCGGTTGTCAGGACAAGAAACAACCCTGGTCTGGAGTTTTTAGGCATCGGTTCCATAAAGCCAGTGGTGGAAAAAGTACCCAACTATCATACTTGAGTAAAAGTAAAGATACCTTAATAGAAAATAACTCAAGTAAAAGTAAAAGTCACCCAGTAAAATTCTACTTGAATAAAAGTCTAAAAGTACTTGGTTTAAAATATACTTCAGTATCAAAAGTAAAAGTATCAATCATTTCAAATTCCTTATATTAAGCAGAGCAGATGGAACCATTTTTTTCTTTTTAATTACGGAAAGCCACAGGCACACTCCAACATTCAGACATAATTTACAAACAAAGCATGTGTGTTTAGTGAGTCCGCCAGATCAGAGGAAGTATGGATGACCAGGGATGTTCGGTTGATAAGTGTGTGAATTTGACTATTTTCCTGTCCTGCTAAGCATTCAAAATGTAACCAGTACTTTTGGGTGTCATTGAAAATGTATGTAGTAAAAAGTACAATATTTTCCTAAGGAATGTAATGAAGTAAAAGTAAAAGTAGTAAAAAATATATAAATAAAAGTACAGATACCCCCAAAAAACTACTTAAGTAGTACTTGAAAGTATTTTTTACTTACGTACTTTACACCACTGCATAAAGCAACGGAGGAAAGTGAGTGTGTGAGTGAGAGAGAGAGAAAGAGAGAGAGGCAGAGAGAGTGTGTGAGTGAGAGAGAAAGAGAGAGAGGCAGAGAGAGTGTGTGAGTGAGAGAGAAAGAGAGAGAGGCAGAGAGAGTGTGTGAGTGAGAGAGAAAGAGAGAGAGGCAGAGAGAGTGTGAGAGTGAGAGAGAAAGAGAGAGAGGCAGAGAGAGTGTGTGAGTGAGAGAGAAAGAGAGAGAGGCAGAGAGAGTGTGTGAGTGAGAGGCAGAGAGAGTGTGTGAGTGAGAGAGGCAGAGAGAGTGTATGAGAGAGAGAGAAGAGAGAGAGGCAGAGAGAGTGTGTGAGTGAGAGAGAAAGAGAGAGAGGCAGAGAGAGTGTGTGAGAGAGAGAGAAAGAGAGAGAGGCAGAGAGAGTGTGTGAGTGAGAGAGAAAGAGAGAGGCAGAGTGTGTGAGTGAGTGAGAGAGAAAGAGAGAGAGGCAGAGAGAGTGTGTGAGAGAGAGAGAAAGAGAGAGTGTGTGAGTGAGAGAGAGAGAAAGAGAGAAAGAGAGAGAGGCAGAGAGAGTGAGTGAGTGAGTGAGAGAGAAAGAGAGAGAGGCAGAGAGAGAGTGAGAGAAAGAGAGAGAGGCAGAGAGAGTGTGTGAGTGAGAGAGAAAGAGAGAGGCAGAGAGAGTGTGTGAGAGAGAGAGAAAGAGAGAGAGGCAGAGAGAGAGAAAGAGAGGCAGAGAGAGTGTGTGAGTGAGAGAGAAAGAGGGGGCTCCTGAGTGAAGCAGCGGTCTAAGGCACAGCATCTCAGTGCAAGAGGCGTCACTACAGTCCATGGTTTGATTCCAGGCTGTATCACATCCGGACGTGATTGGGAGTCCCATAGGGCAGCGCACAACATTGGCCAGTGTAGGACGTCATTGTAAATAAGAATTTGTTCTTAACTGACTTGCCTAGTTAAATAAAGGTTACGTTTAAATTAAAAATTAAAAAGAGAGAGAAAGCAAGAGGGAGAGAGAGGGATGCAGATGCAGAGCAAGAGAGAGGCAGAGAGAGTGTGTATGTAAGAGAAAGAGAGCGTGAGAGGGGGAGACAGAATGAACGGGAGAAAGAGTGTGTTTGTGTGTGTGAGAGAGAGAGAGAGAGAGACAGAAAGAGAGAGATGTGTAAGAGAGAAAGAGATGGAGAGCATTGTGTGGCTCCCTCCCTATGAAAGCATGCACAGCAGTTGTATAACAGTACTGTCAGCCAAGTGAACTGCGATATTTTAGACACTGAGGAGCAGCGCGGAAGAGGATAAACCCATGTGAGACAGGATCAGCTAGCCTGGGTAAACTACACTGAACTGAGGAAAACACTGCTGGGCACAGCGTTCAGTCTGGTTGAAACAGGCTACCTGTGACCAGCTGGGAGTACAGGCAGCCATAGTTAGAGCAGATAGACTGGAGGTTCCTCTTATTCGCCCCTTTCCAAGCTCAGACCACTGCCATTTATATGCCTTAGATTTGTGGTCCGACGGACGGTGGCTTACTATCAATGGCAGTTTGTTTTATTGACAGGGATTTTTATGTATGTATTTGAGTATAGCAGTAAGCCCAATGTTGATGAACAAATGAAACTGGCTAAAGTATGTACGAGGATGTTTCTGTATACAAGGACGTTTTTTTTTTTTTTAGGGAAACCATTTTCAACTGACAGCACTCAAGAGTCAGCACTCTATCAAACAAATTGATGACACTTGTACATGGAGGGATCTCAGTATTGCTCAGCTATGATGGTGAGTGGTTCCCTTTACCTGTCTTGTCATCGAACCTCCACACGGGGACACTGGTGGCTGTCTGCAGGGGTGTGTCTAAGGGCAGGGGGATGCAGATATGGACGGGGTCCCACACCTGAACACTGGTCCCGTTACGACTGAAGAGCTGGGCATTGACCGCCGCCACCGCAGTCAGGCCCACCCAGCTACTGTTAGCCCCTGGTGAGAGACGACACAAAGGTCTTTAGACCAAACACCAGTGTGGTGTGGAACCTGACAGTAGAAAATCATAAACAAGGCTCGCTACCACGCTTCTCAACACAAATAACGCCAACGCTACCGTCACCATGCAAACATCACAATATTCACCCTCAGCATTTTACCGCTTGTTCACCATTCTAAGGCATCATCATCATCATGGTTGACCTGGTTTACACTTGTCAGAAGAGTCTTTCCAACAGACACTATGCATTGGCTTCTCATCATTCAAGACACTCAGACATAATACTATGTAATCATACTTCTCCCATGGTTTCCTGCCATCATTTCTCATAATTTGGGAGTTTTTGACAGAAATCTATTTGTGTCAAAATCTCTGGATTTTCCACTTGAGCAATTCTGCATTTGCAGTCTGTCTTTTACCCATGTATTCCCCTCCATCCACCCATCTCTTCCTATCTCATCTCCTGTTTCCCACCTCCCTTCTCCTTTTCAATCCTCCTGTTCCCCTCCCTCCTTCTCCCCCCATCCCTCTGTCCGCCCTCTCTTCTTCCACCGTCCCAAACCACCCTCCACCCCCCCCCTCTATTTCTCACCGGTGGCATTGCTCTCCAGGCCCAAGGGGTAGGGGAAACCTCCTATCTCATACTGACTCTGTGCGGAGGTCAGCACAGCAGAGAGCTCTGGGTTGGTAGAGTTGAGGGCCATAGTCACTGCTTTCCTCTGGAGCTGTATCCATGGCTGGTTTTTGACTCCTGGAGGGGGAAGGGGTGAGAGAGGAGAGAAAGTGGAGGAAGGAGGGGAGAGAGAGAAGGAGTCTGAGATTGGGGGTGCAACTGAACAAGCAGCATAATGTTTACGGCATTGGTGTGTCAATCATATGGCCTATGAAATAGGATAATACAAAGTGAAGAGTTGTAGACAGTTTTCATGGAATATAGATACTGTTTATAATACTAGTAATAATAGAATAACATTATTTATGTATAATTTATTCAGATTATACAGAACCTAACCACGGGATCAATCAAACCCTCAAATTGAAATGACAACCAGCACACATACAGTAGCAGCATCCAGGGATTGTGACAGCTAGCAGGATTTGCTGGTCTATAGTAAGACAATAGTGACTAACCTTGCAGGTTGGACAACAGTCTACCTGCCTGTCATACTATAATCCCATTCTCCCCGTTTGATTCGACTTGCCACAAGGGGAAAAAAAGAGGCCTAAAAATACACTGGCCCCTCGTAATGGTGCCACTTGTCTAATATGATTAGTATTTGGTGACCATGGGGCCTGATCTGTGCAGACAGCCAGGCGAGCATGTCCATGCAGAGGGTCTATACTATACTGAACACCCCAGGCCGGCTGTATTGTAGTATCCCTCTCTCTCCCCCACTCTCTCTCCCCCCCCAATCCCCCCCCCCCCCCACCCCCCCCCCCTCCTCCTCCTTCTCCCTCCCTCATCGTTCCATTCCACCTCATCTCTAGAGTAGCTTGTTGGCACTTCTTTTCTCAGGTTCTCTTTGTCAATCCCTGTGAGACGTGTTCAGTTTGTCTTTTCACTCACATATCCCCATTTGACACCTTCTCTGTCCCGGCATTGGAGATGATACCTCTTAATCTTTTTTCTACTCTCATTACGGGTTGAAACCTATTGTTATTCTCTGAATAATTGTTGTTGTTGTTGACATTGTCAAATAACTCAAGCATAGATTGGTAACTATTTTTCTAATTTGGCACAGAGAAACTAGGTGCCATGAGTAACTAGATGCCATGAGTAACTTGGTCAATAAGAATGCCACCGTTTGCTATAAGCGGTCTCATTTAAACCCTCATATCTGTCGCCCTGTTTGATCTAAATACTTGAAACGTTGTATTTGCCAAGGCAGCAGCTACTCTTCCTGGGGTCCAGCAAAATTAAGGCAGTTCATAAAATTTTAAAACATTACAAAACATTCAGAGATTTCACAACACACTGTGCCCCCTCAGGTACCTACTCTACCACTACCACATATTTACAGTACTAAATCCATGTGTATGTGTGTGTATAGTGCGTATGTTATCGTGTTTGTATGCATGTGTTTGTGCCTATGTTTGTGTTGCTTCACAGTCCCTGCTGTTCCATAAGGTGTTTTTTAAACAAATTTTACTATTTGCATCAGATACTTGATGTGGAATAGAGTTCCATGTAGTACTGTGTGCCTCCCATAGTCTGTGCTGGACTTGGGGAATGTGAAGAGACCCCTTGTGGCATGTCTTGTGGGGTATGCATGGGTGTCCGAGCTGTGTGCTAGTAGTTTAGACAGATCGCTCGGTGCATTCAACATGTCAGTACCTCACATAAATACAAGTAGTGAGGAAGTCAATCTCCCCTCCACTTTGAGCCAGGAGAGATTGACATGCATAGTATTAATATTAGCTCTGTGTACATCCAAAGGCCAGCCGTGCTGCCCAGTTCTGAGCCAATTGCAATTTTCCTAAGTCCTTTTTCGTGACACTTGACCACACGACTGAACAGTAGTCAAGGTGCGACAAAATAGGGCCAGTAGGACCTGCCTTGTTGATAGTGTTGTTAAGAAGGTAGAGCAACGCTTTATTGTGGACATACTTCTCCCCATCTTAGCTACTATTATATCAATATGTTTTGACCATGACAGTTTTACAATCCAGGATTACTCCAAGCAGTCTAGTCACCTCAACGTCCACATGCATTACAAGATTTAGTTAAGGTTTATGGTTTAGTGAATGTTTTGTCCCAAATACAATGATTTTACCTTTAGAAATATTTAAGGCTAACTTATTTCTTGCCACCCACTCTGAAACTAACTGCAACTCTATGTTAAGTGTTGCAGTCATTTCAGTCGCTGGAGTAGCTGACGTGTATAGTGTTGAGTCATCCTCATACATAGATACTCTGGCTTTACTCAAAGTCAGTGGCATGTCGTGAGTAAACATTTTAAAAGGCAAGGGGCCTAAAGAGATCTCCCGGGGAATTCCTGATTCTGCCTAAATTACGTTTGAGAGGCTTCCATTAAGAACACCGCCTGTGTTCTGTTAGACAAGTAACTATTTGTCCACATTAAAGCCATAACACATGTTTTTCCAGCAACAAACTATGATCGATAATGTCATAAGCTGCACTGAAGTCCAACAAGACAGCCCCTACAATCATTTTATCATCAATTTCTCTCAGCCAATCATCAGTCATTTGTGTAAGTGCTGTGCTTGTTCGAGTGTCCTTCCCTATATAAGCATGCTGAAAGTCTGTTTTCAATTTGTTTTACTGTGAAATAGCATTGTATCTGGTCCAATTTTTTCCCAAAAGATTACTAAGGGTTGGTAACAGGCTGTTTACTGACTCAAATAGCCGATCAAAGGGGGCTTTACCATTCTTGGGTAGCGGAATGACTTTAGCTTCTCACCAGTCTTGAGGGCACACACTTTCTAGTAGGCTTAAATGGAAGATGTGGCAATATCATCTGCTATTATCCTCAGTAATTTCCATCCAGATTGTCAGCGCCCGTGGCTTGTCATTGTTGATAGGCAACAATCATTATTTCACCTCTTCCACATTGACTTTACGGAATTCTAAAGTACAATTCTTGTCTTTCATAATTTGGTCCGATATACTTGGATGTGTAGCGTCAGCGTTTGTTGCGGAGTTTGCTTATCTTGTCAATGAAAGTGTCATTAAAGCAGTTGGCAATATCAGTGGGCTTTCTGGTGAATGAGCCATCTGATTCAATGAATGATGGAGCCAAGTTGCCCCCCCAAATGTAATTTAAGGTTCCCCAAAGCTTTTTACTATCATTCTTTATATAATTGATCTGTTTCATAGTATAGTTTATTTTTAGTCACATGATTTTTTTAATTTGCAGTATGTTTGCCAATCAGTTGGGCTGCCAGACTTATTTGTCATACCTTTTGCCTCATCCCTCTCAACCATATTATTAGTCAATTCCTCATCAAGCCAAGGGTATTTAACAATTTTAACAGTCATTTTCTTAAATGGTTGCATGCTTATTAGTAACTGGAATAAGCAATTTCATAAATGTGTCAAGTGCAGCATTTGGTTGCTCCTCATTACACACCACAGACCAGCAAATATTCTTTACATTATCAACATATGAATCACTACAAAACTTATTGTGTGACCTCTTATATTAGGCCCAGCCTTTGGAACTTTGGTTTTCCTAGATATGGCTATTATATTGTGAATACTACATTCTATGGATTTGGATACCATTTTAAAGCAAATTTCTTCAGCATTAGTAAAGATGTGATCAATACATGTTGATGATTTAATTCCTGTGCTGTTTGTAACTACCCTGGTAGGTTGACTGACAACCTGAATCAGGTTGTAGTCACTGGTTATAGTTTGAAGTTTTTTCTTGAGTGGGCAGCTTGATGATAGCCAGTCAAAATTTAAATCACCCAGAAAATAAAGCTCTCTTTTGATATCACATACATTATCAAGCATTTCACACATATTATCCAGATACTGACTGTTAGCACTTGGTCTATAGCAGCTTCCCACAAGAATGGGCTTTAGGTGAGGCAGATGAACCTGTAGCCATATTACTTCAACAATATTTAACATTGGATTGTCTCTAAGCTAAACAGGAATGTGGATTCTGAATAAAGACCGCAACACCGCCCCCGTTGGCATTTCTGTCTTTTCGGTAGATGTTATAACCATGTATTGCTACCACTGTATCAAAGGTATTATCTAAGTGAGTCTCAAAGATAGTCAGAATATCAAAGTCATCTGTTACAAGCAAGTTCTTGACTTCATGGGCCTTGTTTCTCAGGCTGCTTATGTTAATATGGGCTATTTTTAGCACTTTTCTGGGTTGCTTGATTGTTTTTAATGCTTTACTGGCAAGTTTATCAGAAGTAGACTTACTCATGTTAGTTATATTGGAGCTGGTAGTGCAGGGTGAGCTGCAAAAAGTGGTCTTCCTACTAGGGCACACCACCTCAGTGCTAACAGTGTAACTCTGGTTCATAGGCTCATGATTACTGCATACAATAGCTGTAGGATAAACAGAAGTATTCGGTGCAATTAGGGGCACATAAATGAAGTTACTTACATTATGTTTGTCAATGCCTCTAGGATCATGTACATTTGATGCAGCATTATGACGATTCATTGTCACAATGGTAGGGATTAACTGAGCTGGTCTTGGATCATTGAACAGTCATTGTATGTAGGCGTCTTTCCTCATGCTGAACAAATTTGCCTCAAAGACCCATTAGGTCTTTCAAGATAGATTTTCCTCCATCGTGGAACTTCTTCTCATGAACCATAAGTGCAAATAACACAACATTCAGGTATGTAGGTCCATGGTAGATCTTTTAACATCATTTGAGAAAAGCTTGGTTAAGATATGGCTGAGTTATTGATAAATCAGGAAATCTGATTTTGTGTGTCCATTTATAGTGAACAAAAATATCAATGCAACATGTAGTGTTGGTCCCAGCTGAAATAAAATTTACCAGAAATGTTCCAAAAGCACAAAAAATTTATTTCTCTAAAATGTTGTGCACAAATTTATTTACATCCCTGTTAGTGAGCATATCAACTTTGCCAAGATAATCCATCCACCTGACAGGTGTGGCATATCAAAAATCTGATTAAACAGCATGACCATTACACCGGTGCACCTTGTGCTGGGACAATAAAAGGCCACTAAAAATGTCCAGTTTTGTCACACAACACAATGCCACAGATGTCTCAATTTGAGGGTGCGTGCAATTGGCATACTGACTGCAGAAATGTCCACCAGAGCTGTTACCTGAGAATGTAATGTTAATTTCTCTACCATAAGCTGCATCCAACTTCATTTTCGAGAATTTACCAGTATGTCCAACTAGCCTCACAACCGCAGAACACCTGGGAAGCTCATCTGCGTGCTCGTCGTCCACACCAGGCTCTTGATCTGACTGCAGTTCGGCTACGTAACCGACTTCAGTTGGCAAATTCTGACCTTCGATGGTCACTGGCACACTGGAGAAATGTGCTCTTCACTGATTAATCCCAATTTAAACTGTTCCGGGCAGATGGCAGACCGCGTGTATGGCGTTGTGTGGGCGAGTGGTTTGCTGATGTCAACGTTGTGAACAGAGTGCCCCATTGTGGCGGTGGCAGGCATAAGCTGCGGACAACAAACACGGTTGCATTTTATTCATGGCAATTTGAATGCACAGAGATCCTGTGACGAGGACCCGAGGCGTACTTTTGTGCCATTCAGCCGTCATCGCTTCATGTTTCAGCATGATAACGGACGCCCACGTCGCAAGGATCTGTACACAATTCCTCGAAACTGAAAATATCCCAGTTCTTACTCACCAGAGTATGCCACCCATTGAACATGTTTGGGATGCTCTGGATCAACGCGCATGACAGCGTGTTAGGGCTTAATGAATTTATTTCAATTGACTGATTTGTTATATGAACTGTAACTCAGTAAAATCTTAGAAATTGTTGCATGTTGCATTTATATTTTTGTTCAGTGTAAATCCTTTGTAAATCCACTTCAACCTGAGAGTTTGTACGTGATCAAAGACATTAACATGATGAACAATAAAGTTTGGCATTGATATCTTAAAAAAAAACTTTTGGAACTATGTAACGCTAATGCTTCAAATAATCAGAAAACATTTGTCAGATTCACTCCAAAGTTGGTCTTTGGACTCATCACAATAGTCCCTAAAGAGATTGAGAAAATAATGCTGATGCATTCAAAGATGGCCACACTATACCATTAGATACTTATTAGCGCATGCATTAGCAAAAATATGATTTAAAAAAAAATCTTCCTCTCATGAATCATATGACCAAATGAGTCTAAATCGTACACGGCTTAACATAGTTTGAGAGGGAAAAAAAGCTAAAGGGATTGGCCAAAAGAGTTACAGACAAATAAATAAAAAAGAAAATCCGATTTTACGTGTCCATTTAAACCACTGTAAATCCATCCCATAGTGGTCTATGAACTTGAAACTTGTCATTGCTATCATGGACATCCCTATGGTAGAGAAATTAACATTACATTATCTGTGTTGTGTGACAAAACTGCACATTCTAGAGTGGCCTTTTATTGTCCCCAGCACAAGGTGCACCAGAGTAATGATCATGCTGTTTCATCAGCTTCTTGATATGCCACACCTGTCAGGTGTGTTTATATTTGTGTTCAGTATAATTATATGGACCTGTGAAGTGGGGACATCCTCATAGAAGCCAGACCACTCCTTGGTGGAGCTGTGCTTTAACTTCTTATTCTTCACCATCCCTTTCCTGCCTCTGTGCTCCTTCCCTTCTGTAGCCCCCCTCCATCAGAGGGGCCAAGCTGCTGCCTTTCCTTCACTGAAGCTAGCCCAGGGCAGGGACGTGATCTGGGGCATGGCTCTAGAAAACACAGAGCTGATTGGTTAGTACAGGTGGTCCTCTCTGGGTCCTCTTGCCATGAGGAGCTCTGAACAGTGCCCGTCTGTTAAGCAGAGCAGGATCCCAGCCAGACTGAGGAGGAAGCAATGGCATAAAGGAAAGCTGGAGAGAGAAGAGGACTGAGGAGAGGGGAGTTTGAAGACTCACACAAACAAACCTCAAAAGGACTCTGCAATGGCCCTGAGAGGCAGGCAGACTGGGTCACTCCTTGGGTTCTGCTCTGAGAGGAGGGAAGGGCCATGGAGGGAGTGGTGGGGTGGTTGCAGGGGTCAAAGGGATCAAAAGGGGGAGAGTGGCAGTAGGGGTCCCAAGAGAGAACATGGGTCATCCATCACCTAAATGTCTGCTGAAAGCCTGGTTGAGTAAGATTAAGAAGAGACCCCCAGAGGGAATAGGACACTGATTCATTCCACTCAGCCATTCATCAGTTAAAAGTACTGCACTCCATTTCACAAAGCGTGTTGTAGTTTCATTGGGCCATATAATGTAATTACTCATTCACTCACAAAAAGTAAGGCCATGCATAGAAGATAGAAGACGCATTGCCTTCTGCAATAAAGGTGCAGGCATACAACTGAGTGCTTTTGACCTTGAGGGGGCACCGCCATTAGAAGTGACTAATGAATGGCGGTGCCCTGCATTGTGTGATCTAGTCTTATTGATGTTGCCCAGAGCCAGGGTTTGGCTGGGGGTGAAAGCTCAGCCTAAGCGTGCCATCTGTCAACAAGACTGGAAAACACACAGGAGTGAGGACTGGGGAGCAGCTTTGTGCGCTGCGCTGTAGAGCCAATGCTAACGCTAACCGCATTGAGTTTAGAGTTCAGTGGCTGGCTGAGGGGGCAGAGGTGCCTGTGGTCTGGGATGGTTTGACAGCCTGCCAATGTCTTTCTGGAGGCACTCTCTAGGTATTTTATCATGCTGGACACACCATGTCCAAACTCCCATGGGTGGAGTGGCAGTCTGGCAATTCTGACAATTATCAGAAGGGCCAGACCATCTTCTATTAGAGTGGGCTGGTTGAAATGCCCCCCCCCCCCCCAATACAATAATAGTAATAATTCATATACAGTATCAGTCAAAAGTTTGGACACACCTACTCATTAACGGATTTTTCTTTATTTTTACTTTTTTTCTACATTGTAAAATTATAGTGATCACATCAAAATTATGAACATAAATAACAAATGGAATCATGTAGTAACCAAAAGTGTTTAAAAAAAAATCAAAATATATGTTATATTTGAGATTCTTCAAAGTAACCACCCATTCTTTCAAACAACTTCATGAGGTAGTCACCTGGAATGCATTTCGATTAACAGGTGTGCCTTAAAAGTTCATTTGTGGAATTTCTTTCCTTCTTAATGCATTTGAGCCAATCAGTTGTGTTGTAACAAGGTAGGGGTGGTATACACAAGATAGCTCTATTTGGTAAAAGACCAAGTCCATATCATGGCAAGAAAAGCTCAAATAAGCAAAGAGAAATGACAGTACATCATTACTTTAAGGCATGAAGGTCAGTCAAACCTTAACATTTCTAGAACTTTGAAAGTTTCTTCAGGTGCAGTCTCAAACACCACCAAGATCTATGATGAAACTGGCTCTCATGAGGATCACCACAGGAAAGGAAGACCCAGATGTACCTCTGCTGCAGAGGATAAGTTCATTAGAGTTACCAGCTTCAGAAACAAATAAATGCTTCACAAAGTTCAAGAGACATCAACATCAACTGTTCAGAGGAGACTGCGTGAATCAGGCCTTCATTGTCGAATTGCTGCAAAGAAACGACTACTAAAAAGGATACCAATAAGAATAAAGAAACTTGCTTGTGCCAAGAAACATGAGCAAATAGACATCAGCCTGATGGAAATATGTCCCTTGGTCTGATGAGTACAAATTTGAGATTTTTGATTCCAACCTCCTTGTCTTTGTGAGACGCGGAGTAGGTGAATGGACAATCTCTGCATATGTGGTTCTAACTGTGAAGCATGGAGGAGGAGGTATGGCAGTGTGGTGGTGCTTGCTAGTTATTTATTTAGAATTCAATGCACACTTAACCAGCATGGCTACCACAGCATTCTGCAGTGATACGCCATCCCATCTGGTTTGCGCTTTGTGGTAATGTCATTTGTTTTTCAACAGGACAATGACCCAACACACCTCCAGGCTGTGTAAGGGCTATTTGACCAAGAAGGAGAGTGATGGAGTGCTGCATCAAATGACGGTTGCAAGCCTCCCCCTTTTTCTTCCAAACATAACGATGGTCATTATGGCCAAACAGTTCTATTTTGGTTTCATCAGACCAAAGTACCACATCTCAAGTACGATATTTGTCCCCATGTGCAGTTGCAATCTGTAGTCTGGCTTTTTTATGCCGGTTTTGGAGCAGTGGCTTCGTCCTTGCTGAGCGGCCTTTCAGGTTAAGTTGATATAGGACTCGTTTTTCTGTGGATATAGATAATTTTGTACCTGTTCCTCCAGCATCTTCACAAGTTCCTTTTCTGTTGTTCTGGGATTGATTTGCACTTTTCGCACCAAAGTACGTTCATCTCTAGGAGACAGGACGCGTCTTCTTCCTGAGCGGTATTTCAGATGTGTGGTCCCATGGTGTTTACTATTGGTTTGAACAGATAAACGTGATGAGGCATTTGGAAATTGCTCCCAACGATGAATCAGACTTGTGGAGGTCTACAATTCCTTCTGAGGTCTTGGCTGATTTATTTTGATTTTCCCATGATGTCAAGCAAAGAGGCCCTGAGTTTGAAGGTCAGCCATTGAAATAAATCTAGAGGTACACCTCCAAATGACTCAACGGATGTCAATCAGCCTATCAGAAGCTTCTAAAGCCATGACATAATTTTCTGGAATTTTCCAAGCTGTTTAAAGTCACAGTCAACTTACAGGCTGACCACACCACTTGATTCACGTGCGTTGCAAAATAAATGTAGGCATCTATGTTATTCAATTATTGCACCCACACTACTCGCGCGTGTCAATGAGTGTCTGCGTTGCCAGATCGCGCTGCAAGTCCTGCCTCTCCCATCTCCTCATTGGTTTATAGAAGCAGGTCCCCACGTGCCATCTCCTCATTGGTTATACCCACGTGGGTGATTGAATAACAAACTGTGTTGCCGGTCGGTGTAGTAATACAATGGAAGTTTAGATGCCAATCACCACATAAGTTCAAAGATGAAAAGGCCTGGAAGGAGCAGAGATGACTAGAAACAATTTGGCTGACCGTTTTATGTGTGGTTTAATTGTCGGAGTAGAGGACCTTGTGCATGTCAGGTACAATAACAACCTAATGTTTATATCCCAGGACAAATTAACTAGCAACAGCAAGCTAGCTAAATAGGACAAATTAGCTAGCAAGTGCAAGCTAACTAGCTAAATTGCCATATGTTTAATGCTTTTCGACCTGTCCCCAAAATAATGTCATTGGTTCAGAGTTTGTTTTGATATTTTAACCTGCGTGTCGTGATCACGTTTGGTGTAGGGGGACCAAATACATTTATGCACGATGGCGCACGATGAGATGGCGCATGCGCGCAGCCGGTTTGTGTTATATGTAAACTTCTGACCCACTGGAATTGTGATACAGTGAATTATATATGTGAAATAATCTGTCTGTAAACAATTGTTGGAACATGCACATAGTAGATGTCCTAACCGACTTGCCAAAACTATAGTTTGTTTAACAGGAAATTTGTGAAGTGGTTGAAAAACAAGTTTTAATGACTCCAACCTAAGTGTATGTAAACTTCCGACATCAACTGTGTGTGTGTGTGTGTGTGTGTGTGTGTGTGTGTGTGTGTGTGTGTGTGTGTGTGTATATATATATATATATATACACACACACACTGAATTGAAATATAAACGCCACATGTAAAGTGTTGGTCCCATGTTTCATGAGCTGAAATAAAAGATCCCAGAAATGTTCCATACTCACAAAAATGTATGCCCCTACCTCATCCAGACTCAAAGACAGGGCTTCGTACTAAATGGGTGCTGCTGAATACTTGTGCTATATGACACAGCACTAATCAACATATAAAATGGCTTGATGCTGCGACATGGCTCGGCTTAGAGACAGCAGAATGAGATAGAACAAGTTGTCATTTTAGTGAACGCTCTGTACCCTTTGTTCCCTCGTTTCCATACCAACGGACAAGGCCCAGGTGTTCAGTAAGACATCACAGAGCATCGAGAAAAACAATGGACAGGGCAGAGCATATGGAGGGAGGCATGATGGGAAAGTGTGATCACCGAGCGTAGCCACCACAGAGCAGCATATGCCAGACGCGGAGGCCACTCTAAATTTACATAATGTTGTGTGTGTGTGTGTTGTAAAGGCATGACTTTTGAGTTAGAAGTGCAGCTGGGATGCAGTGATTGATTGAATCACAGCATGATTTGTTTTAGTTATGTTATAGTCACTTACTGCTGACACTGTATGTGTTTGCCCATTTTTTACCAATTCACTTCCCTGGAGGTTTTTCCTGTCGATGTGGACACATCAGGCTCAATGCCATAGCTGAGAAATAGCCTTGTTGATATCCCTGCTATGGTTCCTATCATGAAGCACACAGATAAGAGACACAACCAGATGAGTAAAGGTTTAGACACACTTCTAGGGCCTATGACTGGCTAACAACCACTCGCAGCATAATACCTTCAGAGCCTGCATATGCCTCCACCAAAAGACTGTCGAGGGGATAACTTTGCCTTCCGTGTTGCTCCAATGAATTGTGTGTAACACTGCTTTATCGCCAGTAATGCATTATCATGACGTCTGACCCAAGAGACTTAACAGGTAGGTTTTATGGCCAAAGATAGTGTTAAGTGGGTAATGTATATTGAATAATCTTTGTAACACAAGAAGTAAAAAGATCATGGTTGTACAGTGATGCATTCATTGCAGGCCGTCCTTGAATGATATATATTAGCTGCTACTACTTGCGCAATGATGTTTCAACCATAATGACAATAACACAGAATGCACTAACACTCAAACAGGCTACAATGTTTACTAAACAGCTAACATACCTTGTGATTACACAGCTTAATTACGCCAATCACGTGCTGCATGCTTTCAAGTACACAGTCACACCAACAATCTCATTCTACCAAACACAGCATTTTGGGTTGTCAAACACAGCTTGAAAAGTACCCCCCCCCCTCACTGGCACTCCTCCACCTCTTCAAAACACTTTAGTTTCCTGCCACTGGGTCGTCTCCATGGTGACTAGCCTCAGCACTGAGAGCTGCACTTTCAGATGGCCTCTCATCAGTTCCTATCCGTCAGCACAGGGATCTACTGTCTGTCTTCTCCCTGATACTAGAACCCTCGCCGTGACACACTACCGTGCTTGGTCCTCCTGAGAGTCTCGTCTCTACCGCTTAAAGATACAGCAGAGCAAACGTACTAAACTGCTCCTCGCTTAACTGACTGAGCGAGACTACCCTGGAGGCATTGAGAGAGAGAGAGAGTGGGAGAGTGTGTGTGTGTGTGTGTGTAAGTGTATGTGTGTCAGCAAAACGACCACATCCTCCATTCATGTCCCTCTATAAAAGTTGCCAGATGCTCCAACGTGTTAACAAGAGAGTTGTGTAACTGTATCTCATCCTGATTCAATTAAAGTATTATTCAAACCTGACTAACTAAGTAAGAACACAGGGGTAATCTGGTCATTGGAACTGGTTAGGTATTTTTCCCCAATTTTATTAGAATCCCCATTAGCTTTTGCGAAAGCAGCAGCTACTATTTCTGGGGTCCACACAAAACATGAAACATATTACAGAACATTAATAGACAAGAACGGCTCAAGGACAGAACTACATAAATAAAAAGAAATGGCACACACAGCCTACATATCAATACATACAGTACACACAAAATATCTAGGTAAAATAGGGGAGAGGCTTGTGAGGTGTTGCGTTATCTGTTTTTGTAAACCAGGCTGGCTGTTGATTTGAGTAATATGAGATGGAAGGGAGTTTTTCTCTGAATTTGGGGACAGTGAAAAGACATGTCTGGTGGGTTAAGTTTGTACAACAGTTGTACATACAACTACCTCAGGTAGACCCAAATCAATTGAACAAGTAAAGGATGCCTCTCCTCACCACATAAATCATCAACACACTACTAAAACCCCACTGGGGGGGGGGTGGAGTAATATGTAGTCAATTATGGCATGAAAGGCCCTTTTGACAGAGGGAATAGCAAAGGAATAAAGAAAACTGTCTGGGGCATAAATAAAGTGGACAGACAGGGCTCTCATTGAGGCCATTGCTACCAAAAATCAATGTGCTGCAGTCACAATAAATGCCTCTCATCCTGTCACGCACGCGCACAAATACAGTCACGTCAGTCCCGGATTCTGGGATCGTTAAGGAGACAAGGGAAAACCGCTGCATCAGGGGCCCTGGGCTTGACAGTCCAGAGAGGAGGGGGAAGAGAGAGAGATTTAGGAGGTATGGAGATTCAGTTGATCGACAGTAAAGAGAATGTGTGTTGTGTGGTTCTGATAGAGAAAGCGAGAGAGAAAGGAAGAGAGAGAAAGAGAGAGCATGATCTACAGAGAAAGTGGGAGCATGTCGCATGTACAGCTTTCTTAAGGGGCCTTGGTTGGAGCGGATTACATCATTCTGGCTCACTCATTGGACTGGACAGGTGACAGGACGTTGAGGGCTGTGGCACCACGTACAGCACCGTACTGGCAGCGTAAGCAGAGAAACTGACAGAGATGACGAGAATGAGGAAGAAGGATGGCGAGAAGACAGGGAGGTGTACACTCTGCCTATTGCTAACACCTCGTACTGTATATTTACGAGGAGTACAGAGGGAAAGATGGAACATTTTCTAAAATGATTGGGTATTGTTTCTACCCAACATTCCCCGGAACACACACACCCCCAACTGCATGTCATGATTGTTTTCCTAGCCACTGTGCGTCTAACTCTGCATCGCTTGCTCTTTTGGATTTGAGGCTGGGTATCTGTAAAGTACTTTGTGACAACTGCTGATGTAAAAAGGGGTTTTAAAAATACATATGATTAAATGAGATGTTCACACCCAGAGGGTATCACTAAACAGACAGTATCTATCACGTTTATCACATCCCATAATGTGGGCTATAACAACACAACAGTAGTACGTACTGCTGCCGCTGCTGCTGTGAAAGCAATTAATAAAATCATATGGAACAACGACCAGTGAATCTATAGGTCTTTCTTGAATTGATTTAATAGAGATGAACAATGCATGGACTTCACACCCAGCCAATTCATAAACAGGTGTAAATTCTGGAAGACATTTACAGCCTGTTCGGGTTGCCTAGAAATGCCTTGAGGCAGATAGAGTGCTGTATATCTAGGTCGATTTCGTTTGGATGCTTCATTTTCTGTATTGATTTACCGGTGGGGTAATAAACACAACACACACACACACACACCATCTGCACATGCACGCACAAAATGTAGAGCTTTGATTAGCTGATTAGACAATAAAAGCCTGTTTCTCTTTTGCTGTAGTGTAGCGGCCGAGTGATGTATTAGTGATGTAACTGACTTTGAATACAGAGAGGCCCGCGTTGTCAGAGGACAGCACGCTCCATTTGTTCTGCCAATTACTCTTCAGCTCCACTATAAGGGTTGTGTTGGTTTTACCTGCTACACCGAGCGTTGTTTTGAGAGCGGAGAAGAGCAGAGAGGGAGAGCATCTTTATTCTATACGATTATGCGCAAGTACAATAGCTTTGGTCCAGTTTTTCACAGGTACTCATTAAATCTGCAATATGTTACTTTTTGGGCGACCTGACCAAATTCTCAAGAGTTATAGATCTGTCAGTCTCATTGAAAGCAAGTCTAAGAAGTGCTAGATTTCTGTGCCTCCTGTTCTTAAATTTGTTTTTGTAAACCAGCTTCAAAAAGCTGGATTATTGAAATAATATATAGTATAGATGGTACAATGTCACATAAACTGAATGTTAGCAACCAGGAAATGGCAGAGTATTTTCTGCATAATGAACCTTTAAATTGTTGCTTGTGGTTGTTCTAAATGATCCTCTAATTTCACAAGTTGTTTTTGTTTACACTGTGAACCTAGCTAGTCAATGTAGCTAGTAGTAGTAGCTTCTTGTGACGTCATTATTTAAATTCACATGATAGAATGAACACACACGCGTCAGCCATCAAATTTTTTACATTTTACTTTTTATGCCCCCCCATTTCTCCCAAATTTCGTGATTACGATCTTGTCTAATCGCTGCAACTCCCCAATGAGCTTGGGTAGGCGAAGGTCGAGTCATGCATCCCCCTCGAAACATGACCCGCCAAACCACACTTCTTAACACTTGCTCGCTTAACCCAGAAGCCAGTTGCACCAATGTGTCGGAGGAAACACCGTTCAAATGACAACCAAAGTCATTCTGCAGTCACTAGAGCGTGGTGAGCCAAGTAAAGCCCCCCCCCCGAACCCAGATGATGCTAGGCCAAATGTGCGCCGCTATATGAGACTCCAAGTCACGGCCGGTTGTGACACAGTTTGGGATCGAACCCCAGGCTGTAGTGACACCGCAACACTGCGATGCACTGCCTTAGACCACTGCGCCACTCGGGAGGCCAGCCATAGAGAATTTAACCATGGCGATTCTTGAGCTTGGATGCTGCTGTTGGACGTGACGCAACGTGAGCGCAACACAGGCAGTGAAGCAGCTGTCATTGATTTCAAAGGAAGCATTTCCTCAATGGTTGATGGCAGTATCTGTTCTGTCTGTGCTAGGGTGTACTGAACCCAATGCTATGCTATTTCAACCCTAACAGTCCACTGTGAAAATATATTTGGGCCCTCAACCATGTGAAAATGTTTAGTATTTATATTTACAAATGTGTGATTACTGATCTAAGGCCATATGGAGACGTGTTAAAAAGCCACAAGCCAGCAATTTTGTAATGGCGATTTGCCTTTGGAAGAAGAGGAGTTACGTGACAGTATAATGTAAGTATAATGTGGAGACAGGTATATATTTTTCATATTTTTGTATATGCCATTTAGAAGACGCTTCTATTCTATTCAGTCATGCGTGCATACATACATTTCACAAATGGGTGGGCCCCAAGAAACAAACCTACAATCCCGGTGCTGCAAGTGTCACGCTCTACCAACTGAGCCATACAGAACCACATACAGGACCAGGCACGTATAGTATGTAGAGACTCACCTGGGGATCCTAGCAGCACCTGGACTACATCATCATACAGGATCAGGGTGGCAGGCCGCTGGGGGAGCAGGTAGAGGCTGACTGTAGCATACACTGAGAGAGAGAGAGAGAGAGAGTTAGGTATGACAGATCTGTCATCAATCAGACAGACACCTGTCTCTGTTGACTGCTGCCGTTTTGTCCCCCCCACTCCCAGTCATAACAAAACAATGTTTATCAAACAGACAGTCATGACCTATTTTGCTCCCTTCAAAGTGTTTCCAGCCTTGCAGCAAGACCAAAACACAGCCAGCATGGGGTTATATAAAGAAACCAGGCCACCTCATTCATCAGCGGTCCACAGAGGATACTATATACGTGTGGTGAGGAAATCCTAGTGCATCCCACCTGAGAGTTCCCTCCCTGACAGGCAGACAGAGGTGTGTGGGTGTCTGCAACCCGAGTCCACTAGGGGAGGAGACACTGGAAATGAGCAATAACAGTTGTGACGAGGCATTGAAATCCACCCAGAGGGAAAGCGCTCAGGATAGATTCAAAACACTCCTGACATTGACAAGCATCTCTATCCTTTCGCGTTTGTGCTCAGGGGGCGTGGAAGGATGTGTGCTGTTTTTACACTCGTGACAGGTGTATGCTTTGCTGGTCAAGAGAGTTACATGTATTGGATTATAAATCTCGAAAGGGTGTAGACTAAACAACCAGCACTATTTGGTGAAACCTAGGACCTGTCTCAGTTTGTTGTCAGGTATTAGCATTAGGTATAAGTGGGGTATTACAGAGAGCATGGCTCCTGCCATTCAAACGTTTTCACTCAGGCCCCCCTTCCAGCATTGGGAACATCCCACACCTGGGTATATATATATATTTCTATGGGTACAAGCACGATTCATGACAAACTGTTCACACCCCTCTTGTTGGTGGAGAAAACATTTTGCAGGTTTAAAGCTTATTTCCTGCCATTCTACACATTTTTCCATGGGATGGAAGCTTTTTTGTTGTTGCCATTTTAGCACTAGAAAAGCTGTCATTTGGACTGCTCATGAAAGAAAAATAAACATTACTCTTCCACTTGTTAAGTCATGTCCCCCTCTGTCCTTGCCTTTTCCTAACAAATCTACATAACACACTGTCGTTGTTAGAATCTTAATACCACAAACAGAACTGAAGTTATGATCAGTTAAGAGGGCATGTCATTTTATTAATGGTTTTCCACTATTGCCTCTCCTTCTCCAGACAGTAGTGCTTGCTCCGCTCCTTCTCACGACACTTGAAAGTGCCGTGTCGAGTATAATGTCACACGGGGAGAGAATAGGTGGGGGAGAATGGGGGAGAATAGGTGAGTTGATTAGAGAGAGGAAGCAAATGATCCATAATCATGTAATCACCAATTGTGAATGAAGAACAGCAGTCCAAACAGTCTATTCTGGCCTACTTGGAATACACAGTGAGTGTGTGTGTACATTTTCAAAAATCTGAATGAAAACAACTTAAATGGTGGAGAAGAAATGAACCATGACACCTCAGAGGGCTACCACAAAATGAAACCATGAGACAGGAGTGAGGAATGGACAGCACCGTTTGGATAGAACAAGCCGGTGACAATGCTACGGGACGATTATCAGCCCAAAAATGTATTGGATACCTTTCTTTGGAGATAGCGATCCCGTGACATGCAACAGAGAGATCATGCGCTACCTCCATTTCGATGACTAAGAAACTAGAACGCGACATCTGGTAACAGATTGATTGAACACTTGAATGTTGGTGTTTTTAGTTGTTTTTGTTTTTACATATAGCCTACAGTAACAAACTCATGAAAATCCTATTTTTTATTTGAAATAAATTTTAAACATATATATATAATCTTACCCAAGACCTTCATAAACACAACAGAATTATTATTTTTGCGATAGCATATATTGAAATGTATTAATTACACTGTTAGAACATTGCAGTCAGAATTACTGCTCATTAGCTGAAAGGCCTAGCAGTTCTAGTGTTAAAGCTAATTTCCTGCAATTCGATAAACTTTTTCATGGGGTGCAGAGAAAACATTTGCAGTTTTATGGCTCATTTTCTACAATTCTACACATTTCCCCATATCTTATGTGTTCATGTGATATTTGAGCGACTCAAACATTAGAAAAAAAATCAAATCGGCTAAAAAAAAACCTTGCTAAAAATACTTTAGCTGATCTGGACATTTCTAAGTTACAAATAGCGCACCGTAATAACTGACACGACAAGAGGAAAACTGCTGATGCACTACCCAATTTCAAAATGGCACCTTGCGCATTATACTATCACAAATTTCAGGAGTAAGTTGAAAGCAGGACTGAGTTTTTGGGGGCCATTCCCGTCCCACAGTTTGGGAACCACTGAAGTAGAGTACGGTTATTGAATGGCATTGTTTACTTGGCTTAGCATCAGCAGAAATGACAACTCAACTGTGTGGTATTTGGGCATTGTTTTCTCCAGAACATTTTATCCCCCATCTGTCTCTAGGGATCTGACTATACCCACTGACCAGTGTAGCCTTGGGCTGTCTGGACTCTCTGAAGTTGTAGCAAGTGCTGGCTACTCTCTAGGACACATTAGCATGGTGGCTGGAGTAAGCTGCAGTGCCCAGTGCCTATCTAGCCTGGTTTAACCAGACTGAATCATGAATGAATTAACCAGTGTTCAGTGTTCATTCTGGGTTAACCAGGTTAATGCCCATTGGGGAAGCAGGTAGCCTAGTGGTTAGGGCGTTGGACTTGTAACCCTAAAGGTTGCAAGATCGAATCCCCAAGCTGACAAGGTAAAAATCTGTCGTTCTGCCCCTCAACAAGGCAGTTAACCCACTGTTCCGAGGCCGTCATTGAAAATAAGAATTTGTTCTGAACTGACTTGCCTAGTTAAATAAAGGTCAAATGTATCTTTAAAATCTGTTATTGAGAATAATCAGGGTGTTGCTGATACTGATGTACCCCCTGAGCTATTTGCCTGTGTGCATAAGGCAGCAGAGACATCAAGACATTTATCAAGCTTTTTGTGAATTTTTTTCATTGCACAGATCCTCACAGTAAAAGTGCACACTCATCTGCATACGTCAATTGTCATACAATACAGTTGTCATTTGCTTGATACAATCTGCTAAAAAGACAATAATTAAAATTATTATTATATATTTTATTATACTGGATGCACAATATATATACAGCTTGGTAAGATATAGACTGTGTATTGCATGTTAAATGCTGATCACTCCATAAAGGGAAAGCTTTGTGTGCAGATGTCTGTATTGAAGTCACTGTGGTTGAAAAGGAGAGTCGATGCAGCATGCAGTGTTTACACCGTTCCCTGCAGCTTGAATTATTAGGCTGTATGGAGTATGCTCTGTGTGTGGGTGGATGCTTTCCAAGAGCTAAGAGCTACAGTTAGTGTGAGCCTGGCAGGTTACGCCAGCCCAGGTTCATAGACGCTGCTTTAACTGAGAGAACTGGGACATTCGTCCCTTTCTCTCATGCACACACACACACAGATCGCAAACGCACACACACACACACACACACACACACACACACACACACACACACATAGATCCCACAGTGCTTAATATTCTCCACCATGGGAAGCAGAGAAAAGGGAAGGTGACTGCTTGTCAGACCAGAGCATATACAGCACTGGGCCTGAGGCACAGATGGGGGGAGAGACAAGAGCCAGAAAAGACTGTGCAACAGAGGGAGACATTTTTTTGTGTGAATTTGACACAGGGGGAAGGGGGATGGGGAGGAAAGACAGATGGAGATGGGAAAAGTGAGAGAGAGAATCCACATTAGGGGAAAGAGAGTCAACATAACAAGAAAGCAACGCTAAAATGCCTCCAAGACACCAGTTTTATCATCCATCCTTCCAGGTTGTGTTCAGTTCGGGTTCGGTCCTCTGACTTCAGCTGAGTCAATCAAGAGCTGTGAGCAAGAGACACCTCGTCTCGCTGCACAAGGCAAAATTTGAGCGATGGCAGTGAGTCATCCATCCCTGGGACTTACATGACAACCACAGATTATAGAAGGGCTGGAGGGGATAGCCTAGTCGGGCTGTAGAACACTGCAGTAAAAAAAACAAACATTTGGTCTCTCTTAGACCAACGATAATAAAATACGAGAGAAGAATAGAGGGGCGAACAAAGTCAGTGATAAACAGAACACTACTGACGGAGACTGTTGAAGAGACATCTCTTTAAGGGGGAAGGCATTTTGGGTTTGAAAGCATAAGGGACAAAGGATGCATGGCTGACCCTCTCTCAGATTGTTGAGTCATGGTTATAGTACATTAACAGTTACCCATAGTTATTCTTTAATATATGGTAGTTATTGTGATAGGGACACAATGGTGTATATCTCCAGCCTCGTCTCAGATACAGTGCCTTGCGAAAGTATTCGCCCCCTTGAACTTTGCGACCTTTTGCCATATTTCAGGCTTCAAACATAAAGATACAAAACTGTATTTTTTTGTGAAGAATCAACAACAAGTGGGACACAATCATGAAGTGGAACGAAATTTATTGGATATTTCAAACTTTTTTAACAAATCAAAAACTGAAAAATTGGGCGTGCAAAATTATTCAGCCCCCTTAAGTTAATACTTTGTAGCGCCACCTTTTGCTGCAATTACAGCTGTAAGTCGCTTGGGGTATGTCTATCAGTTTTGCACATCGAGAGACTGAATTCTTTCCCATTCCTCCTTGCAAAACAGCTCGAGCTCAGTGAGGTTGGATGGAGAGCATTTGTGAACAGCAGTTTTCAGTTCTTTCCACAGATTCTCGATTGGATTCAGGTCTGGACTTTGACTTGGCCATTCTAACACCTGGATATGTTTATTTTTGAACTATTCCATTGTAGATTTTGCTTTATGTTTTGGATCATTGTCTTGTTAGAAGACAAATCTCCGTCCCAGTCTCAGGTCTTTTGCAGACTCCATCAGGTTTTCTTCCAGAATGGTCCTGTATTTGGCTCCATCCATCATCCCATCAATTTTAACCATCTTTCCTGTCCCTGCTGAAGAAAAGCAGGCCCAATCCATGATGCTGCCACCACTATGTTTGACAGTGGGTGTGGTGTGTTCAGGGTGATGTGCTTGTTGCCAAAAAGTTCAATTTTGGTTTCATCTGACCAGAGCACCTTCTTCCACATGTTTGGCGTGTCTCCCAGGTGGCTTGTGGCAAACTTTAAACAACACTTTTTATGGATATCTTTAAGAAATGTCTTTCTTCTTGCCACTCTTCCATAAAGGCCAGATTTGTGCAATATATGACTGATTGTTGTCCTATGGACAGAGTCTCCCACCTCAGCTGTAGATCACTGCATCTCTGATCAGTCTTCTCCTTGTATGAGCTGAAAGTTTAGAGGGACGGCCAGGTCTTGGTAGATTTGCAGTGGTCTGATACTCCTTCCATTTCAATATTATCGCTTGCACAGTGCTCCTTGGGATGTTTAAAGCTTGGGAAATCTTTTTGTATCCAAATCCGGCTTTAAACTTCTTCACAACAGTATCTCGGACCTGCCTGGTGTGTTCCTTGTTCTTCATGATGCTCTCTGCGCTTTTAACGGACCTCTGAGACTATCACAGTGCAGGTGCATTTATACGGAGACTTGATTACACACAGGTGGATTGTATTTATCATCATTAGTCATTTAGGTCAACATTGGATCATTCAGAGATCCTCACTGAACTTCTGGAGAGAGTTTGCTGCACTGAAAGTAAAGGGGCTGAATAATTTTGCACACCCAATTTTTCAGTTTTTGATTTGTTAAAAAAGTTTGAAATATCCAATAAATGTCGTTCCACTTCATGATTGTGTCCCACTTGTTGTTGATTCTTCACAAAAAAATACTGTTTTATATCTTTATGTTTGAAGCCTGAAATGTGACAAAAGGTCGCAAAGTTCAAGGGGGCCGAATACTTTCGCAAGGCACTGTATGTTTGTGCGGTCTTGCCAAATCCTACCCTATGATAAACGACCGTATGATTTGACTATATAAACAGATCTGGGACCAGGCTAGCAACCCCCTTCAGATTTCTGCAATGTCATAAATGCTTAAGTGTCTATAAAGTTTGTGAAGTGCAAACAGACTGAGCGGATTCTCATTATCACAATCATCAAAGACATGATTCTGTTCTGTTGTCAGCACTCTGCAGCCCTCTCGAATTTCCATATAATTCCTTGTTAAAATGGCTCAGGAATTTATATGGATATACTGTAATTAAATAGAATAGGATTATAGTATAGACCTATAGAGAACATATATATTATGAAATATATTCCAAGTGAAGTTAATTTAATCAATCCAGTTCACTTCAGAATGATTCCAGAATCCATGGAAACTTAATTGGGTTCATAGGCAGGGCCCAGGGGGATAACTTGAGGACAATGAAGTTTGGAATTATGGGTATACAGAAATAGACCATGTTAAGGTCTGCTGACAGTGTGTGTGCGCTCTTTAGAGAGAACTTGTTGACAGAGACAACAATGGCTAGGGACAAATGCAGGCATGAAATGAAAGAGCAATTAAAAGGGTTTGTGAAAATGAGAAACACAAAAAGAAAAAACAAAAACAAAACTAAAAAGACAAGAGGTTTACCACTTGGATGAACATTGTTTCTCATTAAATCATTATGACCATATGCCATTGAATGCAGACTAAAGTATCAGAGAGCGCAGGTAAAAAAAATAAGGTATGCTGCAGTTGGTATAATGGAGGAAAGAGCTACAGTAATGCTCCATCCCATCTGAAGCAGGCAGACTAAAGAGCCAAGTAGACTACTATCTATGGTGGTGAAATGGACAGAGCTCTCCAAGTTGCTGATTAATTTAAAGCATTTTAGATGTCACACCCCACATACTCGAGTATACAGTGCCTTGCAAAAGTGAGAAACACACCAAGTCACTTGGCTCTGTCATAACCTCACATGGTCTCTCCTATCATTGCTATGCAGACGACACACAATTAATCTTCTCCTTTCCCCCTTCTGATGACCAGGTGGCGAATCGCATCTCTGCATGTCTGGCAGACATATCAGTGTGGATGACGGATCACCACCTCAAGCTGAACCTCGGCAAGACGGAGCTGCTCTTCCTCCCGGGGAAGGACTGCCCGTTCCATGATCTCGCCATCACGGTTGACAACTCCATTGTGTCCTCCTCCCAGAGCGCTAAGAACCTTGGCGTGATCCTGGACAACACCCTGTCGTTCTCAACCAACATCATGGCGGTGGCCCGTTCCTGTAGGTTCATGCTCTACAACATCCGCAGAGTACGACCCTGCCTCACACAGGAAGCGGCGCAGGTCCTAATCCAGGCACTTGTCATCTCCCGTCTGGATTACTGCAACTTGCTGTTGGCTGGGCTCCCTGCCTGTGCCATTAAACCCCTACAACTCATCCAGAACGCCACAGCCCGTCTGGTGTTCAACCTTCCCAAGTTCTCTCACGTCACCCCGCTCCTCCGCTCTCTCCACTGGCTTCCAGTTGAAGCTCGCATCCGCTACAAGACCATGGTGCTTGCCTACGGAGCTGTGAGGGGAACGGCACCGCAGTACCTCCAGGCTCTGATCAGGCCCTACACCCAAACAAGGGCACTGCGTTCATCCACCTCTGGCCTGCTCGCCTCCCTACCACTGAGGAAGTACAGTTCCCGCTCAGCCCAGTCAAAACTGTTCGCTGCTCTGGCCGGAGGTGGATGAACGCGGAGACACCTGAAACCCCACCTCTTCAAGGAATACCTAGGATAGGGATAGGATAAGTAATCCTTCTCACCCCCCCCCCCTTAAATGATTTAGATGCACCATTGTAAGTGGCTGTTCCACTGGATGTCAGAAGGTGAATTCACCAATTTGTAAGTCGCTCTGGATAAGAGCGTCTGCTAAATGACTTAAATGTAAATGTAAAAGTATTCATCCCCCTTGGAGTTTGTTATTGTTACTACCTGTAATTTACATGGATTTTTATTTGGATTTCATGTCATCTACATACACAAACAGTCCAAATTGGTGAAATGACAAAAAAAAAAAAAACTTGTTTCAAAAAATAAAATAAAAATAAAAAAACAGAAAAGTGGTGCATGCATACATATTCACCCCTTTGCTATGAAGCCCCTAAATAAGATCTAGTGCAACCAATTACTAACTTCAGAAGTCACATAATTAGTTAGATATAGTCCACCTGTGTGCAATCTAAGTGTCACATGATCTCAGTATATATACACCTGTTCTGAAAGGCCCCAGAGTCTGCAACACCACTAAGCAAGGGGTACCACCAAGCAAGCGGCACCATGAATGCCAAGGAGCTCTCCAAACAGGTCAGGGAAAAAGTTGTGAAAAAGAAAAAGTTGTGGAGAAGTATAGATCAGGGTTGGGTTATAAAAAAATATCCCAAACTTTGAACATCCCACAGAGCACCATTAAATCCACTATAATTATTTTTTGAAAGAATATGGCACCACAACAAACCGGCCAAGAGAGGGCCGTCCACCAAAACTCACGGTCCAGGCAAGTAGGGCATTCACCAGAGAGGCAACAAAGACACCAAAAATAACCCTGAAGGAGCTGCAAAGCTCCACAGCGGAGATTGGAGCATCTGTCCATAGGACAACTTTAAGCCGTACACTCCACAGACCTGGGCTTTACGGAAGAGTAGCCAGATAAAAGCCATTGCTTAAAGAAAAAAAATGAGCAAACACATTTGGTGTTCGCAAAAAGGCATGTGGGAGACTCAGATGAGACTAAAATTTAGCTTTTTGGCCATCAAGGAAAACGCTATGTCTGGCGCAAACCCAACACCTTTCATCACCCCGAGTGACCATCCTCACAGTGAAGCATCATGCTGTGGGGATGTTTTTCAATGGCAGGGACTGGGAAACTAGTCAGAATTGAAGGAAGGACGGATGGCGCTTAAATACAGGGAAATTATTGAGGTACACCTGCTCCAGAGTGCTCAGCACCTCAGACTGGAGTGAAGGTTCAACTTCCAACAGGACAACGACCCTAAGCACACAGCTAAGGCTTCAGGTCTTCCAGAGATTTGAGACTGGGACAGAGGTTCGCCTTCCAGCAGGCAATGACACTAGCCATACTACTAAAGCAACACTCAAGTGGTTTAAGGGGAAACATTTAAATGTCTCGGAATGGCCTAGTTTGTAAAGGAAAAATGTATTTCTACTTTAGTTTTCAAAATCTCCCACAATGACTCTCCCCATGTCAAGTCCGTTTAACCTCTTACACTTATGGTGGCGCTATTTCATTTTTGGAAGAAAAACGTTCCCGTTTTAAACAAGATATTATGTCACAAAAAGATGCTCGACTATGCATATAATTGCTACTGTTCGAAAGAAAACACTCTGACGTGTCCAGAAATACAAATATCTTCTCTGTGCGTGCCCTTTAACGTGAGCTTCAGGCAAAACCAAGATGACTTGGCATCCAGGAAATGACAAGGATTTTTGAGGCTCTGTCTTTCATGATCTCCTTATATGGCTGTGAACGCAAGAGGAATGAGTCTGCCCTTTCTGTCGTTTCCCCAAGGTGTCTGCAGCATTGTGACGTATTTGTAGGCAGATCGTTGGAAGATTGACCATAAGAGACCACATGTACCACGTGTCCGCCCGGTGTCCTGCGCCGAAATTGGTGCGCAAAAGTCACCTGCCAGTATTTTTCCATGGGGCACAGAGAGAGAAGCAAGCTTCCACGAACTGCATGTCAATGAAGAGATATGTGAAAAAACACCTTGAGGATTGATTCCAAACAACGTTTGCCATGTTTCGATCGATATTATGTAGTTAATCCGGAAAAAGTTTCACGTTGTAGGTGACTGCATTTTCGGTTCGTTTCGGTAGCCAGGCGCAATGTAGAAAACGGAACGATTTCTCCTACACACAGACGCTTTCAGGAAACACTGCGCATTTGGTATGTGGCTGGGAGTCTCCTCATTGAAAACATCAGAAGCTCTTCAAAGGTAAATGATTTTATTTATTTGGTTATCTGGCTTTTGTGAAAATGTTGCGTGCTACATGCTACACAAAATGCTATGCTAGCTTTGCATACTCTTACACAAATTAGTCAATTTCTATGGTTCAAAAGCATATTTTGAAAATCTGAGATGACAGTGTTGTTAAGAAAAGGCTAAGCTTGAGAGCAAACGCATTATTTTAATTTTATTTGCGATTTTCAGAAATCGTTAACGTTGCGTTATGCTAATGAGCCTGAGGCTTAGTCACAATCCCGGATCCGGGATGGGGAGTTTCAAGAGGTTAACCTGTCTAGGACACAGGTTCCGCTAGCGGAACCCCCCCAACATTCGGCTGAAAAGGCAGCTTGGGAAATTCAAAAATATTTTTTGGAAATATTTAACGTTCACACATTAACAAGTCCAATACAGCAACTGAAAGATAAACATCTTGTTAATCTGCCCATCGCGTCCGATTTAAAAAAAATGTTTTAAAACAACATATTTTTATGTTAGATCGCCACCAAATCCAAAAAAAACACAGCCATTTTTCCCAGCCAAAGATAGTCACAAAAGCAGAATTAGAGATAAAATTAATCACTAACCTTTGATAATCTTCATCAGATGACACTCATATGACATCATGTTACACAATACATTTATGTTTTGTTTGATAATATGCATATTTATATCCACAAATCTCGGTTTACATTGACGCCATGTTCAGAAATGCCTCCAAAATATCTGGAGTAATTACAGAGAGCTACGCCAGATAACAGTAATACTCATCATAAACTTTGATGAAAGATACATGTTTTACATATAATTAAAGATACACTGGTTCTTAACTCCTGACAGTACATTATTTCTCAAAGCCATGACGTTTAGTCTCCTTGTAAGGCTGTTTGGACGACTCTGGCTGTAGTGTCTATTTTTCAATTTTGAATGTTAACTATAACCTGGGCACCCTCTTTAGCCTTGTCTACAATGCTTGCTGCCACCAAACGCACATTGGTTCAGGTATGTTACTGTACATTCCACCTACTCTTTTGCTAATTTAATCCCTCTAGTCTTTTCTAGACCAAAGCTCCCTACTTTTTTGCATGTTGTACAGCCCAGCTTTGAATTTTGCATGAAACACCAGGAGTTATACATTTGCTTGTTCTTGAACTGAGCTTCCGTCCATACTGCACCTGCTCCAAGCACTTTGTAGGTGGATTCACTGTCCCCCAAACCCTCCCCAGCTCCCAGTCCCCCTCTCCCACCGAGTCTGACTCACCAGTAGGCCTACTAGCTAGCGGAAATGCCTGTGGTGGTGCTGAACTGGCGGGATTAGCGGCGGTGCTAGCTAAGGCATTGCAATCAGGAGCAAATGTCATAAAACTCGATTGTCTTTCTTTATCCATTCTTAATTTGGCTTTCCCACGTTTCAAATTCAGTAGGAAGATGACTAACCTAGGCTAAGTGACAAGATTACATAGGGACCTCTTCATTAGCTGATCACCACTACCAAGACTTGTGTCAAGATCAGCTACTTACCCCACCAACCTTCCCCATAACCTCTATGTAGAAATGAGAGAGCAGGTCTGTAATCAGTGAAGGATCGCTGCGCTTTGACAGGATGGTTTTTCTGAGTGGGCGGTAGAAATATCGAGGAGGCAGCTTGACTTAACTCTGATCACTTTTATTAGACTGTTTGTAGTGCAAACTGTGAAACAATGCCGTGAGAGGTACCGGATCTGTGCAAATAGGTGCCTGAACAAACTAAGTCAAATCTGTCCCGGCAGGGTCCGGGTCAAATTAACCACTGATTATAAGTTAGGTATAACTATAACAAATCTAAAGTGTAAAATAAATTATATCCAGCTCAGGGGTCCATCTTTACATTTGTTTTTTCTCATTTGTTAGCTAAGTGGCTAGAGGTCAAAATCAAGCTTCTTGGTTACAGCAGAGACATTAAATCCCCTCCTGGATCAAGAGCCCTGTTGCCTAAATTGTTTTGTGCGTCCAAAAAATATCATAAAAAAATAAATGTAAATAGCGGCCCTTGTGTGCACTTCTGGTAATACCGTATACCCCTGTATGGTACAGAAACCTATGACGGTATGAAAACCTGGATACCGCCCAACCCTACCGCAAGTCCTCTTTTCGATTGCCTGGCCATCCCATCTTCAGTTAGCTGTTTGTTCCACAACATCAAATTCTAAAACTGGCTAGTTTTCTTCCTCTCATTTATCCTTATATTGGCTGTTATTTGTAAAATCAGGATTACTTTTACTTTGCGGCTTTTGTGTAAAATATGTCGACTTGAATATGAAATTGATTTAAAAAATATATTAAAACAGTTATGACGGTTATTTTCTTTTCATGACCGGTCTTCATCCATAATTGTCGATTACACGGTTATTAAAAAAAAATGTCACAGCCCTATCCATGGCATGACGGCATCCATGCAATTCTACCCTCAAGAACCAGTGCCATGTCTGAGAGGATATGCTCTAAAAACACCAAAGCCATTGTCTGCATCCCAAATGGCACCCAATTCCCTATGTAGTGTACTACTTTTGACCAGGGCCAATGATGCAACCATGGGGTTGCTTAACTCTTAAGGGTGGATGGTGGAAGACAACATACAGTTCATACAGGCCCGAGCTCCTGTCACTTTTTGGCTCTAATGCTAAAAGTAAACCAGCACTAACAGCTAAGTGGCTTCCAGCCGCTAGTGCCGACAGGACAGCTCTTTCCCTTACCGCTGAATTTGCAGCTCCGAGGGTGGGATATAACTACAGCAACAACTGGGTGAGATGGGGTGGGCGGGTGGACACAGAGATACTGCAGACTGTGTTACATGGATAACACCCTGGCAGTGGACCCAGAGAGGAGAAGGCAATGGAGTGGAAATGGGGTGGGGATTTGAGGTTAAACAACAACAACTGGGTAGGACTGTCCCCACCCCACAGAGAATAGATTGGCAGAGACGGCTTGTTGGATTCCATCAAACGTCCCAAAGGATTCTGGTAATTCTTCAATTACTTGCATAGTTTAAAAATCAGTATTTAAAACATAGCTTTGTGAGGAGTAAGTTCTCATAACGTGATCGCACAAAGTAGCATGAATAAGACTTTGATGGAATGGTGGTAAACCACAACAACACAACATTCTTTTCGTTCCTGAGGTGAAAGAGTGATATGTGAGGGATGAAACTAAATACTCACAGGGGATGCGGCTGGCATGCCAGGGGGCGGAGTTAGTGACAAAGCCCTGTTTTGTTGCCGTGACAATGACCCAGGTGCCAGGGCGGTACAGGAAGGTGACCATGACGACGCCATCTTTGGCAGCCTTGCTAGATGCCAAGTTAGACTGGTTCCCATAAACCTCCACTGCAGCCTCTGCCAGAGGTGAAAGGTCACTGTTGTCAAACACCTGGACTCTGATGAGCACCTCTGTGGAGAGACAGGAAATAGAATGATTCAATTATTCAAACTAAATCAGAAATCAACAGGATCATTTGCAGTGAACGCACAAAAGTATTGTTTGGTTTTGATTAAAAGTTGGAGGCTACACTTGTAGGCCATCGTACAATCTGAGAACATACAGATTGTTCTGCTTTTTCACATATAGCTGGGTTGTAATTTCTAATTTCCCTTGCAGCTAACGATAGGAAATGTGTTGCTCTTATATAAAAAATTCAAGTGTCATCTTACCCTACACAAAGTAGGTGACTGGGCAAGCTTGTCTCTGTTCAGGTGTTCTAGTTCCCAGCTGACAAGGCATGATGACTCATCGTTGTTTACCATGAGATCAAAAAGCATTTAATGGATTTTAGAGGTACAGTGCCCGACCCTATGAGGACATGCTGGGACTTCTGCCATCAGATTCGATTGATCCTCCAAACCACAGCCAAACTGTCTGGAGGGGCAGAACTGCTGGCTGATTCCACTGCTATGACCATGTGCTTTCTAGTACCCATGGTGATGACCTGGATCATACAGGCATACTCCTCATAAGCTGTTCAGAACAATTCTAGTTATTCAGTTCAAGAATATATTCCATGGAAAACATCCTCTCTCGTGATCATGAGATCACACACAGTCCAAGGTCTTTTGACAGGAAGTTAACAGTTGCTTTTATTGGTTGTGTTACTCTCTCTCAACATACCGTGATACAGACTCTGTAGGGGATAACACTATGCACTTTGCAGAATTGTGTGTGTGTGTCTGTGTGTTGTTTTTGTCGCACTGCTTTGCTTTATCTTGGCCAGGTCGCAGTTGTAAATGAGAACTTGTTCTCAACTGGCCTATCTGGTTTAATAAATGTGAAATAAAACAAGTTAAAAAGTGTGTATGGCTAGCCAATTCACAGGACCATTGATTGGCCCAGTTCACATTTTCCAGTGTCCTTCAGAAAACTCTTTCAATTCTAAATGGGTCAATGGCTCAATTGATGCAGGCTGCTATGAGGTGTCCCCAGATAAAAATGTTGGGAAAATGGGTCGCTTGCCAGCTCCATCTAGCATGGAGGACAAGGCCCAGTGATTCCATGGTGCCATACCGAGAAGATGATATCATCTCCATAATTAACATACAACATGAATCAACAAACACAACAACCCACATGAAGCTATGAGGGAAATCACATTGTATGAACCTGTACTCAATAGGGGTACTCAATTCCTCTATGTGCCCAGATTACAAAAACACTTTCTCTGTGACATCAGTAGGTTGTTGGTGGTCCACCATATACTGTAGTGCTAGGCAGAATATTATTGTGCCAATGCAGCAAGCTGAGGTTGCTGAGAGTGCCTCCTTGATTTTTGAGGATACAGAGCCAAGAGCCAAAAGGCTGAAATCATGGCAGGAAATACAAGGAGATGCAAATTAAATGTCTAATTAAACCTGACACTGAACAGGTTTACAGTAACCCCCCCCCCCTATCTTTCCAACCACACTCTCTGGTACATATCTCTTTGGTTCTTTTTACATTGTTGAAAGGTGAAGGAAATTCTCGAGAAGTATCAAATAAAATCATGAGAATGGACTTATTACTGTAATGTAAACTTGCAAACTTGTCACGTCTTGACCACTACGTCCTGAGGTTGTGTACGACACTCGCTCCTCTCCAAGCAGGGCAATATAAACAGGACTATCTCGTTGAGCCCAACACTAGTGCTATGTAAATTGCAATAGCACAGCAATGTTTTTTGAAACAACTGAAATTAATAGACATATATTATATATTTGCAAATATTGGACTCTTGAATATTGCAACAATTCACAACCATATGCAAACAATTAAAGGGTTTATTTCTTGTTCGTACCCGCTAGCAAATGTAACTACACACAATACCAAAGACAAATTCAGAATGTAAAGTAGCTAATTAGCGCAGTTTGTTTAGGTAATTTTGCAGCTATCAAATTAGGACTCTACAATATCACCATGTTCAACCTGCAGATCAACGTGTCTCTGAAAGTGGAGTCTTAACATTCGCCACCGTAGAAAAACTTTTGAGGAGATCGGAAACGTTGAAAATGATACGCCAATGGTCACGCGTTGCATTCTGGATGATTCTGGGACAAGGAGCGCTCTCCTTCAAGGTATAAATGGGAGTCTATTGAGCGCTAGCTCAAAAACCCAACATGTGCATGAATTTCGTCAACCTCTTTTCTGAGATGTCAGATAATTAACTTGCTTTCTGTAATATCGTATAGCTTTGGAATCATTCAATTTCGTACTTTCGAGATTAGTTTAGCAACCGCGTGACACAGCATGAACGCGATTGGTCGACCAGTCGGGCGTTAAACGATCCTTCATTCATTGGATTCCTATCTCATTTCTATAATATCTCTGGCAACGGCACCATGCAATGCACCCTGGACTAAAGAGGCAGACAAGTAGGAAAAATGTGCTAGACCCTCCATTAAATTACACATTTCTCGAGATAGGAATATCGCAAAAATATGATCAATGGCTTATTCGAGAGAAGACATCCTCCCGAGTTATGATATCAGCCAGTATTGAAATATGACATGTATGAAAGACGTTTTCGCAATCTAAAAATCGTATTCCTATTAACTTCCAGCGTAGTGAGAGCGACTTAATCAGTGCTATGTCATACTGGCGTGAAGTTTGCCTGCTTGAATGCCAATATTTCAGATACACATGAAAACATGAAATTACCCAGAGAATCAATAGAACATAACTCAGAGATGCACAAACACAATATAACATTCAAAATGGGTAAGCCTTTCATGTAATACGCTGAAGTGGTAATGTAGGCCTAAGCGCTATCGAGCTATGGTTCAGCTGATGTCCCCTAACGTCAGCATTCAGCTAACTAGCTGATGTAGCAAAGGAGCATTTATTTATTTATTTTATTTCACCTTTATTTAACCAGGTAGGCAAGTTGAGAACAAGTTCTCATTTACAATTGCGACCTGGCATGCAGAAATAATTTAGTTTAGTTTGCTACCAAGCAAGCTCTGTCGCTATTATACTATGAACGACACTATGATAGTTACTGTATCTTTATATTTGTATCAACATTCATGTTTGATATGCAAACGTTACTAGCTAGCCAGCTATGCAAGCTCATTTAATGCATGTACGAACAAGAAATAAATTGTTTGCATATGGTTGTGAATTGTTGTAATATGGGTTGGTTGTATTATTTAAGAGTGTAAAAGCGGTGTCTTAGATGAAACGTTGCTTGCAGGGATCAGTGTACTTAGCTTCCTCCACTGTCCAATTGCCCCATACTGGGCTTGAACCAGTGATCCTCTGCTTTGCAACACACGTTACCGCACTCCTTGACAACGTACCAACAGTTTGGTACACCTCAAAGTTACTGATTGGATGGCTCCATCCACAACATTTCAAGCTAGCTCTGAAGTGAGCTTGTGGCACATTCTTAACTTCATATGGCTGCAGGGGCAGTATTGAGTAGCTTGGATGAAAAGGTGCTCATTGTAAACGGCCAGCTCCGCAGTCTCAGTTGCTAATATATGCATATTATTATTAGTATTTGATAGAAAACTCTAAAGTTTCCAAAACTGTCAAAATATTGTCTGAGTATAACATAACTGATATTGCAGGCGAAAACTCCATGTTCCATAGCCTCCCTCTGCTGGATTTAAAGGGATATGAACCAGATTCAACAGTCTTCAGACATAGTTTCAGGCTTTTATTTTGAAAAATGAGCCAGAACGATAACATCGCGTCAAGTGGTCACATGAGTTTTGCTTGTGCAACAGAATTTGGACAGCCATTTCCTTTCCCTCTCCTATTGTGAAAGACATTTGCGGTTGATATATTATCGATATATATATTTTAAAAACAACCTGAGGATTGATTATTAAAAAACATTTGACATGTTTCTGTGGACATAATGGAAACTATTTGTAATTTTCGTCTGCGCTGTCGGGATCACTCTTTCCTGTGGATTTCTGAACATAACGTGACAAACAAACTGAGGTATTTTGGATATAAAAAATCATTTTTATGGAACAAACGGAACATTTGTTGTGTAACTGGGAGTCGTGAGTGAAAACATCCGAAGATCATCAAAGGTAAACGATTCATTTGATTGCTTTTCTGATTTTCGTGAACGAGCTACCTGATGCTAAGTGTACTTAATGTTTTATCGTGTGATCGATAAACTTACACAAACGCTTGGATTGCTTTCGCTGTAAAGCAACATTTCTAAATCTGACACGACAGGTGGATTAACAAAAGGCTAAGCTGTGTTTTCCTATATTGCACTTGTGATTTCATGAATATAAATATTTATAGTAATATTTATTGTATGTAGCGCTATGCTATTCAGCAGTTGTTGATGACACTTATCCCGATAGGGGGATGGCAGCCATAACAGGTTTTTAACTCCGTTACACTTGTTTATTGGCTAGTGGCTACTCTGATGTTTAAGGCAAATTGGAGCTGCAGAGCAAGAATGTCATGTTGCCAGCTGCAACAAAAGGTAAGGCAAAGATGTGATGTAAATTGAAAAGTGTATGTACATATGTCAATAAAAATCTTGTTGCAGTGCCGCTCCTTCAACTTTCGTCAATGAGAATAGGCTCCCCCACCCTCGCTCACTCCTCTTTCTCTCTCCCTCCCTCTGGTACCTCTTTTTTTCCCCCACCTCCCTCCCTCTCTCCTTCCCTTCCTCCCTCTGCAGATGGGTTTTTAGAAAAGGCTGAGGGAAGCTGAGCAGCAGGGTGGCCTTGGAATAGGAAGGTAAGTATTCCTGCAATCCAACAACGTCCCATTTCCATGTTTGCTCACAGCCAGCTCTTCCTGTATGTGCAGTAGGCTCATTTCCATTCCATTGTTTAACACACACATTACCCACCACGATCTGATCTGAGCCATCTCATTCTGGCTACGGGCCAAATCTCATCTAGTCACTTCACACCTCGCTCACACTACACAACTCAATATAAATTGGTGATTTTGCTGATTGAGGTACTGTAGGCTATTTGAATAGAAATCATCTGTTATTCAACGTTCACACACTTTCTTTCTTTAGCCTCCCCAGACATGACGCACAAACCTATTCAAGCATACGTGAGGGTTACTAACAATGAGGTTTAGGGGGTGACCGAGGACAGTGCCGGTCGCTGACGTTTAAGATGAGGGAGAAGTTGTTTTTTATTATGAGCATGGCCTTAATTCTATTACAGAATATGACTGTCATTCATATTCCATTCACCCAGCTCAATGTAACGTCAATAGGTTTAGGCTAGAAATTTTCCCTATACCCATCATGAGGGTGCAACAATCTAACTTAGCCTATGAATGAAAGTTTATAACGTAGGTACACAGGTCGAGGGAATTCATTTGAGTAATCAAGGTGACAGACAATAACACATTCAATACTGCCTTGCACACTCTTGCCTGCATCAAGTTGATCTAGGGTGTAATCATTAGTCCAACAATTGCAAAATTGTTTATATTGTAATCCCAGTTTGGTTCCGTTTGCTTCAATTTAAGGAATGTTTTTCAACAGAATCGGCGGAATGAATACACACTTGATAACACGTAAACACAGTTTACTTTCATAGCAGCCACATACAAGCAGCATGATAATTTCTGCTCGTTGTATAACTCCTACTCGAATCTACGCACTCCCTTACCTTTTCCCTTCGCTTGTGGACTTCAGTGCAAAACACATCAGCTGTCTCAGATCAGGCAAGAAAAAAAAAATCCAAGCCAAACCATATAACTGTTACACACAGCCTACATCGTTGTCACCATATTAGCTAAAGTCATAGTCAACATAACTACTTTAACTAACATGTTTGTAAACCCACTAGAATCATGCAGTACAGTGTAGTCAGCTAGCAGTTTAGTAATTACACCGGTGGGCCCTGGGTTGCAATAAATTAATAAAACCAAAAGCTTACCTTAACTTGGAAGAGTTCCAGTGTTGGATTGCCATAACCAGCTATCTAACATCGCATCCCTCGCCGTTAGAGCCTGGTGTTTGAGTAGGCTGAACAAGCTAGCTGCATTCACTAGCTACAGTGAGGGAAAAAAGTATTTGATCCCCTGCTGATTTTGTACTTTTGCCCACTGACAAAGAAATGAGTAGTCTATAATTTTAATGCTAGGTTTATTTGAACAGTGAGAGACAGAATAACAACAACAAAACGCATGCAAAAATGTTATATATTGATTTGCATTTTAATGAGGGAAATATGTATTTGACCCCTCTGCAAAACATGACTTAGTACTTGGTGGCAAAACCTTGTTGGCATTCAGAGGTCAGACGTTTCTTGTAGTTGGCCACCAGGTTTGCACACATCTCAGGAGGGATTTTGTCCCACGCCTCTTTGCAGATCTTCTCTAAGTCATTAAGGTTGAGGCTGACGTTTGAGTCCTGTCCCCTTAGCAGAAAAACACCCCCAAAGCATAATGTTTCCACCTCCATGTTTGACGGTGGGGATGATGTTCTTGGGGTCATAGGCAGCATTCCTCCTCCTCCAAACACGTTGAGTTGATGCCAAAGAGCTCCATTTTGGTCTCATCTGACCACAACACTTTCACCCAGTTCTTATCTGAATCATTCAGATGTTCATTGGCAAACTTCAGACGGGCATGTATATGTGCTTTCTTGAGCAGGGAGACCTTGCGGGCGTTGCAGGATTTCAGTCCTTCACGGCGTAGTGTGTTACCAATTGTTTTCTTGGTGACTATGGTCCCAGCTGCCTTGAGATCATTGACAAGATCCTCCCGTGTAGTTCTGGGCTGATTCCTCACCGTTCTCATGATCATTGCAACTCCACAAGGTGATCTTGCATGGAGCCCCAGGCCGAGGGAGATTGACAGTTCTTTTGTGTTTCTTCCATTTGCGAATAATCGCACCAACTGTTGTCAGCTTCTCACCAAGCTGCTTGGTGATGGTCTTGTAGCCCATTCCAGCCTCGTGTAGGTCCCTGACATCCTTGGAGAGCTCTTTGGTCTTGGCCATGGTGGAGAGTTTGGAATCTGATTGATTTCTTCTGTGAACATGAGATTAGGAGCACTCCCTTTAAGAGTGTGGTCCTAATCTCAGCTCGTTACCTGTATAAAAGATACCTGGGAGCCAGAAATCTTTCTAATTGAGAGGGGGTCAAATACTTATTTCCCCCATTTTTAAAATGCAAATCAATTCATAACATTTTTGACATGCGTTTTTCTGGATTTTTGTGTTATTCTGTCTCTCACTGTTCAAATAAACCTAGCATTAAAATTATAGACTGATACATTTTTTTGTCAGTGGGCAAACGTACAAAATCAGCAGGGGATCAACTACTGTAAGTGAAAGTGAGAAAAAAGATATATAGCTGGCTCTTTCTCTCTCTTGCTTCTTTGTTTTATGCACTGCTGTGCAAATTAGCTAGATTCATTATCTGATCATTTGATTGGGTGTACAACATGTCAGTTCATGCTGCAAGAGCTCTAATAGGTTGGAGGATGCCCTCTGGAAGTTGTCATAATTACTGTGCATGTCTTTGGAAGTGGGTGAGAATCATAAGCCTCCTAGATCTTCTATTGAAGTCAATGTACCCAGAGGAGGACGGAAACTATCTGTCCTCCGGCTATACCATGGTGCTTCCCTATAGAGTTCCGGCAGCTTCTGTAGGCCTTGATTGCAAAACAGTGTGTTTTAATTAGAGGTCGACCAATTCATCGGAATGGCTGATTAATTAGGGCCGATTTCAAGTTTTCATAATCGGAAATCGGTATTTTTGGACAAGGATTTGGCTGTTTTTTTTACACCTTTATTTAATCTTTATTTAACTAGGCAAGTCAGTTAAGAACACATTCTTAACTTCAATGACGGTCTAGGAACGGTGGGTTAACTGCCTTGTTCAGGGGCAGAACGACAGATTTTTACCTTGTCAGCTCTGGGATTCAATCTTGCAACCTTACAGTTAACTAGTCCAACGCACTAACCACCTGCCTCTCATTGCACTCCGAGGAGCCCGCCTGTTACACAAATGCAGTACGCCACGGTAAGTTTCTAGCTATCATTAAACGTATCTTATAAAAAACAATCAATCAATCATAATCACTAGTTACTAGTTTATCTAGCGTGTCCTGCGTTGCATACAATCGATGCGGTGCGTATTCGCGAAAAAGGACTGTCCTTGCTCTAATGTGTACCTAACCATAAACATCAATGCATTTCTTAAAATCAATACACAGAAGTATATATTTTTAAACCTGCATATTTAGCTAAAAGTAATCCAGGTTAGCAGGCAATATTAACCAGGTGAAATTGTCACTTCTCTTGTGTTCATTGCACGCAGAGTAATTTTATATGCAACACATTGGGCCGCCTAATTTGCCAGAAGTTTACGGAACTTAAACGTTAGCTTTCTTACATGGCACATATTGCACTTTTACTTTCTTCTCCAACACTTTGTTTTTACATTGTTTAAACCAAATTCAACATGTTTCATTATTTATTTGAGGCTACATTTATTTTATTGATGTATTAGTCATTATTACAAATACATTTATTTTTAAATTGTCCGATAAATCGGTATTGGCTTTTTTTTGTCCTCCTATAATCTGTATCGGTATTGAAAACATCATAATCGGTCGACCTCTAGTTTTAATCAATTATTTGGTGATGTGAATATATTCAGTAAAGTTGAGTCTAAAAATGATAACTTTAATGTTTCACTATTTTTATGAAATTCACCGAGGAGGATGCCTCCACTGAACAAGGGTGTAAAATGGAGATCTTCATTGTGTGTCTTTAGCTCCTCTGTTCCGATGCCTATACACACTGCTGCGGTCTCTTCTTGTTAAAATGTGCCATCGATTACACACTCACTATCAGGTGGTCTCAGTGCAAGCAGTAATTGTTCCAGAATGCAATTCAGTAACAAGAGCTCCGTCACAGAGAGAGCCAAAGAGAGATAGCGGTCTTGTTTGTTAAAGGAGAGAGAGGTGGGGGGGGGAGCAGGAGCATACAGACCACAGCCATGCAGGAATGTCTGTCCTTGCCTGTGACCCTCATCAGTAGCCAGCAGACTCTGGGCCCTCCATCCAGTCAGTCAGACAGACAGACAGCTCTCCTGAGACTTCTTGATATGGTGGAGCACTTTGACTGATGAATAGCTCCGTAGAATTTGTATCTGACGTGGGGTAAGAACTTCCCTTATGGAAAAACCACATGAATTTCACGTGAAGTTAATGTGACAAAATGTAAAACCAACATGCGATATCAAGAAACTACACATGTGAAAACTTTTGAGCACATGTAAAAACATGATTTAATGTGAAATAAATGGGGATGCAACATTTCAACATGTGATACCACGAAACTACACATGACAACATTTGAATGTTTAACTTATAAAAACATTATATAACTTTTAAATGCCTCATCAGCTTAGTTCAACCCAAAATACAAGCTTGTTTTACTACAATGTTTGTAAACAACAAATGCTAATTTCTTGTAAAACTGCAATTCACATGTGAGGTGAAAAATGGTATTCTCCTCATATGTGAAAAGGTGGTATCATGTGAACTCTACATTGAACACACGTGAACAACGTACATCACACGTGTCTTGTGTTTTCACACGAACATTTCAGCTCAACGTGTGAACATATGTGAAAATATGATTTCACACGTTGTTTTGGTAAGGTAGGTAATGAAATGGTATGTTTTGTTTAAAGCTGGAATCCTTAGTTGCTATATCCATTTTTGGACTTAATGATACAGTTGAAGTTGGAAGTTTACATACACTTAGGTTGGAGTCAGTAAAACTTGTTTTTGAACCACTCCACAAATTTCTTATTAACAAACTATAGTTTTGAGAAGTCGGTTAGGATATCTACTTTGTGCATGACACAAGTCATTTTTCCAACAATTGTTTACAGACAGATTATTTCACTTATAATTCACTGTATCACAATTCTAGTGGATCAGAAGTTTACATGCACTAAATTGACTGTGCCTTTAAACGGCTTGGAAAATTTCAGAAATTATGTCATGGCTTTAGAAGCTCCTGATATTCAAAAAAATTGTAGACCTCCACAAGTCTGGTTCATCCATGGGAGCAATTTCCAAATGTCTGAAGGTACCACGTTCATCTGTTCAAACAATAGTACGCAAGTATAAACACCATGGAACCACGCAGCCGTCATACCGCTCAGGAAGGAGACGCGCTCGGTCTCCAAGAGATTTTATTTATTTTTTATTTCACCTTTATTTAACAAGGTATGCAAGTTGAGAACAAGTTTTAATTTACAATTGCGACCTGGCAAAAGATTAACGAACTTCGGTGCGAAAAGTGCAAGCACCTTGTTAAGATGCTGGAGGAACAGGTACAAAAGTATCTATATCCACAGTAAAATGAGTCCTATATCGACAGCAAGTCAGCAAGTAAGAAACCACTGCTCCAAAACCGCCATTAAAAAGAGCCAGACTATGGTTTGCAACTTCACATGGGGACAAAGATCGTAGTTTTTGGAGAAATGTCCTCTGGTCTGATGAAACAAAAATAGAACTGTTTGGCCATAATGACTATCGTTATATTTGGAGGAAAAAGGGGGCTTCCATACCGAAGATCACCATCCCAAACATGAAGCACGGGGGTGGCAGCATCATGTTTTGGGGGAAATTTGCTGCAAGAGGGACTGGTGCACTTCACAAAATAGATGGCATCGTGAGGCAGGAAAATTATGTGGATATATTGAAGCAACATCTCAAGACATCAGGAAGTTAAAGCTTGGTCGCAAATGGGTCTTCCAAATGGACAATGACCCCAAGCATACTTCCAAAGTTGTTGCAAAATGGCTTAAGGACAACAAAGTCGAGGTATTGGAGTGGCCATCACAAAACTCTGAAATTAATCCTATAGAAAATGTGTGCAGAACTGAAAAAGAGTGCGTGAGCAAGGAGGCCTACAGACCTGACTCAGTTACACCAGCTCTGTCAGGAGGAATGGGCCAAAATTCACCCAAAGTATTGTGGGAAGCTTGTGGAAGGCTACCTGAAACGTTTGAACCCAGTTAAACAATTTAAAAACAATGCTACCAAATATTAATTGAGTGTAGGTAAACTTCTGACCCACTGGGAATGTTAGTTAATAAAGACTTAAAAGCTTAAATAATTATCTCTACTATTATTCTGACATTTCACATTCTTAAAATAAAGTGGTGATCATAACCTCATTTTTACTAGGATTAAATGTCAGGAATTGTGAAAAACTGAGTTTAAATGTATTTGGCTAAGCTGTATGTAAATTTCTGACTTCAACTGTATATACCCATTGATTCTTGAAGAATATAACTTATAAATGCCTCATCAGCTTAGTTCAACCCAAAATACAAGCTTGTTTTACTACAATGTTTGTAAACAGCAAATGTAAACAAACACTGTATAGCCACAAAACATGGCTAAAAATATAATTTTGCTCTGTCTACGAATTTGAGAGTGGGTTACATTTCTCCAGGCCCATCGCTCAGCTTTTCACCAAAACACAGGTGAAGTGACAGCGTTGGTATTGTTTCAATGAAGGATTTTAGCTTCAAGCTATATGGCACACTGTTGAGCTAAACTGTGTAATAATTTTTGTTGAAGTAGAATTCTCAAAGTCCCCTACACATTAATTACCTATAATACAGTACATCTCTGCATGTAGCAAATGAGTGCCGTCTGCACTGCTATTTTAGTTATTTGTTAATCTGACAATTCTCATCATTAATCAAATGTACTTCTCTCAGCGATTTAAAACCCTCAGATTAAAAAAAATGTAATCAATGATGAGAGAGTACAGTCAGATTTCACAGAACTTCGCGTGAAATAGAATCACGTGTAGTTTTCCAAAACCACATGGTTTTACATTATTTATAATAAGAACAACATTACATTACATTTAAGTCATTTAGCAGACGCTCTTATCCAGAGCGACTTACAAATTGGTGAATTCACCTTCTAATAATAACATTACAAAATAAATTGTTAAAATATGCGAAATCTGGTAGGGTTTTTCCCCCATAAGGGCTTCCTCAATCTGGACAGCCTTGTAAAACTGTTTGGGTGAGTTTCCTGAGAGGGCAGATAAGATGGAAGGCTGACGTGTCACAATCACACTCTCTGTCCTTCTGCTGTGAGCAAGGTCAAACCTCCTTGGAAACTCTTTGATCTAAGAAGACTGACTCACTCTTAACCCAAATGAAACACAAAGGGTTTGGAGGTAGAGATACCAAGGGCGAGGAGAGAGTTAAGAGGAGATAAATCAAACCAAATCACCTCCTCCCTACTCGCATTGACCTGCTGGAAGTCATCATGATGGACTTCCTCAGGCTGCACAGAGAGGGGGAGAGGAGAGAGAGAGAGCAAAGAGAGCTGGAGAGAGAGAGACATGGTGGGTGGGGGGGGGGTCCATGGTTAGGTCCACAGCTGGAGTACATCAGTAGAGAGGATCTCTCTCAGGCCTCAACACCATTATCTACCAGGGCCCAGGGGGAGAGTTATGTGGTGTGTGAAGGTTGTTAGGGGTCCTTAAAGTTGGGTTACAGCTTTGGATGAGACTTTCAGCTTGAACCCTACCACCTACATGCTAAAAATGCTATCTTTGGTTACACACAAGAAGGGCCCCAAAAGCACTTCACCTTTAGCATGACATTTCAGAATAATTACAGCTCCTCTCCAGCATAAGATAAGCTTAGAAAGTGAATGGTTTGCTGCTTTTGTCGTAACATGCGTGGAGGTTTCTGACTAACTCTGCAAGCGATGATAGCTTAGCTTGTCATTACATGAGTAAAAGTTTCGATGAAATGAAAAGTACACACAGGTTGATATGGCTGATTTCCAAGTGTCATAAACTACTGCTTAGCATCCCCAGAGAGGAAACCCATCCACCGGTCAGAAAGTGCTGGCCCTGGTGCAAGACATTGTTCCATGTGGAAGCACAGCCTCACAGGACACATCAAGGCTGTTCTAGTACAGGAAAACACAGTTCCAAGCCAAAGTCCACAAACAGTTCCCCCTACTGTGCTCTCCCTGAGAGCCAGGATCCCAGTGACAAGAGGCTAGTCCTCTTGATTACCACAGAGGAAAAAGGAAAGGACACTAAATACTCTTGATATGAGAAAACAGGAAAATACACACCAATCAAACAGAGGGCACCATTTCTGATTGATGAAGTAGAAACATAACTGTTACAATCAACTCAGAGTTAATGCACCGTCCCTGCTTTTTCTTTACCAGTGCCATCCTGCTCCATATGAAACCAATAGTCATTTCTGATCTGTAATTATGAACACTGATTCATATCATTAAGGGGGTCACTACTTTTCATTGCTGGGTAACAGTAAATTGTCTCTGCTCATTTGCACAAGAAGGAAGTAGTGAATAATCCAATGAAATCACATGATTTCACCACATGAATGAGTGGCGTGCAAATGAACGATACTTCCATAGTTAACAGTCACAATTCCACAGCACCTGATGTCTACACAACAGGCCGAATGCGGCAATTTGTTACCATGGCAATCATCGAAGAACACGCTCACCCGCGCCCACACAACCCCAGCTAGTACATATTAATGGTATCAAAAGCTTTTGTGTTGGATAGTAATACATAACTCACAGAAGAGTTGAATCTACAGTGTTTAGACACTCGTAGCACTCTGAGCAAAAAGAGTGGTATCTGAATCAAACAGCTGCTGGAAGGGGAAAAAAACACAATTGCACGATCTGGTTACACTCGGAATAATCTGTGGTCAGAGTGAGGCCACGGCAGCTTGCTGGGATGCAGTAATACAACTTGGTCATCATGTCCAGATGTTTTGGATCTCTGCAGCCTATCCCAGATGTTTAAAGCTGGCCTGGGACATCACATTGGCTTGTACTGCATGTGGTCAGTGAGAAGATTAAGAGGAGTAGCTAGAGAAACTAGCATGTGGAGGTGAATTACATACACAGAGCCTTCCATACAGTATCTCCATACAGTATATGGCACTGACATACATACAACAACCGTGTACAGTGTCAGTATCTCACAATTGAATTATGGGTGATCATGCCTTAACCTAACGTTAATAAATCAAGGAAAGATATGACGGTTATACGACGATGTAGCTCACTCACCCTCACACCGAGAAAGGGTAGTTGCGAAACTGACCACATTGTTGTGTCCTTATTTCCTGCAAAATTTTCTTTGCAATTTCATAAAGCGGCAGGTAAGAGTATTGAGCCAATAACTGAAAGGTCGCTGTTTCGAATCCCTGAGCCGACTAGGTGAAAAACCTTCCGATGTGCCCTTGAGCAAGGCACTTAACCCTCATTGATCCTGTAAATCGCTTTGGATAAGAGCTTTGAAAAAAAGTTATTCGCTTACCAGTCTTTTTGAGTCATTCTTTCTTTACAAAATACGTTGTTTGCCAACTGTATTTTGGGGATATGGAAGCAAATTCTCCTTGGACATTTTTATGTGTGTGGCAAATGTGTGGCAAATAAGCTTACATGCCAAATTAGTCAACTGTTCTCAAACATAATCCATGTTAAAATGTGGAAGCCTACTTAACACAAGTGAGATAATAGAAACAGAAAATAATGAGGGCACTTAGTTTTAAATGCCAATCCACAGAGGATTTGATATGGTTTCTTACTAGAAGCCTTTCCAAATATCACATTTTCCAAGGAGCAGAAATTCATCCATTACTAAGGGCAGGAAAGTTGGATATGAACTGTGAGTATCCTAGCCAAACTGAAAACTATATAGCAAGTCAAACGATATACACTGCTCAAAAAAATAAAGGGAACACTAAAATAACACATCCCAGATCTGAATGAATGAAATATTCTTATTAAATACCTTTTTCTTTACATAGTTGAATGTGCTGACAACAAAATCACACAAAAATTATCAATGGAAATCAAATTTATCAACCCATGGAGGTCTGGATTTGGAGTCACACTCAAAATCTAAGTGGAAAACCACACTACAGGTTGATCCAACGTTGATGTAATGTCCTTAAAACAAGTCAAAATGAGGCTCAGTAGTGTGTGGCCTCCACGTACCTGTATGACCTCCCTACAATGCCTGGGCATGCTCCTGATGAGGTGGCGGATGGTCTCCTGAGGGATCTCCTCCCAGACCTGGACTAAAGCATCCGCCAACTTCTGGATAGTCTGTGGTGCAACGTGGCTTTGGTGGATGGAGCGAGACATGATGTCCCAGATGTACTCAATTGGATTCAGGTCTGGGGAACAGGCGGGCCAGTCCATAGCATCAATGCATTCCTCTTGCAGGAACTGCTGACACACTCCAGCCACATGAGGTCTAGCATTGTCTTGCATTAGGAGGAACCCAGGGCCAACCGCACCAGCATATGGTTTCACAAGGGGTCTGAGGATCTCATCTCGGTACCTAATGGCAGTCAGGCTACCTTTGGCGAGCACATGGAGAGCTGTGCGCCCCCCAAAGAAATGCCACCCCACACCATGACTGACCCACCGCCAAACCGGTCATGCTGGAGGATGTTGCAGGCAGCAGAACGTTCTCCACGGTGTCACCAGACTCTGTCACGTCAGTCACATGTTCTCAGTGTGAACCTGCTTTCATCTGTGAAGAGCACAGGGCGCCAGTGGCGAATTTGCCAATCTTGGTGTTCTCTGGCAAATGCCAGACGTCCTGCACAGTGTTGGGCTGTAAGCACAACCCCCACCTGTGGACGTCGGGCCCTCATACCACCCTCATGGAGTCTGTTTCTGACCGTTTGAGCAGACACATGCACATTTGTGGCCTGCCGGAGGATATTTTGCAGGGCTCTGGCAGTGCTCCTCCTTGCACAAAGGCGGAGGTAGCGGTCCTGCTGCTGGGTTGTTGCCCTCCTACGGCCTCCCCCACGTCTCATGATGTACTGGCCTGTCTCCTGGTAGCGACTCCATGCTCTGGACACTACGCTGACAGACACAGCAAACCTTCTTGCCACAGCTTGCATTGATGTGCCATCCTGGATGAGCTGCACTACCTGAGCCACTTGTGTGGGTTGTAGACTCAGTCTTATGCTACCACTAGAGTGAAAGCACCACCAGTATTCAAAAGTGACCAAAACATCAGCCAGGAAGCATAGGAACTGAGAAGTGGTCTGTGGTCCCCACCTGCAGAACCACTCCTTTATTGGGGGGTGTCTTGCTAATTGCCTATAATTTCCACCTGTTGTCTATTCCATTTGCACAGCAGCATGTGAAATTTATTGTCAATCAGTGTTGCTTCCTAAGTGGACAGTTTGATTTCACAGAAGTGTGATTGACTTGGAGTTATATTGTGTTGTTTAAGTCTTCCCTTTATTTTTTGAGCAGTGTATTTAGGTATTGCTTGCTGGCAGTCCTTGTTTCGAGACAAGGCAGGTTGTTTAGATTTTATCAGGCTCACTTGTGGAGTAAATGAATCTCATTCCAGAATAAACTTGTCATTAGGAGGAAAATAAAATCACAAGGCAAGAATTCAAGGAAAGAGCCACGGTTCAGGGATCCACCCATTGTGCGGAAACAAGAAACAGTTGTTGGCCTTAAAAGACTTTAAAAAAAAGCGACCTTTGTCAACAAAATGTCCTGTACGAATGCTATTTGTTCAAATATGCTATCATCAGCCTAGGAAGAATAAGTGCATGTGTGTATAACTTGAATGACGGTCCACCTATATATACACAGTACTGTATGGTCTAAAAAACAAGAAGCACCATTAACCTGTGTCCTGCACACAGAAACCATGGAAAACTTTTGCTGTGAAGTAATCCATGTACGGACATGACTTTTGTTGTGCTTTAAGAACAACCAATAAAGACATTCTATAGAATAAAAGAAAAGATTGAGTACTCAATGAGTAGGGCGTGTCTCTGGTGTAGCAGGACTGCGCCGGGTGTGTTAGGCTGTCTATATTTCCAAAGGGTTGCTATGCTGTGCTACTATGCTATGTCCAGACAGCTCTACTAGTCTCCTCTGAGAGGAGAGAGGGTGTTAGGTGTCAACAGTCAGATTCCTCCCACTGTACAGCTGCCTGGGCAAAAATTCCTCAGCAGACAGCCAGCCCCCCTTCATAGGCTACCGCTACAGCAAAACAGCCTGGCTGGTCCTGGTCCAAGGTGCTCTGAATCCTAATACAGGATGTCAGTCAGAGCAAGTTCCTGAGTCAGATAGACCACTCTTTCTAGCCTGGTCCTAGATCATTATTATACTGTCTTGCCAACTTCTATGGTCATTGTGCCCATATGATTTGGCAAGACAGCACAAACTGATCATGGACCAGGCTACGACTCTTCAGTAGAAACCAACTAATTTGCCCGTGTCTCAGCTCCACTCCCAGCAGTAGAATGTATAATTAAAAAGAAACGATTGAATTGCTAATTACAACTGACCCCTTCTTGACATTGCTTCCATATTTGACATAAGTGTATGTCGACTCTACACTGCCTGCTATTTCCTCCGGATGGATTAGTGAGACAGCATTTTCACATCACAATTTAACCAGATGTTAAATTTTGAGATTTTCAAAAGATCCACAAGATTTTTTTGTGGCTAAACATCAAATAATATGACCTGGAGAGGTTGTCGCCCTAAGCGAAAGGGGTCCCCAATGACCACAATGAAGGAAAAAATATATGGATGCTGGAGGCATAAAAAGATAAAACACCAACTGACAATTTTTGTTGGAGTGTATGGTCCGGGGGCCGGAAACATAATTATAATAATATGTACACTGCAAATCGACCACAATTTAGCCCTAAAATGGATTGTATTTTAAAATAACTATCAATTTACACCTTGATCACGTGTCTTTAAAATGTTTTATTCATGTGAATAGTTTTCCTAAATTAAACAAACTCAAAGGCTCAAAGTGCAGCAGTGTATAGATATGGACAGACTACCCCTGAAGTGTAGCTATACAGAACAACCACCCTGTCACTAAATTACCCCATGACATCGATAGAAAACAAACAAGAAAATGTATAATTTTGCTCAATAAAAACACAATAAAACCTAGATCTCAGGGCACAGAAGGGACTGTTCTGCCAAACAATTATGAATCTGAACAATTATGAATTTGAGCCTATATGGTTCACCTGCCCAGCGGCAGTGGGGAGAAAGATGGGGGGGTACAGACAACACAAATCCATTGCGGTCAGCTCACATATGACCCCTGCCTGGCCAGGCATCAGCAGGCTATTGTCCGCAGACCGGGGCAGGCTGCAGACAATAGTTGTCAGACCGATTAGAACAGTTAGGTGTTGGTCATGCAGAAACAGCCCAAGAATAACACACATTTTTCATGCTTTGGTTGTTGCTCTGGGCAGTGGGCACAGTCAGTCTGCAAGTATACACAGCTGATGCTTTTACATAAACCCCTGAACTCAACAATAGCAACACTGCCTCTGTCCTCGCAACAACAAAAAAATGTAATCAACCTCAGGCGCTAAGCAGCTAGCAATACGTCTCAGACATTTGACAAATCAAGGATTCGTACCATAGAAGCATCAACAACCGTATGAGTATCTCTGTCTGAATGACAGACAGCACCTGGCTCTTGTAAGACAGATAAACACAAACTTCAAAAGAAAGCCACAAATGGACATGTGACAAACTGCCGCAACTGGGTAGGTGACAACATAGAGGTCACAGAGGGGAAGGGGCAGGACTCACCATGGACAGATTACAATGGCAACAACATCAAGTGACGAAGAGAGGACAAAGAGAAGACACGTTCCACTCAGTCACTCTGATCTCAGAATTCAGCATGGAATAGTGTTAAGACAAACCAAGATCACGGTTAACATCATACTGAAGATGACCTGGAATCAAAAGTTCCTTTTCAGGACAATAATTCAGATATGAGGATTTCTAATGTCAGCGAAAAGTCAAATTTGTTTGAAAGAAAAATGTGACCATTTTCATATATAGTATTTCTAAGTATCCTTAACTCTTCTACCATACAAACCTGCTCTCTGGGGACATCAGGCTTACATTGAATATTGTGCTATTAGACTAAATGATGAATAGATAACATCCCCATGACTAGGTTCAATCCCTACATAATACATTTCAACAGTATATCCATTAATATGTATGCATTGATTACTGATGCTGCAGAGAGTGTGCACCGGAAAATTTGCGTCCCAAATGGCACCCTATTCCCTATGAAGTGCACTACTTTTAACCTGGGCATATTGGAAATAGGGTGCCATTTGGGACGTATCCAAACACCTACCCATAACTAAATATGAGTCTTCAGGAGGAGCTGAGCTGACAAGACGACAGTCGGTCACGATTTGACTTTGTCCACAGCATCACCCTCCACTGATCTCTGAAATAATTTACTTTTAATTCCTAGACCAAGCATTTTGTTGGTAATATGATACTTTTTTTTAATAGGTTGTGGTGATTCATCTCATTCTTGCTGAGCTACTGAGCTGTTAAAAGAAAGGAACTTCCACTGCGATTAAAAAAAAGAAAGACACTCCAGCTTTTTCCCATCGGCCTCAGTTCAATCCACAAAAGCCTAATTCTTTCAGCGACTCAACTTCCCCCCTCAGATGGGAAACTCTCTGACTGCTTCAAAGGGACCTCTACTTCTGAGGAGAGATTGAGGTCATGAGCTCTTATGATAAAGTAATGAAAGAACATCGGTCTGACAAATCAATATGGTTGTTGACAACACCTTCAAATGAATTAATCAACATTTCCTGTCTCTCCAGTTGGGATACTTTCTATCAACCCACAGTGTAATAGCATGGTATAACAACAAGGTGCTAGAGACTTTGATGTGATTTCTTATTTGAAAGTGTTTCAAGAAAGTTGAATCTATATAGCTATACTGCAAGGACAAACTACTAGACCAACCACAACCAGTTTGCTCAGTCTGTGAAACTAGTGGTCTTCACATTGGATAATCTATGGTTATTCATAGATAAGATTAGAGAAGCTAAAATATTAAATGACACTGAATTTGACATGGATGGGTTAAGAAGCTCTACCCATCTTGACAGTCTTGTCCAAAGCACTAAAGCAATAAGCACATCTTCCAGAAATAGGTTTCTTTGGTGGGAAACAGCTCAGCTAATGAAATATAGATAGCGGACACGACTTCTTAAACGCCTGCTTAGCTATAAAAAGAGGCATCTACAAGGAATTGCAACATATTGAAAGTATCTGAACTAAACCGTGCTTGGACCAGTTGAAGGATAGGGAAATGTATGGGAGAGGGGGTCTAAATCACTACCAAGCATTGACACTAGCATCCACTTCAAGCAGCTTGAAGGTCCCCCTTTCTCCTGTTCAGTTACAATGACAGGCAGTAGGCCTATATCAGTTTGTTTAATTGCAAACCATAGTCTACTGTCTCAGGACAGCCTATTTAATAATAATAATAATAATATAAAATGGTGAAATGATTCCTGCTGAGAAACTGATTTGAAACAGGATAAATGAAATGTGTCAAAAGTCCTGTGAACCCAAAACAAACATTGTTGAAATTAGAAAATGTCCTTTGGCCATTCATGAGGCCTCTTGGGACATAACAACAAGAAGAAGTACAATGTCAACAATGGGTGCGTGCAAATGACAGTAGCCAAAACAAGCTTGTCGACCATCTCGCATTCACAAATGCACTATATATTATAGGCCTATTTTTCTCGCATGGAATGATTTGATTGATTTTGATTTTTTTTTTTAAATAGTTCTACTAACCATTGGTGTCTGACAATTGACCGTTTGATAATTGAAAAGATCTAGTTGGGATCTTCCAAAGTTACATAAAGTTAACGGGCAGGGATAGAAGTTTGAACTAAGCTGACGCCTCATCATAGCCTAATTGCTATTGGACATCGTAACGGAATAATGCAACTGCTATTGATCGGATATATTGCCTATCGTTAAATTAGATTGATTTACAGATTTAACCTACAGATGGCCCATCAGAGGAGGGTGCTGCACTTCAGTATCCTTTGTTTCCTATTCTGCAATGAAGTAGCCACAAGACCAGAGCATGCGGCGACTACATTGTATTCATTCGTGCGTAGACTGTTATAGCTGAATAAATGCGACGGTTACATAATAACATATCCTCATCACTGAGAGGGGCACAAATAATAACAACATCCAACTGTAGCAGCCTATCATACTCGCCATCACAAACTTTCCCCTCAAAACTCGAACCTTGACGAATCTCTACGAATAACTCACCAAGTGCTCCCTGGTCCGGAATGGATTTAGCAAGTCCTTCCCAGAGATTGCCGAGAAAAAGAAAGAGAAAAAGAAGACGTGATATGTGCGGTGGTGGCATTCTCACTGCGACATCACCAATTCCACTTAGGTGGCCATTCATCCATATTGCTTTTGAGGTTGGCATTGACTGCTCCCTTTTCACGCTGCCTCGGATGCCTACTCCTTGCTCGGCTCGCGCTCCGGAGTGGCTTCACAATTCCATTGTCCTACGTGGGAGGGGACGCTTGCTCTGCTTAGTGGGTGGTCGTGATCGCCCCCTAATGGTACCAAAGTAGAGTGTGTTCACAGATGGGCCCCTATGAAGGTCTATGGGCCCTTATAAGTCCATCTCGAACCCTATTAGGAGGACGGTGTAATTGCAAATGTAAGAACACAGTGTTCCATATCACTTAAATGTAGGCTATCTGTTTGCATGCACAAATAGCCGCTATTCATTTGCAGTTGTTTTGAAATACATATAAAATGTCAATGAAACAAGAAAAACAAGCATGTGTAAGTATTGTACTTTTCTAGCCATATCTGGGTATTTATTTATTGTTCTTTTTAATTATAAACACATGATTGCCGGGTCTGAGTGTTATTGTCACTAGGGTCTCCCCTCTACAACAACAGGAAGCTGGCTCAGCCTTCAGTGAGTCCCCAACACAATGGTTGCTTAGAGAGCAGGCCAATGCCATCACACTAACAAGGATATCCCCTCTGTGAACATTGGAATGCCAGTTTGGCTTCAAAAGGACACAAAGTGTTTTAATCGCAATTATATGATTATTTTAATACAAAATGCAACAGCTACAAGTTACCCTTTAAAAAAAAAACATCTTCAGGGTGCATCTTTTAGAAAATGTGCAGTTATAGGGAGTCAAACAAGAAGCCCAGAGCAACATTTACAAACCACGTGAAACAGTTTAACACTCGGAAAACGTGTGGGCGTCTGTGTCAAACCAAATAAATACATACAACACCAGGGTTTCCAGGGTGATACAGCAGTTGTTTATGCTTGCTTGTCCTCTGTGTTTGTGGGCATCTCAGCGTATTCTGACTGTCCAGCCCCAGCTAGGTGTTCTGCATCGTCGTCATCATCACACGGGGGACGGTTGCGATTAAAGAACCCCACCTGAAGCATAAACACAAAACATTTACATTTCCACGTATTGTTTCCCGATTCCGGCTTCATTCGTGTGTCATCGAGGACATTCTCCTTTATGTCCCCTCTAAATTGTCTCCGTTTAAAACAAGAGTTACGGGTTTAAAGAAAACATAGAATTAAAAAAGACCGAGTGATCAATACTTAGATGATAGCTGAGAGCAGCACATTCTAAATGCTACCCAGTTATAGGGCCCAATCTTGCGCCACCTGCTGTTTTAACGATGTCAGTACATTTACCTTCCAGAAGATCAGAGCGAGTAGAGCAAGGAGGAAGAGGCCAGAGACCACAGCCACAACAATCCACCACACCGGCACTTCCTTCTCTCCATCAGGAGCCCTCCACACCACACTGGTCTGGGTCTACACACATACACACATGGTCAACTGGCTCCAATTAAATCTGTCCAATGACTACTGAAGAAATGGTTACTTTGTGAGATACGGTTGTGTATGTGCCTCAAGTCAGTCGTTTATGTCATTAGTAAATAAGTGTTGTCTACACACTAGTGGAAACACTAGTTTTTATTTATTTTTTACCTCAGCCCGTCCACTTTGCAGCTCTTCAGGCTGGATCTTGGAGGGCATATCTATAACCTCAAAGCGTGCTGTAGAGTGGAGAACATAATTCTCATAGGGCCTCTAGGGGAAACAGAACGAGGGTTCCATAATCATTACGGAATAATGTCAACGAAGTGAGATCTTACAAAACGCTATCTCAAAATTATGCAGAGCTGTCTTGGAGCGCTTTTCCTTTACACCTATGAATGCAGATATAGTGAAAGATTGTGTGGAAAATATGTCACTGTGATTCTCTCTTTCCCTATCTCTCCCTCCCACTTCTTGCCTCCCTCCCTCTCACCTCCAGGAAGGTCTGTACCCAGAGTCGAGACATCACCTTCACCACAGCGCTCCAGCCTCTCTCCAGACCTGTGGCCTCACACACAAACCTCAGACAGGTATCTCCACTGGTGCAGTTCTGTAGAGAAATAGAGAGAGGAACAGACCTAACTGAGTCAACCTGTTTCCCCCATTACACATCAATGGAATGTCCCCATCCACATGAGATGTAATATTTTGTTGTTTAGCCCCCTCTTGTGGCACATATAGAATATTGCAAGTTGTCCCTGAAATTGCAGCAAAAAGGAACTAGCCTATCGTACAGTATCAAGTAAAGACAAGACAGTTTGATTGTATTGCTGTCAGAAGTACACTGATGCATGTCATTATGTTAATCGAGTGAGGCGACACTTGTTTACCACGTGAACGGTCTCTTTGCGCTGAGGCTCCTGCTGTGCCACCTCATTCTGTTTGACCTTATACACTTTACCAACAGTAGCATTCCCGGTCTTCACCAACTGCCAAAACAAAAGAGTGTACTCCAATTTCATATGACCAAAACATCATCAAAAGAACAATAGAAAATCTGGTTTTGCTTCTATTTAAGGCAAATATAAAATAAAATAGTGATTTCCTTTTAAATGAAACATAATTCATGGAAAAACAACAGTTTTCCCGCTATAGAAAGATTTGCTGTCTGGCACACTGCAGGGCCACATCATGCTACCTCTCTCACCTGATATGGGTCGATGTCAGGGGAGTCAGTGTGGCAGGTGAGGAAATCCTCAGAAGGATTGGCGAACACGTAGAGCAGGACGTCTCCATGGTGATGGGTAGGGAACTCTACCTGCACCCTGGCGTTGACCGTGCTCGGACCCAGGTTTCTCAACTGAGTGTTTCAACAACAACAACAAAAATACATGCTTTCAGATTTCGCTCACTAAGTTGGATCTCATTGTCTTTGCTTATATATGACATAACATATACAAGACATACTCTATAAGGGCCTTATGGACTCTTCAAATAGATGTTACGCATTTTGACCTAAAACTGCACCAACCTCAGAGAGACAAATGTCTTAAATGCTCTGTTTCTTTTCCGAGTGAACCATAAAAAGGTTACCTCATAGACGTGTTCCACTAGCGGGCCAACCTCCTCTAGGTCAGCAGGATGCTCCTTCTGTTCCCACTTGGCAATGGGCAGGACACACTCAGGTGGAGAGGAGCCCCTGTCCAAAAAACAACAGGCGACAAGGGTGGACCAAACGCTGAGGACAACACTGATAACACTAGCCTGGTCCGAGTGATAATTAGTAACTACGTGTCCTGGGAAAGCCAATAACTACAAGGATAAGAGGAAACCATGGTGTTACTGTACTGTATTACGCTCTTATTAGGACAACGTCTTCCAATTGGCAAACATCACTCATCCCTTTTGGATATTAGATATTCAGTCTGCTACTTGTCTGGATTGGCAGCTCTGAATTGTCACACAGAAAGTGTGTCTCGGGAGTCAGGAGGAGTGCTCATTTCCATGGTAGCACAAAACAGCACAGTTTATGGCACTGATGATAATTGGAGGATAATTAGAGGACAATGAAGGAAGGCCCACCCACCCCCGCATCTCCAGAGCTGCCTCAGCGCTGACATCAATCCTCAGATGGGCCACGTTACTGTCAGGGTTCTGGCTGTTCTTGCTAGAGAGTAATAAAGGAAGGAAGAAGCTGAATGAATGTTGACCATTTCCCTTGTGTCATTAGAAAAGCCATGAACCTTCAGCTGACACCTTGAATGTCTAAAATACAGACAACTTGATTTAACAAGCATGTAAACCATGTGTATCTCAAAGACCCTAAATATGCCTTACATTGCGCTGATCACTCTACACTAAACATGAACTTTAGTGATCTTGAATTTCCCCATTAAAACAAAGCCGTAGTAGCATCGAAGGCATTAAAACCACAAGACGGGATGAAAGTGTTGTTCTTGCCTTTTGATCTGTAATGTGAATGACACGTGACTCTCCACCTCCTCCAGGTTCCCCACGCTGAAGAACAGACCGGCCAGGAGCTACGACAGACAGAGAGAAGAACATACTGTACTGTATCATTCAGACTGACAGAGCTGTTGTAAACACAGTCACATGTCATCCACATTCGTTGACAGTGAAGATCCAGAACGGCACTATTACTCTATGTGTAATTCCATGCCAACCCAGTGTGTCTGGCCAGAGTTTGGAAGGTTGGGAGTTCGATCCCCCGGCCAAGTTATACTACAGACTGTAAAAAAGGTACCCAATGAGTCTCTGCTTGGCACTCAGACAGCATTAAGGAGATTAAGGTGATAGATTAGTGTCCTGTCCATCAAGCTGCCTCATGCTACAGAAACAGGAGATAGGCTCCTGCTCCAATGAGCTGTTCTGACTCATGCAAGGCACTTGTGAGGGTATTTACTTATACTATATTTAATAACATGGTGGTTACCTTCTGGCCCTGCTTCATAGGGTTCCCCAGCTCACAGACCATCACCACCGTCTGGTTCTCCTTCTTCTGAGCACAAATCAACTTGCTGAAGCCCTGGGAGAGATGGCACACTCAGACATGAGGCTCTGGTCAAAAGTAGTGCACAATATAGGGAGTAGGGTGCCATTTCAGACGCAGACAGTGTGTTTTACGTAGGGCCGGTAGGCTATGCTGACCAAATAACCTAACCAGCAAAACTCTGGGCTCCTAGTTTTTCCTGCAGGTGTGGGACAGTTGATGCCACTCTGTTAACAATTCCCTTTTATTATGAACAGAAGAGTCACAGTCACCTTTCTGTCAGTCATCATACTCTGGTAGTGTGTGTTGGCTGGTGGGCGTATCTCCAGCTCGGTCTCGTAGGCCCCCTCTCCGCTGTTCTCTGCTGTGATGACCAGCAGGGCAGGGTGGTCATCCCCTATCAGAAGACGGTCAGTACCTCTGAGGATGGGTCAAAGGGTTGTATTAGTAGACCGGAATAACATGCTCTAACTAAACCCTATTTTCTCTGCACACTGATCCCACGAGACCTTACTTGGTCAAAATCCTGAACATGTAGAATGACCAAGAAAACAGATGACACTACTGAGTGATGAGGAACTCAGGGGAGTTTGACACTCACGCTTCAGCAGTCAGCCTCAGGTCAGGGACACAGATGTTGTCCTCTCCGCAGTCCAGAATGATCCTGGTCTGCACAACACACAGACACATACACACATTTTTATACGCTAATTCATAGGTTTCGACTGTGTAATTACCACTTATAAATGTTATTCCTTTGCAAATGAAATTGTTTTAATACATTTAGAATGTAATGCGTGATGTCACCTGTGCGACCACAGCTCTCTGGCCATGCAGCATGGCCTCCTGGGAGTTGGACAGGCTGTAGTTCAAGGAGATGAAGATGGGGCTGAGCTTGTCCTTGAACTCGGACTCATGCTGGAAAGAGAGACAGGACGCAGTACTGACATTGATGCATTCAACCCTCAATTCAGTTGAAATTCAGTAAAGATCTACTGCAGTTTAGTGGATCACGTAGTGTTAAGACAATATAAATCGATCCCCCTTTCAGGTTTGTCTGTTGCCACTGACAATGGCAGTGTTCACAACCTTTTTGTGAGGTTACTAATGGTATTGTGATTGGAGCCTGTTGTAGTGTCACTTCATTGAATGGCCACTTGGGGGCATCAGACTGATAAGAACACTGCTGCACCATTATGGTTTTATTTCAGGTTTTGAGCACTGACCATTGTAAACCAAAATACAGGTCTATAAATTGGCTAAACTGGCACAAGCAACCCACCCGTAGGTAAGCGGTTTGGTTCCTGCAGACCACTCCCACATCTCTCTGAATGGTTAGCTGAAAATACTCTTGGGGCAGATTGGTCTGCAGCAATAGGGTCCTCCTGGCCATTGTCTGTTTCATCTTGTCCAGCTGAAGCTCTGCATCTAGAACTACAAGAGTGGATTTAGTGTCTTGAACAAACAGAACACTCAAACTCAAGGAGAATGTGTATGTTTTCACAGGAATAAATTACTTCAGTATGCGTCTCCTACCTATCTCCTCTGGAATGCGGTGGCCAGACACACTAATGCACATCATGACTGTGAAGCTGTAAGGAGAGAGACAGACCGCATCAGTCATAATGCCATTCCGTAATTTACAATAACAAATTCACACATCATCACGGGAAAGATCAGTCTAACACAACCAGGAACTGTCCAGACATGTCACACATCTTAATAAAATGTTTGGCACTTAGGATACTACAGCAATTCTACATAGTGCCAACACGTGCATGTTTGCCGTGCCCACCAACATTTGTCCATCATAAATGTTCTTCCCAGTTGGGTGCTGCAGCACCCCCTGAAAATTGTAATAAAAAATAATATTGATTTAAAAGAAAATTTGTCACAAAAGTATTGCACTGGACCTTTTAATAGTGCTGTATTAGCGGACTGAAATAATGTTTGTAGTGCAGGCAAAATGTTTTTTCAGCACCCCCACCACCCCTTGAAAATACAAAAATATCAAATATACATCATAATTAACACAGCACCCGCACCCCCAAACAACATCCCACGGCTATGGATAATGCCCACACTAATGACATGATACTCTGGTATGAGAAGAATCTTTACCAGGCCACAGGCTCGTTGGTGGTGGGGCGCTGACACTCCTTCACATCTGGGTTCAGGAAGTCAGGGTAGAGGGAGAGTTGGGTCTTGGCCATCACCACGGCTTGAGCCCTGGTACCACCCCACGCAAACAGAGAATAGACGGTGTGGGTACATTGTGAATGCAAATGTTAATCTTGCTCCAGATAACAGTAACAAATAAACTGTTTGTTTGTCTCACACTACTGTACCTGTACACAGCAATCTTATTGACTCCCCATGCACCAACAATTAGATCTGTGAGGCAACAAAGATTGACAAAAACAAGTTGCAAGCTCTTATTTTTCTAGTCTTGAAACATAAGAAATATAAAGTCATGAAACAGCTTTGGAAAAAAATGACATGATTGATACCCTTTCATGAGAAAGTGCTATCAAAAAAATAGTCCATGGGATTGATTGCCCTTTGTTAACAGCCAGGACCTCTGCTTCCATATCACAGTGACTCCTAAGAAACTTAAAGTAGGAAACAAAACTATTTTCAGGGAAAGAGGTCAGCTGAAAAAAAAAGTTGAACTGTAACAGGCTCACTGGGGGAACAAGAGACAAAGAGCGCCATGAGTGTCTTTGAAAGCCAGAGGTGTTGCACATCAAAAAGCATTGCTGTGTTGAGAGTAGTTCACTAGTCTCCAAGGGACACTAAATGTATCTCCATTTTAGTGCTCTCCCCCGACAAATGTTGGCCACTCTACTGGATGAGTGACCTTTCTGTTTCTCTCTCGTGTGTCCGAGAAACTTTGCCTTCGTCTCCAGGGGGACTTGAGACAAACAACATGTCAGAGGACGTTTTTACTGGGACTGAAAGGACTTTGTTAAGTAGTGGCAATTTGTCCTTGGGTAGTAGTCAACTACAATGAAAAAGACAACAGAAATCTTTGCTGCTGCTGTTGTTGAACTGCGCCAGAGGCTGATTGTGGAGTTGTAAGGGTAGAGAGTGACCTCCACGTGATCTTACAGGTTGACATCTCCAAGTGGTCTTGGCAGGGTTGACACTGTGGCTTAACAAGAGAGGTAGGGACATTGTTGGGAATTGTTGGTCGGGGTAAGGTTTGTTGTTCTTCTCAAATCTTGATGAGATTATTATTTCATGTTTTTTTGGGCTGGAATCAAATACTTCAAGTCAAAACACAACACCCGATATAATCAAATCCACATCGATTCTAAATCAAGGTAAACAAGCCTACAGTTTCCAAAGAGTTTTGTTTTCAGACTAACCTGGGTAGCCATTTGAATCAATGTCAGTGGCCCCTCTCAGGGTGAAGCCAAACTGTGCTGGAGAGCCTGGGGACCGGAAGGGACTCTCGATGACCTGGGAATACTGTGGAGACAGTCCATCACTCGTCCCCATGTAGACAAAAACCCTCCCTTCAACGCCCGAGGATGGGGCTCCCACAGCAACATCTGAGAGAGACAGAAGCAATTTATAGTGATGAGTAATCCACGGAGGGAGTGCATTGAAACACTGCTATGACAAAAGCATTCCCCACCATTAGAAAATGTAGCATTTCAAGAGGGAATCATGAACTCAAAGATTAATCTCCTTTCGGTAACAAAGTGAAGAAGAGGATATTTTCACATTTAATATCATTCCTTGTTTAAGTTCTCCATAAAATCAGATAATACTGATTCTGCTGCCCCTGAGGCAGTTACTATATTAGAAGGGAAGATACGTATATTGTAAGTCAAATGATTGTATATCAGAGCCGCACCGTTAAAACCGTCCTTGTCTAGGTCACCGAGGGAGGCGATGGTGCTGCCAAAGCGTCCGTACAACTGGGAACCTGTCAGCTTCTGGTCTGGCTTGGAGTGGAAGGTGGAGCGCTCTCTCTGCAGGTACACACTCACCTGGGAAAGGATTACACACATCCATTGTCTCGGAGCTGGGTATAAAAAAATGGTTAATAAAAGTTGAATGGAGACTGCACACTATGCTCCCATGTGCTAGACTGCACACTATGCTCCCATGTGCTAGACTGCACACTATGCTCCCATGTGCTAGACTGCACACTATGCTCCCATGTGCTAGACTGCACACTATGCTCCAATGTGCTAGACTGCACACTATGCTCCCATGTGCTAGACTGCACACTATGCTCCCATGTGCTAGACTGCACACTATGCTCCAATGTGCTAGACTGCACACTATGATCCCATGTGCTAGACTGCACACTATGCTCCCATGTGCTAGACTGCACACTATGCTCCAATGTGCTAGACTGCACACTATGTTCCCATGTGCTAGACTGCACACTATGCTCCCATGTGCTAGACTGCACACTACGCTCCCATGTGCTAGACTGCACACTATGCTCCCATGTGCTAGACTGCACACTATGCTCCCATGTGCTAGACTGCACACTATGCTCCCATGTGCTAGACTGCACACTATGCTCCCATGTTCTAGACTGCACACTATGTTCCCATGTGCTAGACTGCACACTATGTTCCCATGTGCTAGACTGCACACTATGCTCCCATGTGCTAGACTGCACACTATGCTCCCATTTGCTAGACTGCACACTATGTTCCCATGTGCTAGACTGCACACTATGCTCCCATGTGCTAGACTGCACACTATGCTCCCATTTGCTAGACTGCACACTATGTTCCCATGTGCTAGACTGCACACTATGCTCCCATGTGCTAGACTGCACACTATGTTCCCATGTGCTAGACTGCACACTATGCTCCCATGTGCTAGACTGCACACTATGCTCCCATGTGCTAGACTGCACACTATGCTCCCATTTGCTAGAACACACAGGACTCATCAGGTTTTCACTCACCTGGCCCACCTCCTGCAACTGCTGGCCCGACACACGCTCCATGAAGAGGGGCGCCCCGATTAGGATGTCGTCTAATCTGTAGTGGACAGAGGACAGAGCAAGAATGGCTGGACATTTGAGCTCTCTTTCATGGTTCCTTGAGACACCAAGCCGACAACCAGTGGCTTAGATGTTATCAGGTGGTTAATTCATGTTGAATACTTCCATGATCAAGGACTAAAAAAAAGCAAGTATGAGAGTTCTGACATACCCATCCTTGTTAATATCAGTCACTGCAACGCTGTGGCCGAAGTAAGAGGCCACCTGCAAGATGAAAGTTGGACTTACGTTGCTCATGACTCAGATATCAACACAAAGGCATATCTTTACAGACACTTCTTCATCACTCTCCTGTAAACAAGTCAATCAAAATCAAATGTGATGGAAATGATGGAAAGGCAGTCTCACCTGAGAGCCTAAGAATGTGCGTTTAACTCCCAAAAAGTCAGGTGTGTTTCCATTATAGATTTTGACCTGGATACAAAGCCACAACATTAGCTTAGATCACTCTCTAATAAATGAATCTGAAAAGTAAATGATCAGAACGCCATCGAGAGCCCTTACTGAGCCTGCTGTGTTGCGATCATTAGGCACTCCAACCACATAATCTGAAACAGAAAAGAAATACTTGTTCTGGATTTAAAACACAGTAAAACAGACTTAATGAATTCATTATTGAGAAATGTTTCAACCTTTTGTATCTTACTGACAAATGTTTGAAGGTTTTGTACAGCTGTCACCATCACTACCAGGCACATAAAACGTAGGAAGTGTTATTCTCTAGTCTGGGCACCGCTCTATGGGCCTATGTGCTAATATTCCATTCCTTGCCATTCTTTTTCATGCAAAACATGAATAAATGTTTGGCATGACAATAAATCGGAATGATAGTACAAACTGGGACCGGGCTAGTAATCATCTGGTTGTGTGGACACTTTTGACGGGAACTTTCTCACCTGGTATTGAGTCTCCAGTGAACTCGCCAGTGGCCACAGAATACCCTGTTGGCGAAACCTTTTGGGTTTATTGAACTGAGAAGAATGTCACTGAATATCTTTGTACTGAATATTTTAGGCCAGTGGTTCTCAAACCTCTCTTCGGGGTAGAACACCTGATACAACTAATCATCAAGCACTTAATTAGGTGAATTTGGTTTGCTAGTTCAGGGTTGCAACAGAATTGTGAAACATCTTGGCCTCTCTGAGAAGAGACTTGAAAACCATTGCATTAGACCACAAGTCTTGCGTGTCACCCTCTTACCATGGTACTGATCGTATCCACCAGTCTCAGGGGAATGGGTTTGTCCTGCCACATAAGGTTTGGCATTCTGGCTCTTGGCACTGTCGACGATGTCAGGCAGTCCTGCACTGATGATCTGACCTGCAACAGAAAGGTTAAACACCGCAACCATCATTTGGAGAAGACACTTTAGTAATGTTTATACATATTTATTTCATAATATTTTCAGTAACATTAGTAAAATTAAGCAGGCAGGTTGCTTCCCACTTTAACAATGTTCTGACATGTTGTTGCCCTAGGTCTGGCATTTGCGAGACTATTTGACAATATGATAATTAATCATGCTCAGTCATTATCAACCTTCCTGGAGACGTTCCAACAACAGGGCTATTAGTGGATACATATATCCTAGGAGTGTTGAACAATGCAATAATGGCAGCCACCGTAATTACGGAAGCCACCAGCCTAAGAACCATGTATGGTGACATTTTATATTTCTTGTTCTTAGTATTTTAGTGTTTGTCCACCCCATTTTTGTTCAATGCTCCAGCAGCGGAAGCAACCAACTCCCCATCCCCCAGCAGCCTCAGAAAGTGTGGCATCCAGCTCCAATGCCCCAGCAGCAAATGTTATGCCCCAGCAATTTTATGCCCAGGCAGATTTACCTCAGGTGTAGCGTGAAATCTAGTTTAACCAGGCTAATAATGGCACCAGATGGCACATGTTACCTTGAAAATAGTAGCCTCCAGGAGCACCGATGAGGAGCCTTCCCTCCTACAATAGTACAGCAAGAAACAAATCAAATTATTGTTATAGACGGTATCATAACACTGTTGGTGTAATTACTACCTTACAGTATCATAAACTATGTGGATCTAACTTATCTACTCTGCTACTGTACATTGCTGTGTAGTATATAACATTATATGAGTCAAAAAGAAAAAGTTTGATGAGAAATGTTTGGAGGGCGGGCACCTTTGTTATGTCTGAGCTAAATCCCACTTCACAGTATCGTCTGTCGGTAGCTGAGAATCAAGATTAGGGTCAAAGATGAAAACATGCAGAGTAGAAAGAAAGATCAGCAGGCAAACGTTTGAACATGAAGTCAACTGCTATTTTAAGAAGGAATACCCGAGGTGTTTTGTGGCATAGCAGTGAGAATGATACTCAATTACCAAAAGAGTTCTGACAAGATGCTTGTTTTGCTGTGTTTACACAGGCAGCCCAATTCTGTTGTTTTGCCCAATCTGATTGGTCAAAATAACATTTAGTGGCAAAAGATCAAAATTGGATTGCATGTATAAATGCAGCCTTTAAGTTTTGAGTGGACAACAGAGGAACCTGTTACTTTACTGTACAGGTACTACTGGCATGACTAATATCTCTTACTGTACTTCAGGGCTTTGTAATTTTTCTCAGTCATGACGTCTCTGCAGGGGGAGAAGTTGACTGTTTCCCCCGTCAGTGTATTCAACACTAGGCAGGTCCCCACTGGAGTGTTCTGGGCCTCGTCACGTTCCTCCACGTCTATTACGTTCCAGTGGAACAGGGGGGCACAGGCCTGGCGCAGGGGGAGGGAGAGAGAGAGAGAGAAGGTAGGAGAGAAAGAGAAAGAGGGGGAGAAGGAACGTGATATAGAGAAGGGTAACACAAAGTGATGAAGAGAATGACCGCGAGAGAAAGAAAGTAAAATTAAGAAGGAGCAGAGGCATACACACATTGGTAGAAAGAGAGAGGGGATCGGTGGTTGGGAGAGGAAGGAAAATACATTGAGGCAGGGAGAGGGGTTCTGTAAAAGATTTAGAGGATCGATATCTGATGCATTCTATACTGCACAGTGACTGTATACAGCAGCCTTCAGACTCACAGCAAAATGAGTGACTGGTTTATGAGAATTCAAAGAGTGAGAGAGTGGTAACAGCATTGTGCCACAATGGCTGGAAAAACTCACCACAATGTAGTTTCCGGAGGATCGCACAGTAGCACCAAACCACTGGTGAGACTTTGAAGAGCTTATCACTAAGTTCTGGTGAGGATAAACCTCATCACCTGTAGTTACATCAGACAGCTCAGTTTGTCAACCTTTTTTGTAATTGAGCCCAGAATAAATAAATATCTTCTTTACTTACTTACTGATCTACAGTATGATAATATGTTCACAGCTTTAGAAAACATTGAGAAATGCATGAATAGGACTTATGATAAGTAAAGGTTTACCTTTTGTGTCAAAGGTCATGGTAGTACAGGCCCCTCCTGTCTGTGCCCAGGGACAGAGATACACAGCCCCCGCCTCAGTGACTCTTGGCTGACTGGTGTTGGCTCTAGGGGCCCCAACCACAACACTGATGCTGTGGGACAGAAAATACTATGGTTCAAATATTCTCTTTGGGATTTCAGACAAGAATCTAATGAAAAGCCATTCAAACTCCACATACCTTGCCCAAATTAATATGAGAGTAATACCAGCATATACAGTTCATGACCCAAAGTATGTGGACACCTGCTGGTCAAACATCTCATTCCAAAACCATGGGCATTAAGACGGAGTTGTTCTCCCCTTTGCTGCTGTAACAGCCTCCACTCTTCTGGGAAGGCTTTCCAGTAGATGCTGGATCATTGCTGCGGGGACTTGCTCCCATTCATCCACAAGAACATTAGTGAGGTTGGGCACTGATGTTGGGTGATTAGGCCGGGCTTGCAGTCGGCGTTCCAATTCATCAGAAAAGCAATCGATGGGGTTGAGGTCAGGGCTCTGTGCAGGAGAGTCAAGTTCTTCAACACCAATTTCAAGTTACCATTTCTGTATGGACCTCGCTTTGTCAATTTGTGTTGTTGTTGTTGACATTTTTACATTTAACCTTTATTTAACTAGTCAAGTCAGTTAAGAACAAATTCTTAATTACAATGACGGCCTACACCAGCCAAACCCGGACGACGCTGGGCCTCTCAATCACCGCCGGTTATGATACAGCCTGGATGTCAATAGGGGCATTGTCATGCTGAAACAGGAAAGGGCCTTCCTCAAACTTTTGCCACAAAGATGGATGCGCAGGATCGTCTAGAATGTCATTGTATGCTGTAGCGTTGAGATTTCCCTTCACTGGAACTAAGGGGCCTAACACGAACCATAAAAAACAGCCCCAGACCATTATTCCTCCACCACCAAACTTTACAGTTGGCACAATACATTGGGCAGGTAGCGTTCTCCTGGCATTCGCAAAAACTTATTAATCTGTCGGTCTGCAGATGGTGAAGCGTGATTCATCACTCCAAAGAACGCGTTTCCACTGCTCCAGAGTCCAATGGAGGCGAGCTTTACACCACTCCAGCCAACGTTTGACATTCCTCATGGTGATCGTAGGCTTGTGTGCGGCTGCTTGGCCATGGAAACCCATTTCATGAAGCTCCGAACAAAGACTTCTTGAGCTGATGTTGCTTCCAGAGGCAGTAGTGAGTGTTGCAACCGCGGACAAACAATTTTTGCGCGCTGCGCGCTTCAGCACTCGACTGTCCTGTTCTGTGAGTTCCTGTGGTCTAGCACTACGCGACAGGGCCGTTGTTGCTCCTAAATGTTTCCACTTCACAATAACAGCACTTACAGTTGACCAGAGCAGCTCTTGTAGGACGGAAGTTTGACAAACTGACTTGTTGGAAAGGTGGCATCCTATGACAGTGCCACGTTGAAAGTCACTGAGCTCTTCAGTAAGGCCATTTTACCTCCAATGTTTGTCTATGGAGATTGCATGGCTGTGTGCTCAATTTTATACACCTGTCAGCAACGGGTGTGGCTGAAATGGCCGAATCCACTAATTTGAAGGGGTGTCCACATACTTTTAACTATACAGTGTAGTTGAACAGATACCATAATAATGATGCAAAGCCTACTGAATGAAGCAAAGCCAAAACTTACCAAATAGTATATTGCAATACTCACGTTTTGTTGCTAAACTGATAGAAATCTGCAGAGAAGCCAAAGAAGCTTCCCTCGGGGCCAGAGAACTCAGTGAAGTTAACCAGGTTTAGATTTAAGGTGTCAGAGTAATGTGGGAGAGCAAATAGCAGGAGACCCATCATTTGTATTGATCTATGAATCTGGTGTTCCTCCATCTTTTTCATAGCTCTTCTATGTCTCCCTCACTGCAAATGAAACTGGAATCCAAATGTCTTCTTCCTATGTGAGTAATTCTTATCATCTTCAGTTGTTTTTCGCAAGTCAGGGAACTTACACAGTAATGCCGAGAGGGCTGTCATAGATAGGGCAGAGTTGTTGATGTGAGTTGAAGGATTTTTTTCTTGCTAAGCAAAATGTATTTGCGGCTCTCATTGCATTGTGTTGAGTGGAGTGTAACTAACTGTTTCCTGCAGATAGGACTTTGCAGAGAATATTTTGTGACATGAAGTGAAGGGATGTCAGTCTGTCAGAACAGAACTGCAGCTCTCAGACACATTGGCACATATATTTATAGTGTTATATTAACCCGTAAACAATGTCTCATAGTACATAAATGAACAAAATAAGTACACGATTCAAGAGTGTGCATTACCAAGGTATAAAACTATCGTGACGTGGATCCAAATACACATTTTTCTATTTTTTTTCACTGTTGGGAGAGAGAAAGAGAGAGACACAGACACACACAGACACAGATACAGACACACAGAAACACGCACAGGGCAGGGTTGATGGGTTTGAGAGATTATGGAGACACTGGTCAATTCCACCCAAGCCCTTCCTTCCTAGATGAGTCCTCCCCAGGGCATGACATTTCATGGAAACAGATGGAACATGTAAGTGGACCGGACACAAAATGACTCCTGTAGCGTCACACCCACTTTACACCCGCCCCCCCCCCTCCCATGTACACACCGTAGGACGACTCAGTTCGGTTTTCGGCTTTAATAAACTCTTGCACAGAGGACATGAAAAACATTACGTTCCGTTTCAATATAGTGAAAAACAAATGTAGAATTCATGATATAATAAAGAACATTTTACTGAGTCATACAGCCGTTATTTAAATATGTATAACAAGACAAACACCATGATAGTGGTATATAAAAACACATATTATAGTGATCGGTCCCATAATTTGAATGATTATACAGCTGGTACCCGTACTTTAACTGACCTGAATGAAATCACCTTGGACACTCATTGACATGTCCAGACTTTGGTCTGAATATACATGATCTGCTTCTATAGATGGTTTAACATTTCAGAGAGGTACAAAGATGCACAAAGTGAAGTCACTGACAAACAACATGATTGTGAAGAACCTGAGATGGTGGATTAGTGTTTTGTTCAGTTCTGAAATATCAGATAACTGGCCAGAAAGGGAACTATCCAGTACACTCAGGAAAAGAGAGGAGAAAGCAGTCTCCCAGAGAATACAGCAGAGAATATTATCATAGCTACATTGTAGATGTGCATGAATACTGTAGATGTGTAAAAATGTTGAGTTTCTTCACTCAGTGGTACTCAACGATGGACTCAGCAAGCATGACCACTTGTGTACACCATTGGCAAATGGTCAGATATCAGAGAATGGTGTGTGTGATCACCTTTGGTCAATGGTCAGACAATGGTAAGATAACTGCCCTCATTTCTACTCCACTGTGTGTTCCAAGGTGGTGGGCTGTTTGAGTGGATCCTTGGGAAATAGTTCCTTAAACTCAGCCAACCAGTCGCCAGGGCTACCCCACCGTGGGTAGAGCACCAAGTCATGTAGTAGGCAAGCTAGTAATGCCCCCGCACACGGCCCCACCCAATACACCTGTAGAAGAGAGAGAAACTTTTTTGTAAGTAGATTTGTATGTGTGAACTGTGGTGTGATGTTAGTAAATAGTATCAATATACTTTTGTAATTTCATAGTCAACTTGTGTTTGGGCCAGACTCACCCAATGGTTTTGAAATTTTAAAGTGACCACAGCTGGACCAAAAGACCTAGCAGGATTCATCCCACAGCCAGTGTACCCAATCTGGTCAAAGGTTGAAGGTAAAGAGAGAGAGGGGGAGAAAAAGAAAGAGGGGGGGGGGGGGTGAAATCAAAAGATAAGTCATAGGAAAAATGTAAAGATCTACAAAATGTTTTAATAGACAAATTCCATCAAATTACCCATAGAAACTCTATTATGGTCAGACAGAATTTAAACAAACACAAATAGGATCTGGCATCTTCCTTACTGCCACGAGATTCCCCAGAATGACAGACAAGCCGACCACTACAGGACCCAGGAGGTGGAAGGCTGATTTGGGTCGAGACGTGGCAAGGACACAGACCACCAGCTGAAAGGTGATGGCTGTCTCCACTGTGAAGGCTTGGCAAGGGTGGACACCCAAACCTACCTGGAAAAATAAACATTTTTACAGATATCAGACCTGGATTCATTAAGTTAAAATGTTTATAAACACCCATAATCAATTAAGCCCATGCAAAAATACAAAGACGTTTTTGGCAAAACATTTTGAATAATGACTTTTCGGATGCTACAATACTACAGAAAAACAATACTTCACTACAACCTAGAATCAAAAAAAAATGTATTAGACGTGACTCGTTACCTCGTTCAGCCCCAGATGCCCTCTGAGCGGGGCAGGCACCATTCCCATGAGAAGTGCACAAGCACAGAGTGCACCGAGGAGCTGTGCCCCCACGTAGAGGATAGCTCTCCAGGGGCTCACCCTCAGTCCTGCAGCCAGAGCCAGGGTCACAGCCGGGTTCAGGTGGACCCCTCCCCCAGAGGTAGCAGGACCCAGGCACACAGACACCACAGCCACGGAGGCCCCGAATGCCAAGGCCACATGCAGGGGGTCAGGGTGGCACTCGGAGAGGGGCTGGGAGTCCGAGAGAAAGGATGGGTCGGACTCTGAGGACAAGTCATGGAGATGATAATCACTGGTGGGACTGGAGAGGCTCCCATCCCAGGCTGAAAGCTGGGGCCATAGCACCACTGAGGCCAGACTGGTGAAGAGGAAGATGGCAGTGCCCACAAATTCACACAGGAGATCCCGGAGGAAGGAAAGTGTCCAAATGTTCTTCAGAACCAACGCCAGACTGGAAAGGACTTGCATGATGGATGAATGAATCTCTGTCTCTCTGTTGTCCTGTTTCTCTGTTTGTTTGTTGCTCTGCCATGAAACACATCCAGGAGTCAGCAGCAGCAAAAACCAAACAACCACAAGGGACTGCAATGGGAACCTATATAGAGGGGGCATCTACCGCTGTGTGACGCATATATCAGGAAGGTGGCCTCTTTCTTTCCCCGCTGCGATTATTTACCTGTCCCCTCAGTATACTGCTTGTATTGTGATGTGTTCTGAAGGTGGGTAAGGGTGGAGGTGAGGTGAGGTGGGGAGGCTTAGCTTAGCCAATGCATGTTTTGGCTTTCTGCTTTCCTGTACTCTCAGATGGCTGCCGGTAAATGTCGGGTGGTGTCTTCTTTCCGGGGGGCCACAGATTTACCCATAGGTAATGAGTGGCCACCAGCGAGGGGCCGCTAACTTCTGGTCTCTCTTTGCAGCTGGGGAGTCTCCCCTCTTCCTTCTTCTAACCCTCTCACATTCCCCCTTGCCTCTGTTTCTCAAAGAAAAGTGCTTCACCTAGAGAGGATTATATGGTTACCTGAAGCTTTCTATCTTCCAGGTAGAAGAGGAGTGTGGCTGAGGATTGAGCTGAACAAGCCAAAGCCAACTAATTGATTTGCAATTAGTGGTGCTGTACTTTCCTGACCTGGGGTCAACCAGAGTTTAGGATCAATTTAAATAAACTGATCAAGATACTGTCCACCCAAAAAACAATCCAGATACAGCATTTTAAGCCAGCGCAGCAGGTAAAGGATGCCAAGAGAGAGGCATTTTTAATCCCCTCAAAGGGAGCTCTCTCATCAGAGAGAGTGGCCAGAGAAGCTTTAGTGTAACAGGGTGACTAAGAGAGGGTGGGGGAACTAAACACGACCACAGTAAAGCATGTGAAGGTCATTTAGGAACAATGGCAGTACAGTTATACTGAGATTCCCCTGCAGAGATAGCTTCCTACCAAGGTCATGGAAATTGATACAGTACCTGAGGCTGGTTGAGTCAGGACAGGGATAACTGTGTAAAATATGATATGGAGAGATGGTGTTTCAACAACATGTGGAGATGGGGATGAATGTAGATGACAGGGAATGTCATTATAAATAAAACGGAAAACAAGGAGACTACAGTATGTGTGTGTGTGTGTGTGTGTGTGTGTGTGTGTGTGTGTGTGTGTGTGTGTGTGTGTGTGTGTGTGTGTGCGTGCGTGCGTGCGTGCGCGTGCGTGCGTGCGTGTGTGTGTGTGTTAACAAGGGGGGACTATTGAGGCCTGCATTTGTGAAATGTTTGTCATGTAAAAACATGAGGTGGGTATCTTCAAAAAGCAGACTATAGTCTTTTTTTTTTCTTATAACTAGAGCAAAAGTTAAGAATGGTTAGCTGCAGATGCTGTGCAATTAAATACAGTATATCAATTAATTCAGTTAGTGTAGAATCTGCTGTCCTTCAGTTATTAATCATCGATCCATTGTCATATCCTCCATCATCTCTACTGATTCCTGATTCCTCCTTGTCTCCTCATTCTCCTGCTTTCCTGTCTTCCTTACTGACAAATAATTCCTTTATGCACCCCCTCCCCTGATTAAAACAGCTTTGAGTGGCCCCCAGTACTTACCACTAATGGATAAATGGGTATAGGGGATTTGGACTGTGACATTCACGTGTGCCATGGCACCATCACAGGGAATTGGTGGCAACAGAATCTAAGGTGTTGTGCACTTGTTCCTTTTACTTTTCCCTCCTCCTTTGCTTTTCTGCAAAGGTCGAGCAACATGTTTTTCTTCGATGGGACCGATTCTCTCAGATGGCTACGTGTGCCTAATCTGTTTCCCATGCCTGGCCCATTCCCCATGTATCCGATGATGACCCACTTTATTTGTGAGTCCCTCTCCTCTCCACTCTCCAGAAACGTTAGGAGGACTCTGTCTCAGTTTGTAGCTAACAGAGATGAAATTATGAGACTGGGTTCTGAACTTTCAATGGCCTGCCAATACTCCCCATGCAGTGGTCACGCTAACACATTCGACTCTAGACTCACTTTTGACATTTGCATGGCCATGGGACACACTGGAATATATATGCACCGTGACATCACTTTTCAGAACGGGAACGATTGGAGCTGCACAGCGGGAGAACTGAATGGGAGTAATGATGTTTTTTTTTCCTGCAGCCACTCCAACTCACCTTCAATGTCACGCCTTGGCCTTAGTTATCTTTGTTTTCTTTATTATTTTGGTTAGGTCAGGGTGTGACATGGGGAATTTATGTGTTTTGTCTGGTCTAGGGTTTTTTGTATGTTTTTGGGGTGTTTTCTAGTCTAGGTTTTTATGGAAGTCTATGGTTGCCTAGATTGGTTCTCAATTAGAGGCAGGTGTTTATCGTTGTCTCTGATTGGGAACCATATTTAGGCAGCCATGTTCTTTGGATATTTTGTGTGTGATTGTCTTCTGTCTTTGTGTCATTGCACCAGATAGGACTGTTTCGGGTTTCACATTTGTTATTTTGTAGTGTTCTACTGTACGGTCTTGATTAAACATGTTGAACTCTAACCACGCTGCATTTTGGTCCTCCTCTCCTTCAACGGAAGAAAACCGTTACACTCAACTTTCTTTTTCATGGTGTATGGTACTGTCCTGGGCTTGAAAAAGCAAGGCTCGGCCTGAGGATCCACGAACAGTTTATCTGCAGTGCTCTGCAGCATGCCCAGTTCATCTTTGAAAATCTCACTCGTGTGTGTGTGTGTGTGTGTTTTATCTCACCCCAGTTCAGTTGTATTTTGGTGAGCCAGTCACACCCTAGTTAACTAAGGCCATTACCTTTTACCACCAGGAGCCATTCTCTCGCTTCCTGGCTGTTGTATGCAATGTCCACCTCCAGAGCCCCCAGCAATGGTATGGTCTCCCCGGTGTATGTACACAGTCTGATTCCTGCCGGTGTGAGGGCAGAAGCCTGTTTTGAGCCCCACATTTGTTTGTAGGTCTCCTCACTGATAGCAGAGGTAGAGGCCCCCGTGTCAACCTCCATCCTCATCTACCTCCGCTGTAGCATCAATAGGTTCTGCACGCGGCTCACTCACATTAAACATGTTGTAGGAACAATGCTCTTCCTCCCCTGCGTTCTCTAGGTGGTGCGCTGCTGACTGTTGCTTCGATGCTGTGAACACGGTCTGCCCAGTCTGCCCACCATCTGGCTTGCTCCTAGGACACATGCATTGTTTTGCTAATTATCCCTTTCTGTTGCAATTGTGATAGACCGTATCCTTGAACTTAGTTGTTTGCTAAATGTGTTCCTCCACGTCTGGAACTTCCCACTGCTTTTCTCCTTTTTCATGCCTCCTCTTGTCACCTGATGCACTGCACAACTGACACTGTTGGTCTTTTGAGTATTTTACTAGCGGCCATTTCCATCCGTTGAGATAGTTCCAATGCTCTCTTGAAAGTCAGTGTGGCTTCCCCCAACAAACGGCGCTGTGTGCTGTCCTCATTAATGCCACAGACTAATCAGTCACGGAGCATGTCCTCTATAACATAGCCCCAAACTCACAATGTTCAGAGAGCTCACATAATTCAGCAACAAAGTTAGCAACAGACTGACCTGATTTCCGAAAATGGAAGTTAAATTTGAACCTCTGGACAATCACTGAAGGCTTTGATTTGTGGTGAGTCTGAACGAGAGCAACTAGTTCCACAAAAGGAATTTCTTATTGTGACTTGTTCAGCACATTTTTACTCCTGGACTTATTTAGGCTTGCCATAACAAAGGGGTTGAATACTTATTGGCTCAATACATTTCAGCTTTAAAATGTTTGATTATTTTGTAAATATTTAGAAAAATATAATTCCACTTTGACATTATGGGTAATTGTGTGTAAGTCAGTGACAAATATCTCAATTTCATACATTTGAATTCAGGCTGTAACATAACAAAATGTGGAAAAAGTCAAGGGGTGTGAATACTTTCGGAAGGAACTGGTAAACATCAAATAGGCTTATATTTATTCCTGACCAGCAGATGTCACTAGTGTATGGATTCCCATTCCACCAGCTATTGTTTAAAATATAAAAGTCAATACTATCTCAACATTTCGAGGTGTGAGGTTATTTTCATGGGGCCCAGAGTTTTTTCCTGATCTGGTAGGCTAACCTAACCAGATACAACTGCGGACCCTTGTAATAAATCAGCTGTGAAATTGTTTTATATGGGCTATGATGGGCCCAGTGATTTTTCTAATCAGGTCATATGGTGTTTAACCCTTACAAAACCGGACCCGGTTTTCCTTGCATGAAAATTAAGCAGTGATTTGATATGTCAAAGGAGACCCCAAATAACATATTTCTGTTTAGTTTTTTTGTATAACTCAACACTCAGCATTAGTTATAAATCCAGTTGAGCTGACATCCATTTATCTATGGCTTTAGTCATTAATCTAGCAAGAGGCCTATATTGTATTAAACCTAACTCAGTTGCTAGAGAGAAAGGAAACAACTCAGGGATTTCACCATGAGGCCAATGGGAACTTTAAAGGCCATGATAGAAGAAAACTGAGGATGGATCAACAACACAGTAGTTACTCCAAAATACTAACCTAAATGACAGAGTGAAAAGAATGAAGCCTGTTTGCAATAAGGCACTAAAGTAAAACTGCAAAAAAAACAGCAAAGAAATTAACTTTGTCCTGAATACAAAGCTTTATGTTTGGGGCAAGTCCAACACAACATATCACTGAGTACTACTTTTTATATTTTCAAGCATGGTGGTGGCTGCATCATGTTATGGGTATGCTTGTCATCGGCAAGGACTAGGGAGTTAAGCACAGGCAAAATCCAAGAGGAAAACTGGTTTAGTCTGCTTGTTCAGACACGGAAACAAATTCACCATTTATCAGGACAATGACCTAAAATGCAAGACCAAATACACACTGGAGTTGATAACCAACATGACAGTGAATATTCCTGAGTGGCTTAGTTACAGTTTTGACTTAATTCGTCTTGAAAATGTATGCCATCTGTCTAGCAATGATCAACAACCAACTTGACAGTGCTTGAAGAATTTTGAAAATAATAATGTGCAAATATTGTACAATCCAGGTGTGCAAAGCTTTTAGAGACATACCCAGAAAGACTGACAGCTGTAATTGCTGCCAAAAGGGAACATTTAAAGGAAACATATTTACCCTGTGAACTAAAAAACATGAGGATTGTAAAATTCTAACGATATTCCAACATCTCTCAATGGTAGGCCTACACTGCTTCTTTTATGTATATTTTTCTAAAGGACGGGGACATTGCATCTCGTTGACCTACTTTAGAGAGAAGAGGTGTCTGGTAGGCTACACTCTGGCGCCATGCGTTTGCCTGGGCTTTCAGTTTTTCTCCAGCGCCAAAAATCTGTGTCCACAAACAACCCAGTGTTCCCTCTATGCCCATGTGAAACTCTTTAGTGCCAATTCATCATAGAAAATCATTCAGAAAGAGCCATGGGTGAGATGAGCTATCATGTCCAGTCTTGTTCAGGGCCCCAAACCCTGAGACTGTACAAATGTTTTGACCTTCATGATAGAGCAAATAGGCCGAATTTATGTACAGTATTAATATGTTTGTTGTTAATCATTCATAACTCAGTTGTAAGAGCTAATTGGTAGTGGCACCTAAAGCCATCAGTCATTCTTTTGACTGATGGAGTGAGAACCAGAGAGCTCCATAAGTTTCTGACAGGCCTCCCATCTATGAACCACCACAGGCCCTATAAAGGTGTGTGTGTATATGTCAAATCAAGTCAAATTGTATTTGTCACATGCGCATAATACAACAGGTGTAGACATTATCGTGAAATGTATTTATTTATTTCACCTTTGTTTAACCAGGTAGGCAAGTTGAGAACAAGTTCAAATCAAATCTAATCAAATTTTATTTGTCACATACACATGGTTAGCAGATGTTAATGCGAGTGTAGCGAAATGCTTGCGCTTCTAGTTCCGACAATGCAGTAATAACCAACAAGTAATCTAACTAACAATTCCTAAACTACTGTCTTATACACAGTGTAAGGGGATAAAGAATATGTACATAAGGATATATGAATGAGTGATGGTACAGAGCAGCATAGGCAAGATACAGTAGATGGTATCGAGTACAGTATATACATATGAGATGAGTATGTAAACAAAGTGGCATAGTTAAAGTGACTAGTGATACATGTATTACATAAGGATGCAGTCGATGATATAGAGATGAATAATGTAGGGTAAGTAACATTATATAAGGTAGCATTGTTTAAAGTGGCTAGTGATATATTTACATCATTTCCTATCAATTCCCATTATTAAAGTGGCTGGAGTTGAGTCAGTGTCAGTGTGTTGGCAGCAGCCACTCAATGTTAGTGGTAGCTGTTTAACAGTCTGATGGCCTTGAGATAGAAGCTGTTTTTCAGTCTCTCGGTCCCAGCTTTGATGCACCTGTACTGACCTCGCCTTCTGGATGATAGCGGGGTGAACAGGCAGTGGCTCGGATGGTTGATGTCCTTGATGATCTTTATGGCCTTCCTGTAACATCGGGTGGTGTAGGTGTCCTGGAGGGCAGGTAGTTTGCCCCTGGTGATGCGTTGTACAGACCTCACTACCCTCTGGAGAGCCTTACGGTTGAGGGCGGAGCAGTTGCCGTACCAGGCGGTGATACAGCCCGCCAGGATGCTCTCGATTGTGCATCTGTAGAAGTTTGTGAGTGCTTTTGGTGACAAGCCGAATTTCTTCAGCCTCCTGAGGTTGAAGAGGCGCTGCTGCGCCTTCTTCACGATGCTGTCTGTGTGAGTGGACCAATTCAGTTTGTCTGTGATGTGTATGCCGAGGACCTTAAAACTTGCTACTCTCTCCACTACTGTTCCATCGATGTGGATAGGGGGGTGTTCCCTCTGCTGTTTCCTGAAGTCCACAATCATCTCCTTAGTTTTGTTGACGTTGAGTGTGAGGTTATTTTCCTGACACCACACGAGGGCCCTCACCTCCTCCCTGTAGGCCGTCTCGTAGTTGTTGGTAATCAAGCCTACCACTGTTGTGTCGTCCGCAAACTTGATGATTGAGTTGGAGGCGTGCGTGGCCACGCAGTCGTGGGTGGACAGGGAGTACAGGAGAGGGCTCAGAACGCACCCTTGTGGGGCCCCAGTGTTGAGGATCAGCGGGGAGGAGATGTTGTTACCTACCCTCACCACCCGGGGCGGCCCGTCAGGAAGTCCAGTACCCAGTTGCACAGGGCGGGGTCGAGACCTTGAGACCGAGAGCTTGGAGGGTACTATGGTGTTGAATGCCGAGCTGTAGTCGATGAACAGCATTCTCACATAGGTATTCCTCTTGTCCAGATGGGTTAGGGCAGTGTGCAGTGTGGTTGAGATTGCATCGTCTGTGGACCTATTTGGGCGGTAAGCAAATTGGAGTGGGTCTAGGGTGTCAGGTAGGGTGGAGGTGATATGGTCCTTGACTAGTCTCTCAAAGCACTTCATGATGACGGAAGTGAGTGCTACGGGGCGGTAGTCGTTTAGCTCAGTTACCTTAGCTTTCTTGGGAACAGGAACAATGGTGGCCCTCTTGAAGCATGTGGGAACAGCAGACTGGTATAGGGATTGATTGAATATGTCCGTAAACACACCAGCCAGCTGGTCTGCGCATGCTCTGAGGGCGCGGCTGGGGATGCCGTCTGGGCCTGCAGCCTTGCGAGGGTTAACACGTTTAAATGTTTTACTCACCTCAGCTGCAGTGAAGGAGAGACCGCATGTTTCCGTTGCAGGCCGTGTCAGTGGCACTGTATTGTCCTCAAAGCGGGCAAAAAAGTTATTTAGCCTGCCTGGGAGCAAGACATCCTGGTCCGTGACTGGGCTGGATTTCTTCCTGTAGTCCGTGATTGACTGTAGACCCTGCCACATGCCTCTTGTGTCTGAGCCGTTGAATTGAGATTCTACTTTGTCTCTGTACTGACGCTTAGCTTGTTTGATAGCCTTACGGAGGGAATAGCTGCACTGTTTGTATTCAGTCATGTTACCAGACACCTTGCCCTGATTGAAAGCAGTGGTTTGCGCTTTCAGTTTCACGCGAATGCTGCCATCAATCCACGGTTTCTGGTTAGGGAATGTTTTAATCGTTGCTATGGGAACGACATCTTCATCGCACGTTCTAATGAACTCGCACACCGAATCAGCGTATTCGTCAATGTTGTTATCTGACGCCATACGAAACATGTCCCAGTCCACGTGATGGAAGCAGTCTTGGAGTGTGGAGTCAGCTTGGTCAGACCAGCGTTGGACAGACCTCAGCGTGGGAGCTTCTTTTTTTAGTTTTTGTCTGTAGGCAGGTATCAGCAAAATGGAGTCGTGGTCAGCTTTTCCGAAAGGGGGGCGGGGCAGGGCCTTATATGCGTCGCGGAAGTTAGAGTAACAGTGATCCAAGGTTTTTCCGTCCCTGGTTGCGCAATCGATATGCTGATAAAATTGAGGGAGTCTTGTTTTCAGATTAGCCTTGTTAAAATCCCCAGCAACAATGAATGCAGCCTCCGGATAAATGGTTTCCAGTTTGCAAAGAGTTAAATAAAGTTTGTTCAGAGCCATCGATGTGTCTGCTTGGGGGGGGATATATACGGCTGTGATTATAATCGAAGAGAATTCTCTTGGTAGATAATGCGGTCTACATTTGATTGTGAGGAATTCTAAATCAGGTGAACAGAAGGATTTGAGTTCCTGTATGTTTCTTTCATCGCACCATGCCTCGTTAGCCATAAGGCATACACCCCCACAGCTCTTCTTACTAGAAAGGTGTTTGTTTCTGTCGGCGCGATGCGTGGAGAAACCCGTTGGCTGCACCGCTTCGGATAGCGTCTCTCCAGTGAGCCATGTTTCCGTGAAGCAAAGAACGTTACAGTCTCTGATGTCCCTCTGGTCAATCATTTGTGAAGAATGCTAGGAAGTGGGGCACGATGTGCCCGTCTCCGTAGTAGGACCAGAAGACCGCCTCGTTTCCCTCTTTTTCGGAGTCGTTTTTTTTGGGTCGCTGCATGCGATCCATTCCGTTGTCCTGTTTGTAAGGCAGAACACAGGATCCGCGTCGCGAAAAACATATTCTTGGTCGTACTGATGGTGAGTTGACGCTGATCTTATATACAGTAGTTCTTCTCGACTGTATGTAATGAAACCTAAGATGACCTGGGGTACTAATGTAAGAAATAACACGTAAAAAAAACAAAAAAACTGCATAGTTTCCTAGGAACGCAAAGCGAGGCGGCCATCTCTGTCGGCGCCGGAGTTCTCATTTACAACTGCGACCTGGCCAAGATAAAGCAAAGCAGTTTGACACATACAACAACACAGAGTTACAGATGGAGTAAATCAAACATACAGTCAATAATACAACACAAAACAAGTGTATACACAATGTGAGCAAATGAGGTGAGATAAGGGAGGTAAAGGCAATTAAAAGGCCACAGTGGCAAAGTAAATACAATACAGCAATTCAAATCACTTGAATTGTAGATTTGCAGTAGGTGAATGTGCAAAGTAGAAATACTGGGGTGCAAGGGAGCAAAATGAATAAATAAATACAGTAGGGGATGAGGTAATTGTTTGGGATATTTATAGATGGGCTATGTACAGGGGCAGTGATCTGTGAGCTGCTCTGACAGCTGGTGCTTTAAGCTGGTGAGGGAGATAAGTGTTTCCAGTTTCAGATAATTTTGTAGTTTGTTCCAGTCTTTGGCAGCAGAGAACTGGAAGGAGAGACGGCCAAAGGAGGAATTGGCCCTGGGGGTGACCAGTGAAATACACCTGCTGGAGTGCGTGCTATGGGTGGGTGCTGCTATGGTGACCAGCGAGCTGAGATAAGGCGGGACTTTACCTAGCAGGGTCTTGTAAATGCCTACTTACAAGCCCTTAACCAACAATGCAATTCAATAAATAATAGGGTGGACTTTATCTCTTCTATGAATAGAATTTCCACTGATATTTGCATGCCTTCACAAATGATTGACCTTAATTGATTGCTGATTGTCCTTTAATTGATTGCATGTGTGTGCTGTGACTTTGTGATTTGCTGTGCCTAAAGGTCTGACATTTTTAACCACCCTCTTGATTGGAGCATCCCCTAAACTACTGTCTCTTTCATTGCAGTTAACGCCCTCTGCCTCCTATATAAACTGTGGTGCACAGCTGTTACGGCAGTGCGGGGAGCAGGAGCGTGGCTATGGTGCCGGAGTACAAGATGGAAGGCAAAACTACAATAGTCTGAGCTGCGGAGCTCTGGCTGGAGCTAACTCATTCTGGCATCCGTCCTAAACGTAGTTCACGCCATGTTCAGGGTTGTAGGCTTTCGTTCGTAGTTCTTGCTCCAAGCACCACTACCTGTGCTCCTCCATACTTGTGATGATGGTGGCTTCACCAGGTAGATTTGTTATGATAATGAATATATGACATTTACTTTAAAAGTGACAGTAATGTGATTGTAGTCCGAAGTATTTATTGTAATGGCAATTTTATATATATTTTTTAAAGTTTTGCCTGGTCTATTGTATTGCTCATGACCGAATCCAATGGGTGGCCTGTCACAAACCTGTGTCTTATACCGATTAAGGTGTTCCCCCTCATTAACCTTTTACTGCAGTGAGCTAAATCAGAGTGGCACAGTGTTTCTTGGTAATCTTAAACTAATCTACTTTGACAAAAAAGAATACACCTCAAACACAATTATGTTCTTTCCAACAGTCTTAAATGAGTTCCCACATATGCTGAGCACTTGTTGGCTGCTTTTCCTTCACTCTGTAGTCCAACACATCCCAAAACATCTCAATTGAGTTGAGACTCGAAATTGAGCTCAGGTGCATCCTGTTTCCATGGTTCATCCTTGAGATGTTTCTACAACTTGATTGCAGTCCACCTATGGTCAATTAAATAGATTGGGCATGATTTGGTAAGGCATACACCTGTCTATATAATGTCCCACAGTTGACAGTGCATGTCAGAGCAAACAAAAACCAAGCCATGAGGCCGAAGGAATTATTCATTGAGCTCTGAGACAGGATTGTGTCAAGACAGATTTGGGGAAGGGTACCAAAAAATGTCTGCAGCATTGAAGGTTCCCAAGAACGCAGTGGCCTCCAACATTCTAAAATGGAAGGATTTTGGAACTACCAAGACTCTTCCTAGAGCTGGCCGCCCGGCCAAACTGAGCAATCGGGGGACAAGGGCCTTGGTCAGGGAGGTGACCAAGAACCCAATGGTCACCCAATGGTCGCTCCAGAGTTCCTCTGTGGAGATGGGAGAACCTTCCAGAAGGTCAACCATCTCTGCAGCGTTGAAGCATGGTGGTGGCAGCATCATGCTGTGGGGATGTTATTCAGTGGCAGAGACTGGTCAGGATCGAGGCAAAGATGAACGGAGCAAAGTACAGAGATCCTTAATAAAAACCTGCTCCAGAGCATTCATGATCTCAGACTTGGGTGAAGGTTTGTCTTCCAATAGGACAACGACCCAAAGCACACAGCCAAGACAACCCAGGAGTGGCTTCGGGACAAGTCTCTGAATCTCTGTCCTTGAGTGGCCCAGTCAGAGCCCGGACTTGAACCCGATCGAACATCTTTGGAGAGACTTGAAAATAGCTGTACAGTTGTGCCAAGCTTGTAGCGGCATACCCAAGAAGATTTTGTGTAGATTGATGAGGGATTTTTTTTGTTTGTTAATACATTTTCGAATAAGGCTATAAACTAACAAAATGTGGAAAAAGTCAAGGGGTCTGAATACTTTCCGAAGGCACTGTAGCTGTGTAGGAGTCTACCTTGGGGACCTTCAAACAAAACACAACGATCTCATTGATATAGGCCCTGTTCGCGGCCCCTGGCCTGTCCTGGGTTGGGTTACGCCAAATGCAAACGGCTTGTAAATCGTGATTAGTTCCGATGACACCTGTTCCAATGTGCTGTTCATGGTCTGATTGTCTCATTATGTCTTTCTACTGGGCTGGAAAAACTGAGTCACAGCCTACGTCTCAAATGACACCCTACATAGTGCACTTATTTTGCCCAGTGTCCATAGAGCACTCCTACTTTTGACCAAGGGCTATGGGTGCCATTTGCGACGCAGCCAACATCATTTAGCAGCTAAGTTTTATTTTGTTGATGGCTATATGACCTTGGCAGCAGAGTCAGAAGTCGTAATGCACACTGCCAGAAACATTTGAGGATGGAAATGGTCAGACCTCAATGAAAAAGAGTGTTTTCTGAAGCAGGGAATTTATTATCGAGCTTCTCTGGCTTTTTAATTATTTATTGCAGTTAAACGAATCTAATGAAGATATCATAAACACTTTCTTATTGCACGACTTGAAAGCTTTTTTGGAAAGGCTTGTGTGCTGTAGTAAGCCCATCATAAATGTGGCAAAATGTAAATTTTAGCTTGTTTTCATGCTATGTTTGGTACGCTAAATAACTATTCAGCGGCGTTATGGTTTAAGTTGTGTTTGTGAAATCATTAGCTATTCGTCAGTCAAACACCCTTAATATTATTAATGGAAATGAGGGATAAGGAGAAAAGGGTTTAAGAGCATTGTGTGGGGAGATGGATGACTGCTTAAAATGTGTGTGTGCAACCACTTGTGCGTACATGTCTGCATGTGTTCTTAAACCTTAGTTTTTTAATGGCTTTCAGAAAGCCAGTAAACAAGCTCAAAAGGACAAGTTGAACAGCATGCTTAGACTATTTTCACTAGAGGGCAACATTGCTTCTTTGAAAAATCACCAACTCAGTCAGATATACTGTAGTAGTACTCATCAAACCTTGTTCTGGTGACCTTCAGTAAGCAGGCTTTTACTCCAGCCTAGCACTACAACACTTAACAACACTTAACTAAACTAAACTACAACACTTAACAACTACAACACTTAACTAAACTTTATCATCCACTCGTCAGGTCCTCTCTCAAAATACAATGTAATTCATCTCTTTTGTACATTGATGTAGTGCTCCAGATTTGTTTTGCAAATAAACTGTGCTAAAAACATGATTTTGAGAGTTCCTCCACCCTTCATCCCCAAACGTCTGCACGTAATTGACCTTACCTTGGTAACATCTGCACTCGTTTAAAACAGAGCTTCATTGCTCCCACCGACACAAAGCAGTGAGCCTAATCAAACAACTCAGAGTATCCATGATCTTTTTTTAAAAGGTACATGTGAATCTATAAAGATGAAATGAAAAGCCAAGTAATTGTACAATGTGTTAGTTCATATTTCTTATATGTTACTTACTATACAAGAGAGAGAGAAAGAGACACTGAGACAGGAAGAATCCAAGAGAGGCAGGCTGCTGGATAGAGAAAAGGCAGTGGTCCAAGCGGAACACAAACAATCCTATGGCGCCTCGCTCAGTATTGTATTCGGACATTACAGTGAAATAAGAGCTGACGTGGAGAGAAGTTTATGTTGGCAGGCAAGTCGCATGCCTCAGAAAACGATCAAGGTTGAGGCTCCCGGCCTTCAAGGTCTCCCGTTCTCTGTCCTCCAGCTCTGGACAGATTAGTGATAGCCAGGAGTGTTCACGTCGCATCACGATGACACTGGACCAGGATCTAATTGCTGAATAAATGGTAGTGTCGCCAATGGGTGTTGTTCAACTGGTCAATTGTTTGAGAGTGTTTCCTATGGCTAAATGGTAGACGGTGATCATCAGCAGAAGCCTAGAGAGGGTTTACAGTGAACTGTGACAGAATATTAGGGCTTCTATCGGTCACTTCTCTCCATTCAGTTACTTTAGTTTGAGGAGCTGTGCTTGACTATATCTATAAAGCCAATGATTGGAACAGAGTGCTCAATTGTTCTTGATCTGTCCTTTTTTCCAAACTGTTCAAAACGCTTACGTTCAATTTTCATCAACTTACGGTCTTAAATGGATACATTCAGCACATGGAGAACCATTATGTCCGTATTTGTAAAATGTTATATTCATCATTAAGTGAAAAGCAGATACATTTGCACAATTATTCACAATATTCTGGTAGCCTTTATCATGCTACATATTACATGTAGTAAATTTTTGACAAAGTGGTTACAAAACAAACGATATCCTCTGTGGTCAAATGGTGCATGCTCAACATAGTGGGAATACTGCAAAGTACACAAACCCAGAGATGTCACTAGAATAGCCATGGGAGTTTACACATCCCATTAACCAATCACATTGAGCTCGATGATGGACATTGGCTCTTTGGAACCACTTTACTGTGATACTTGGGAACCTCCCTGAAGCTTCATATCACCGTGAAGAGTTCAAGTTTAATTACAACACATACTCAGTGTCTCATCGTGTTGGATAGACTTTCAAAAATGATGTAATATTTAGCTAGACCTCTCTCCCCGTCATATACTGTACCTGCTGAGTTCCAGGTATGTATTGTATGCATACTATGCAATGACACTCCACTTACATACATAATGTGTTTTCATTGTTATTTCAAGAATGAGGGTCTTCTATAATGGGGAACCAACAAATTTAGCAGGCACTCAATGAATCCCTCAGCTTGTTTATACTGGAGAGAGACTTGTTATCTTCACCCTGTTTTTAGAGGAAAACAGGTTTGTGTTGGACGCTGGACAGAGAGGATACTCCAGTCCAGACCTGTCTTCTAGTCCATTCTTCATCATCAACTGGCTCTTTATGATCAGAAGGACCTTAAATCAGTAGGGATATTCAGAGATTATTTCCAAAATGTCCTCCCGAGAGGCTACCTCAAAGAGTGAGGGCTGGAAAATTCAGTCAACCATGTTTATGTGGAAAAACAGGGAGGGGGGACCCTTTAAACCTGGAAGTCACAAATGCATCCAAGCTATAGACTTAAACATTTATTACAGTTTTCTCAATCGCTTTCGCTCAATTCTCGATTTAGAATTTTTTTTTCAAAGCAATATGTTAAAATCTCTGAACAATACGTTTCTTGTTCAAACCATATTTAATTTTTTTATTCATTTAAGCAAATGTGTCTACAATTTGCACAATTACTACGTGCACATGGCTTGCTGATCAAAACTGATTAATTGATTCTCAGTGAAAATGTCATACTCTTCACAACTTCTAAACATCCTTTAATCATGTGAACCATCACATGCAACATGATCCATTCAATTATCAAAATCTGTCAGACATCAAATCAAAGTTTATTTGTCACTTGCGCCCGAATACAACAGGTGTAGACCTTATAGTGAAATGCTTGCTTACAGGCTCTAACCAATAGTGCAAAAAAGGTATTAGGTGAACATTCGGTTGGTAAAGAAATAAAAACAACAGTGAAAAAGACAGTGATAAAAAACAGTAGCGAGGCTACATACAGTAGCGGGGCTATAAAAGTAGCAAGGCTACATACAGACACCTGTTAGTCAGTCTGATTCAGGTAGTATGTACATGTACAGTGCCTTGCGAAAGTATTCGGCCCCCTTAAACTTTGCGACCTTTTGCCACATTTCAGGCTTCAAACATAAAGATATAAAACTGTATTTTTTTGTGAAGAATCAACAACAAGTGGAACACAATCATGAAGTGGAACGACATTTATTGGATATTTCAAACCTTTTTAACAAATCAAAAACTGAAAAATTGGGCGTGCAAAATTATTCAGCCCCTTTACTTTCAGTGCAACAAACTCTCTCCAGAAGTTCAGTGAGGATCTCTGAATGATCCAATGTTGACCTAAATGACTAATGATGATAAATACAATCCACCTGTGTGTAATCAAGTCTCCGTATAAATGCACCTGCACTGTGATCGTCTCAGAGGTCTGTTAAAAGCGCAGAGAGCATCATGAAGAACAAGGAACACACCAGGCAGGTCCGAGATACAGTTGTGAAGAAGTTTAAAGCCGGATTTGGATACAAAAATATTTCCCAAGCTTTAAACATCCCAAGGAGCACTGTGCAAGCGATACTATTGAAATGGAAGGAGTATCAGACCACTGCAAATCTACCAAGACCTGGCCGTCACTCTAAACTTTCAGCTCATACAAGGAGAAGACTGATCAGAGATGCAGCCAAGAGGCCCATGATCACTCTGGATGAACTGCAGAGATCTATAGCTGAGGTGGGAGACTCTGTCCATAGGACAACAATCAGTCGTATATTGCACAAATCTGGCCTTTATGGAAGAGTGGCAAGAAGAAAGGCATTTCTTAAAGATATCCATAAAAAGTGTCGTTTAAAGTTTGCCACAAGCCACCTGGGAGACACACCAAACATGTGGAAGAAGGTGCTCTGGTCAGATGAAACCAAAATTGAACTTTTTGGCAACAATGCAAAACGTTATGTTTGGTGTAAAAGCAACACAGCTCATCACAATGAACACACCATCCCCACTGTCAAACATGGTGGTGGCAGCATCATGGTTTGGGCCTGCTTTTCTTCAGCAGGGACAGGGAAGATGGTTAAAATTGATGGGAAGATGGATGGAGCCAAATACAGGACCATTCTGGAAGAAAACATGATGGAGTCTGCAAAAGACCTGAGACTGGGACGGAGATTTGTCTTCCAACAAGACAATGATCCAAAACATAAAGCTAAATCTACAATGGAATGGTTCAAAAATAAACATATCCAGGTGTTAGAATGGCCAAGTCAAAGTCCAGACCTGAATCCAATCGAGAATCTGTGGAAAGAACTGAAAACTGCTGTTCACAAATGCTCTCCATCCAACCTCACTGAGCTCGAGCTGTTTTGCAAGGAGGAATGGGAAAAAATTTCAGTCTCTCGATGTGCAAAACTGATAGAGACATACCCCAAGCAACTTACAGCTGTAATCGCAGCAAAAGGTGGCGCTACAATGTATTAACTTACGGGGGTTGAATAATTTTGCACGCCCAATTTTTCCGTTTTTGATTTGTTAAAAAAGTTTGAAATATTCAATAAATGTCGTTCCACTTCATGATTGTGTCTCACTTGTTGTTGATTCTTCACAAAAAAATACAGTTTTATATCTTTATGTTTGAAGCCTGAAATGTGGCAAAGGGTCGCAAAGTTCAAGGGGGCCGAATACTTTCGCAAGGCACTGTAGATGGTGGGCTGAAGCCTTTAAACGTGAAGTTGATCAATCCCATCAAGGGAGGAGATTGTTTTTTGTATACGACAGTAAAACATTATGACTATAACATTTGTTGGCTCCTTCAATTCTTGCATATTAACCATAAAGTATATTTCAACACTCGAACACTCACTTGAAACCAATCAGAACTCCCACACGCACCCCTCGTGAAAAAGGCAGCCAGTACAATGTAAACACATCATGTTGTGAAAATGTGAGCTGCTGTCTGATGAAGATGAACAGAGATAGCTAGCTATCGCCCAGAATGAAATAAGATATATCTGTGCGCTCGAAATATGCAGCTTTCAATACAAATTGTCTTGAGGTAACTCCATTGACCATTTATCCAATTTATTGAAAGCTATCCAACGTTAGAGACAAGACTAACCAGCTACTGTACACGTCAATTTGTGTTTCATTAGCTCTCTCTGTCAGTGAATTCAATAGTTGAGTAATGTTTTGTCAAGATTCTACAGTGTGTCTCATTTCAAGTAACTAAATGCAGGCTTCAAGAAACATTGTTCTCTTAATGAAATTGAACTTCAGTTTATGAAAATAACTAGCCAACTAGGTGGTGGGCCGAAGCCTTTAAACGTGAAGTTGATCGATCCAGTCGAGGGAGGAGCTGATTTTTGAGCGTCCTATTTCAAGTAAGTAACTGCAGGCTTCAAGAAACATTCAATCATACACTGTGTAAAAAACATTAGGAACATTTTCCTAATATTGAGTCGCACACACTTTTGCCCTCAGAACAGCCTTAATTCTAAAAGACAACCACCAAATTTGCCCACGAAGAGGCAACAAAAAATCCCACAGCAAACTTAAAGACAGGAAGCAAACCAAACAGTTGAGCAAAATGAAAACAGTGAAGATCAAAGGAATGCTTTTCTAGAAATCAAATAGGGAAAGCCAACTAAAGGTGTAGACTCCACAACTCTCAAGACAATTGGAGAACTAGGCCAGCCACTCTTAAATATCACCTGAGCCAGCACAGGTATAACACCTTCCGTCTAACAAGATGGACAAGCCAGCACAGGTGCAACACATACTGATTAACGAGGTGACACCAATCAGTGTGCTTTACACGTTAAAAGTGAAACTTCAAAATAGAAATGGAAAAGCCAAAACCTGAAACACATAGCCTACAGATGTAGCATAACTTACAATACAATCTTCTCTAAAAACAGTTGTACTCTGCAATAAGAGAACAAGAGTTTGATTTCTAAACCAGATGAGTTCTCAAATAGCAGTTCCAAATACAATGGTGGGCATGCATAATGATGGATGCATTGGAAAATCTGGTATGGAGAATGATCAAGAGCCTTTAGTATTATATAAAAAGCAGTTGGGAAATTAATGTTTGAGTTTCAAACACTAAATGTTCCGTGAATGTGTGTATATTTAGGTGGCTTTGATGATTAACTTTCAAACTAAAAGTTATTATTATTATTATTATTATTATTATATATTAAAAGTGAACTGTGCTAAAATCTTGCCAATCTTTTCATTATTCTACTAACTATGACTGAGCGAGACATGCTTTACATAATGTACATTTCATGCATATACACATGAACACCAATCACAAGGTGTTTTATGTATTGAGTACCGAGACACACAGCAAAGGTGTCTCTGACTGTATTTGAAGTATCTATACTGATAAAAAATATAAACACAACATGCAACAATTTCAACAATTTTACAGTTCACAAAGAAATCAGTCAATTGGAATAAATGTATTAAGCCCCAGTCTATGGATTTCACATTGACTGGCTCAGTATCATCAGCTGTCCAGATGGCTGGTCTGAGACGATCCCGCAGGTGAAGAAGCTGGATGTGGAGGTACTGGGCTGGCATGGTAACACGTGGTGTGCTGTTGTGAGGCCGGTTGGACGTACTGCCAAATCTAAAATTATGTTGTAGGAAACTTATGGTAGAACAATTTACATTAAATTCTCTGGCAAATGCTCTGGTGGACATTCCTGCAGTCAGCATGCAAATTGCGTCCTCCTTCAAAACTTGAGACATCTGTGTGTGTGTTGTGACAAAACTGAGTGGCCTTTTATTGCCCACAGCAGAAGGTGAACCTGTGTAATGATCATGCTGTTTCATGAGCTTCTTGATATGCCACACCTGTCAGGTGGATGGATTATCTTGGCAAAGGAGAAATGCTCACTAACATGGACGTCAACAAATTTGTGCACAAAATTGGAGATAAATAAGCTTTTTGTGCATATGGAAAATGATATTTTATTCCAGCTTATGAAACATGGGATCAACAGTTTACGTGTTGCGTTTATAGTTTTTGTTCTGTAGTGTAACCTACCAATCAATGTATATCAAGTGCTGTGGAAGGCACAATCCTATATTGCAGTCCAGAAATGAGAGCTTTACCAACTATGCCAAAAGCCTAGGCCTCTAATGGAGACTGTAGAACTGTCATCAACACATGCTTCTCTCTAGGAAAATGTGTGTGCCCAGGCCTCATAGGCATATCAAAAGGATCCCTGGTCACCAATGTAGCTGATTGATGTAGAGAGAGACATTTACATGACATTTTAGTAATTTAGCAGACACTATTATCCAGAACGATTTACAGGAGGAACTAAGTACAAGTGCCTTCCTCATGGGCATATCAACAGATTTCTGACCTAGTCGGCTCAGCGATTCAAACCAGCAACCTTTCAGTTACTAGGCCCAGCACTCTTAACTGCTAGGCAAATGCACATGTGGTCTCAATGTCTAAATAGTGATGGCAGGGCTAGTTCAAACTGAAGGACTTGGTGAATAGATCATGGGAGAGAAAAGTGAGACAATGAATAAAGATGCTCAAACGAGCATGTGTATGTATGTCAAGTGGGTGTTCTTCTAAGACACACTAGACTGTATTAGACAAAATCCCAGAATATAAAACAGGCAAATGCACATGTGGTCCCAATGTTTAAATAGTGACAGTAGGGCTAGTTCAAGCTGCAGAGGGATGGTTCTCCTCACAGATTAATGAATCAGCCCTTGCTTGGTGAATAGTACTTGGCTGATCTCAGGGATCATGTGAGACAAAAGTGAGTGACAAGAATAAATCAAATAAATCATCACAGCAAAGGAATGTAGTTTGTGAGCTAAATTAACATCCCGCAATCATCCTACTCCAACTATTGACAGGGATAATGAGGCATGTCTTATTTGTCAGTATGAATGGAATTGGTGGGTTCTGCCTTGATGACTGTATTAGATTTACACTACTTGTCCTATAGATTGTTGCAGTCGGGGGGAGAAGGGCTTTACTCAGGGAAGTGACCAAGAACCCGATGGTCACTTTGACAGTGGTCCAGAGTTCCTCTGTGGAGATGGGAGAACCTTCCAGAAGAACAACCATCTGTGCAGCACCCCACCAATCAGGCCTTTATGGTAGAGTGGCCGGCCGGAAGCCACTCCTCAGTAAAATACATAGAACAGCCCACTTGGAGTTTGCAAAAACGCACCTAAAGGACTCTCAGATCATGAAAATAAGATTCTCTGGTCTGATGAAACCAAGATTGAACTCTTTGGCCTCAATGCCATGTGCCACGTCTGGAGGAATTCTGGCACTATCCCTATGGTGAAGCATGGTGGTGGCAGCATCAAGGTGTGGGGATGTTTTTCAGCAGCAGGGAGTAGGAGATGAGTCAGGATCAAGAGAAAGATGAATGGAGCAAAGTACAGAGAGATCCTTCATGAAAACCTGCTCAGAACCTTAGACTGGGGCCAAGGTTCACCTTCCAACAGGACAAAGATCCTAAGCACACAGACAATACAACACAGGAGTGGCTTTGGGACAAATCTATGAATGTCCTTGAGTAGCCCAGCCCGGCACACTGACTCTAGTGATGAAGATGAAGCCATAGGCTTGGATAACATGATTGGCAGACGTGATCAGCAGAGATAGTACGATGGATAGTATACCATTTTTGATTGGTTTACACTTTAGTACTCAGCGGTGTTTGCCTGTCCAGCTAGTGAAAATAAAAGTAAGAATTTTGAAAAAATGTCAAGAATTTACATTCAGCCGAATAAATAAATATACACCATATATAAAAACCAGCTCCTCCCTTGACAGAAGTCTGATTATCTCAACAACTAAAGCAGATACCTTGCTATGGCCCACCTTGCTATGGCCCACCATCGTAAGCTAGATAACAAACTACAGTAAGGACCAAAAGTATTTGGACAGTGACAATTTTCTTGTTTTTTTTGGGCTCTGTACTCCAGCACTTTGGATTTGAAATGACTATGATGTTAAAGTGCAGACTGTCAGCTACAACTTGAGGGTATTTTCATCCATATTGTGTGAACCAAATACTTTTGGACCTCACCGTAAACAAGTTAGCCAGCTAACTAGCCCTGTTGCCCCAAGCTAACTTTATAAGCAGCTAGCTAGCTTCATCTAGCTAGTGTGGCTTGACCGAACCAACATCAACCAAATACGAAAACTGTCTTATAAATTAGGGCTATTTTAAATTATGATACCTAGCTATCTAGATATATGAGGTCCTTATGCTATTTTTTTGGGGTAGAACATTGTTTGCATCCATCAGCTAGCTGGCTTTTATACTGACCAGCACCGCCCAAGAGCTTGGGGAAGTGTGTCTCTGCCTCGTGTGAGAGGTATGAGACAACTTTACCAGCATCATGGCATATATATCGGTGAATTGCTATGACATATGAAATACGAATGACAGTGAAATCAACGTGTAATAACTACATAAAAAAGTTATGAAATTGTAATTATGTGACGCGCAGTCAGATTCAGGTCCTGATTAGTCAACAAGCTTATTTGATGCAGAAAATAGTGATATTTGATGCTTCAAATAGTGATCTTTGAATTTGTTACTCATAGACCCCATTTCCTTTGCCAATACACCTCATCCCTGTTTCTTTCCTATCTCAGCCCTGTTACCCACTTTACTTAGGCCTGTATTTCCAAAGTCACCAAGCATAACCCATATCCAGCTATTTGCTGCACATCCCAACCTTGTTATTTGCATATCTTAGTCCTACGACTTCTGACCTGTATACGCTAATAATTTCATGGATAAACTCATAGTAAAGGGGTAAAACACATGTGCCCCAGTCCCATTCACTTTTTGTTACTAACACAAACTTGCTGCCAGAAAGGATTTGAATGGGAAATAGATTACCTGTATGAGCTTTGTGCATCCCTACCCCCCCATTACCATGTAAATCCATGCGCATACTCATATAAAACAGGTCTACCCCAGCGACAAAGCCTCAAAATTCATACAAACCACGTCTACACTTGTATTTCAGCCCATAGCCATAGGACCTAGGGGTACTATTTTTAAAACAGCACCCCCAAACTACTTCCCACGGCTATGTTTCAGACCCAATATTCTTACAGACCAGGTTTAAACCTGCACGTCTAACCCAATATTGATAACCCCCATAAAAACATGTCTCCTGTACTTCAGCTCCAATTTAAATACCTACAAAGTCTCCACCTGTGCTTGAACCAAATTAGTCAACTAAACCAGGTTTTAATATGTGCAGAAGCCTGAATACTCATGAAGTGTAAACCAGGGCTAAACCTTTGACTATCTACCTTCCTCTCACCACCCCCTCCAACTTCTCATAGTCACTCATCATATAGGTGACAGAGGGGAGCAGCCCACTTATAATATTGTCAGGACCCGGTTACGAACTCGGGTCTGCGGTGTGAGAAACAGTCACTTAGCAAACTGAGCCACTAATAGTCGGCAGAACCCAGAAGATGAGGCAGACACAGCAGTACTTGAGACAGTGTTTTAATAAAGTAAAAAGGAAGGTTCTTCAGGCAAAAATGTAAATCCACAATGTCAAAAGTAATTCCAAGAGATAAAGGTCATAAAGTCAAAGGGAAAATCCACAAGGTGGTAGGTACAGCAGGGAAAAAGCCTCAAAAGATAATCAAAAAGAAATAAACGAGAACAAAAACAGAGTACCACAAGAGAGAGTTCAACTGGAGTAACAAATGTTCACAGCATTGCTGGGGCTGGGTGCTAACATTCAAACACAGAGCAAAGAACTGAGGAAAGCTAAGGGTTTAAATACATTCAAGGGAAATGAGGCACAGGTGCAAATAATAACTGGAAACAAGGGAAAACAAAAGGGTCAAAAAGGCACAATGGGGGCATCTAGTGGCCAAAACCAGAACAATCCAGGCCAAATCCTGACAAATATCACCCGTAATCACGACTGAAAGGAGGTGACATGGACTATAGAAGCCTATAGTACCAACAGAGAAATAATTTTTAAGTGACATATCCAATGTGCATTCTCCATGAGATCCCATTGACAGAGCTGAGACAGTACTTCAGGTCTGGTGTGTTGTGGATAGTAGGGAATATAAGCCTTTTAACAGTTGAATGTATGCGGGAGGTTTACTGTACGATCCTCCTGCCTTAGAAATGAATGATATAATATGGAATGGTTTATCCATCAGTTCTAACCGGATGCTTTAGGGGCAATTGTGTGTTCATTTCGATTTTGCTGATTCCATTTCCACTGCAACAACAACCGCCGCAACAAAGAAAAAAAGCCCCAGAACAGACAGTATATTTCTTTCAAAAGCTATTAATGTACGTCTATAGACTATCCTATTGGTTAATTGTTCTGAGGAATAAAATATTTGGATTATGTCCCAAATGGCACCCTATGCCCTATATAGTGCGTTACTTTTGACCAGAGCCCTATGTGCCAGGGATGAACTAATCTGCATGGTGTCTTCCTTCCTCAGGGAAGTCATTGAGAAAAAATCTGCAACAACTCAGAGAAGAAATTCCCAGAGGACTGCTCTAAAAATAAACATACAGCACTGAATTAACATAGCCCAGAAAGCTGCAACATAACACTGTTATGCAGACTGACTGTCACCGTGTACATCACAGCTTGTAGCCTAGGCCTAAATGTTTTCTAGCAATGAATTGCAGGTTGTTGAAGGATTCCCTGGTTTCTATTATGTTCTGTCCTCTGGTTACCCTGTTTGGTCCTCTGGTTACCCTGTTTAGAGGTCTTACCTGACAAAAGGGATAAATAAGCTAATTAATTTGAGACAAGCATTGTCATGAAGGCGATTACATTAAAGATTTCATAAGACACCAAACGTCTTCCATCGTCTTGCTAGAATTCCATTTGGAGATAATACAGTGAAGATCAAACTTTTTCACTTATGGTTTGTAACAGTTACTAAACATATGTATTTTCCTTTCAGGTTTTAGGATTACTGGCCACACCAACACAGACACCAGAGAGTCAGAGGTGAGTTCCAAATTACAGTTTTTATTCTACATATAAATGACAAGGTGAAATCTCTTTTTAAAATGGTACTGAACAGTACACAAACCACAACAAACAATATGACACAATGTTCAGAATGTTCTAGGGTACATTTTTTCTGTTCCACAAAACTCCAAACAATGTGCAAGTTAGTCCAATTATGTGTGCTCTGTTTTTTTTTTTTAGTTCTACATTTTCACCCTCCTGAACAGACCTCAGGCCTCTGTGCTGGGTAGGTGGGCTGTACCCTCAGAGGGCGCAGGCTGTGCCGATCCATCCATGTGCTTAGTGACATATGGCCACCTCACTGGCAAGCAGCCGCTGTGATAAAGATGAACACCTAGGGTGACGTTGGCAGGTCACCACTCATCATGTGCGTCATCATCCATATTAGCTTCAGAAAGCTGGAGTCAATAATGATGTCCTCACCTCACTCTCATCCACCCCTTGAGGCAACCCTGATGCACCCTCTCCACTGTCATCTACCTCTTCCTTCATTTAGCACTCAGCAGCCACCAACCCCTCATGATCCACCTCTTACTCTCAAACACAATGGTCTTTAACTACCCGAGTCAAAAATCTGATGGAAGGAGCTCAGCATGCCTAATCAATTCATTGCGGATGCTTCAAATCGGCTGGATTTATATTACCTGGGGCAACTGGTGCAATAGTCCCAAAAGTGCAAATCCCACCCATCTGGCACTCTAGGTCTGGTGTAGATCTATCCAGTCCTATGACTTCTCAGTGGTAATGACAGAAAGGAGATGGTGCGAGGAAACTATTTAGGAGTCAGTCTGACTCAACAGGACACATCATGTTATTTTGCAATCAGGCTGATGAGCGGCCATTTCCACGGACTCTGATTTCTTTGATGACAACAATATGAGATTGCTTGAACAACTCAGAAATTCATTCAATTTACCTAATAAAGACTTCCTACTCTACTTACAAATAAGGTCACTTCAAAACATGTGGGAGAGTAGACCGGAAAATTTTGGGGGGGGATTGTTTTTGTCCAAAAGACACATACTGTAGCTAGTCAACTTTATATACTCCTTAATAACTCCAGATCTTCTGTATGCCACGGTGTAACACGGGAAATATCAGGAAAAACATGCAAAGAGTCCAACTCTGTTCAGAATAACATAATCCATTTAATATTTCTGCGTAGAGCATATCTTACTCCTAGGAAATTGAAAGTCATTGAAAATGAAAGTGTCTGACAAATGTTAGCTCTGTAGTGGTGGCAATGGACAATTTATACATATGATCTGGAAATACCCTAAATGAATCCTATACTGGTCCATGATATTGAAATCAGTTTCAGCCCTTATCGGAATGGAACATCGGAATATAGGTCCCTTTGGATATGTCTATTGAACCATCTTGGAAACAAGTTGAATGTCCTTTTCGTGTATGTGTGCTAAACGTCACTGAATTGGAAGAATAGTGATGTTGTGTCAGAGGAAATGTGGATCAGAACTGATCTTGACACACTTATTTTGGAATAACTGTCCTGAATTTTGAATTACGCATTAACAAGATGTGGGATGCAATTACAGGCCTGATTTCTGATGCCCATCTCTACCAACAACTGAGAGGATGGATATGTGGATGCCTGAGGGCCCGGTTTTCCAGACATGGACTGGTCCTAGTCTGTGTCCAGGGGCACCGGATGTTTACGTATTTATATGGGTAGGCTATATGCGTACATGTATGTGTCTACTCATGAAGATGCTTGAACATTGACCTCAATCTCAAGAAATGCACACCTTAACCCCTTCCTTCCCTTAATCTAAGGATGTTAACATCATATAATGATCTATGAGAATGATTGAACTGCTTTGTTTTGTAATTATGCCATATTTAATGAATTTATTGAATTGGTTGACTATAGAGCTACTATATGTACAAATATTACAGTATATTCCTTTAAAAAAAAGGCTGATGAGTGGCCATCACGGCCCGAAAGACCTACCTGATTGATTGGTGTGTTATGGAAACTCATCCAGTACACTTCATATTCAGCATTTATAGGACAAAACAACGTTTTTGGGGAAGGAATTACTGAAATAGATTTTGAGCAGTCATTACAATTCCTCAGGCATTCGAAGGGTATCACCTGAGCATGGGGACTCATCTGTGGTGATTTCTTTCCTTCCCAGGTAGAGGAATATCACAACGTGTCAGCATTTAAAAATTCTAGTACTACATCTATTTTCAGCAGCCTAACTTCAAACCTTTAAATAAGATACAGGCGCAATTCGATGGCATTGTGTGCGCTATTGTGCGAGATCAGAGACAAATTACATTTAATGAAAGGGGATTGAGGATTAGGGTTCAATAGGGATGTTTTCTCCTGAAAACAAGATTATATTTTCAGGGCAGGGGCTCACCGAAGCCGAGTAACGACACCTTGAATAGAAGCTTTGAATATTGTTGATCTCCTGCACCCAGATGTAAACAGTACCGGTACATATCTCAGTCCAAGTCAAGCACTGGATGGTTTTACAAAAGAGTTGTTTACAGGTCTTATACACAAGATATGTTTATGTTTTTGCTGAGGCCTCCATGATCTCACTGAGAGAGGGGGAGCTACAGAATAACAATGTTGACAATGTTCTTATGTTCCTAAATATGTATAATTGTCACGTCCTGACCTTAGTTCCTTTTTTATGTCTCTATTTTAATTTGGGCAGGGCGTGAGTTGGGGTGGGCATTCTATGTTTTTGTTCTATGTTTTGTATTTCTGGTTTTGGCCTGGTATGGTTCCCAATCAGAGGCAGCTGTCAATTGTTGTCTCTGATTGAGAACCATACTTAGGCAGCCTGTTTTCCAACTATGGGTTGTGGGTAGTTATTTTCTGTTTAGTGTGTTTTGCACCTGACGGAGTTGTTTCGGTTGTTTCTTTTGTTCCTTGATGTATTTAGTGTTCAGTTTATTAAAATAACGATGAACACTTACCACGCTGCATCTTGGTCCTCACCTTCTTCTACCAACGGTCGTTACAATAATATTGCACATGTGTATCAAATCAGCCGAGTACAATATATTGTGGTGTATCTAATGGGACACTTAAATGTCGTTTTTGTCACAATATAAATCTGAGAGTATATAAATGAAAATATATAGTAAGCTGTCAATAGTTACAGAGATTTTCTCCCTCTACCTCAAAAGCCCCGCCATCACGTAGTTTGTCTCAAGGATACCAAGAAAAAAAGAAAGAACATAAAGCAATGTGGTCAAGCGTTTAAACAACAATCACTGTCTACGAGACCCTCTGAGTTGGCAGACGTCTGACATTTTTTGTGGATGAGACCTATTAAAAAATAGGTCCCATGTCTGCTTTGCTAATCATTGTAGAAAAACACTCTTCAGTTACAAGGAAGATGGAACACCGGTAAATCTTCATCCCCTGCCTAACATAAACAGACGGGGGAGCATACCACCGCATTTAAGACAAGCGGGAAGACATATTGATTTAAAGCGGTTCTGTTATAACAGCAAAACTATCGGTTTATCACACTGATACATTTTTATGTGTGTATGGGCCTTGGACTTAGACAGGGGTTTAGCCATCTATCTTGGAAAATAAATAGTATTATAAGAAAGCAATTGTTGATGTAATACTGGCAAGATGAAGGGGTTCTCACCAGGACACCACATTGACATATGAATTTGCTCAGACACTCCCAAAAAATAGCACCAACTGACTTTGTACTTTGGTTTTGGTACATACCATATGAAGTCAATTGGATGTGTATTCTTCTAAGGGATACAGGTTACATCTCTAGCTTTGAGGCCTAAAACTAATCAGTCATTTCTGACCTTTCAAGCAAGACAAACAATGAAAAAGAACATGCTGCATCTTAGAGGATGGAGAAGGAACATTTTGTCTGAAAGACAACTGGCAATAGTTCAGTGTCAATATCATATCAGAAGAAGAATTTGAGCAAACACATTCCTCTTTGTCTACCTTGGTTTCTCAAATGACTGCCTCGCCTGGTTCACCAACTACTTCTCAGATAGAGTTCAGTGTGTCAAATCGGAGGGCCTATTGTCCGGGAACTTTGGCAGTCTCTATGGGGGTACCACAGGGTTCAATTTCCGGGCCAACTCTTTTCTCTGTATATATCAACGCTCTTGATGTGGGTGATTCCCTGATCCACCTCTATGCAGACAACACCATTCTGTATACATATGGCCCTTCTTTGGACACTGTGTTAACAAACCTCCAAACAAGCTTCAATGCCATACAACACTCCTTTCATGGCCTACAACTGCTCTTAAACGCTAGTAAAACTAAATATATGCTCTTCAACCGATCACTGCCCGCACCCGCCCACCTGACTAGCATCACTACTCTGTACGGTTCTGACTTACAAATACCTAGGTGTTTGGATAGACTGTAAACTCTCCTTCCAGACTCATATTAAACATCTCCAATCCAAAATTAAATCGAGAATCGGCTTCCTATTTCGCAACAAAGCCTCCTTCACTCAACTTTTTTGCTCTTTTGCACATCAGTATTTCTACTTGCACATCATCATCTGCACATCTATCACTCCAGTGTTAATTTGCTAAATTGTAATTACTTCGCTACTATGGCCTATTTATTGCCTTACCTCCTCACACCATTTGCACACACTGTATATAGACTTTTTTGTATTGTGTTATTGACTGTACATTTGTTTATTCCATGTGTAACTCTGTGTTGTTGTTTGTGTTCCACTGCTTTACTTTATCTTGGCCAGGTCGCAGTTGTAAATGAGAACTTGTTCTCAACTGGCCTACCTGGTTAAATATAGGTGAAATAAATACAATAAAAAAATTAAAAAATATATTATGAATTATAATTTAAAATGTAGAAACAAAAATGTGACTATATTTATCATTGCAATAACATGCAAATACAATGCCAAGGTATCATATTACAATAACGTTAATGAACAAGCCATTGTAAACGCATATACATGCTTATAAAGGTTTATACATAATGAAATAAGTGTCGGTAATATTTCATAAATAACTATATTTATCCATGAAAGGTAACATAACGCGTTACAAATGCCAACACATTGAGCCACTGGGGAAAACAGCTGGACTATCGAGTTTGTTACCTCAGCGTCTAACGCTAGCTTTTAACATTGAGGGTCATTAATTGGCAATGTTTGACTTTTCTTTGTAAACAGCAAGCACGTTTCTACTTTAGAGGAGTAGACTAGGGTGAGCTCATTCTGTGGGCAGGTGTTATTTTGACAATGTCAGCATTTTCCCTTGAAACGGGTTTCACCCTGCCTGTCACCTTAGCAGAAGTCTCCACAGAGCTGAGTCAAGTACACTGCACAAGATCTGCTGAGATCTGAGATTCAGAAGTCAGCTTAGCTTCAACTGAAATAATACTCAATTATTCAATTCCTGAAGATGTGTTCTCTATCTATTTACACACATTTGGAAAACATATTTAAAAGATTACATTTCTGTTGACACTCATATCACTCCATATTAGATATGACTTATTACACCCAAAGTTCGATCTCACACTTTGGCTTACTTAGCTTCTTTGGTTGTCTTAGCAACAAAGGGAGATATCATGTACCAAGTGATTCACTACTACCGTCTGACTGTATCCCTATCTAGGGTTCAGAGAAGGGCAGAGCACGCTAATGAAATCAGGACACGGCTTTGGTTTAGGAAACATCTGTTCTGGATATCTGGAAACACATTTCCCTTGGAGGAAATTAAAATGGGAGATCTAGACACATCATCAAACGTATAGATACTAGTAATAACTGACAGCGAGGTGTAAGGTCAAGGTACTAACTTCCTGTTATAACCAGGCTAGACTACAGCACATCGTATAGGACATTGTTCGTTCTGTCAGTCAACATTTTAGATCAGAATAGGAAAGAACCTGTCAAACTTGTTTCGCATCTCGCAATGCCACTGAAAACCTGTCTACAAATGATGTGTATATAAAGTGATATTATATTGATGTGCGACATTATATTTGAGCACTTCTAGGTCCTTAATCAATATCATGAGTGCCCGTGGGTTCGTGGGTTAATTGGGGGGGTGGAACAGGAGAATTTTCCAGCTTGCCGGCTAAGGGATTCGAACCCAACGTTTTTAACCTCTAGGCTACCTGCCGCTGCAGCTGTTTGATTAATTGTCGACAACAAATGACTGATTTTCTTTGATCAGAGATCTACTCCATGGAATTGGTATAAAGCCCTTAAACTGGCTAGCTCTCACAATATCGCCTTATTGCAAATTTGATATCAACACATTTTTCTCCATTTGTCTCTCTCCTTCCCATTCAAAATTCATCTTCATGCATATCAACGTGTTTCACCACAAAGGGAGCCTTGCCTTCAGGGTGGATTATACAACATACAATTTCCATCTTTATAGTTCAGGGGCCTTATTTTTCAATCATGTGTAGGCACAATCTGTGCGTGAATTGCTCATAGGGTCATTTCCACGCAAAGTGTGTGATTTATCAATATGAATGTTCGCTTGAAAGTGTGCGTAAATTTATGCACAGGCCTACACACAGTGCCAAGCGGTGGAATAAGGAAACTACTTGTCAAGCATAGAATGGGGAAAATACACTGTACAAACTGCCTCTGGAAGCAACGTCAGCACAATAACTGTTTGTCAGGAGCTTCATGAAATGGGTTTCCATGGCCCGAGCAGCCGAACAGAAGCCAACAATTGTCATGCACAATGCCAAGCGTCAGCTGGAGTGGTGTAAAGCACGCCGCCATTCGACTCAGGAGCAGTGGAAACACGTTCTCTAGAGTGATGAATCATACTTCACCATCTGGCAGAAAAATCTGGGTTTGGTGAATGTCAGGAGAATGCTACCTGCCCAAATGCATAGTACCTACTGTAAAGTTTGGTGGAGGAGGAATAATGGTCTGGGGCTGTTTTTCATGGTTTGGGCAAGGCCCCCTATTTTTAAATAAACCTTTATGTAACTAGGCAAGTCTGCTAGGAACAAATTCTTAATTACAATGACAGCCTACTGGGGAACAGTGGGTTAACTGCCTTGTTCATGTGCAGAATGACAGATTTTTCTCTTGTCAGCTCAGGGTTCTGATCCAGCAACCTTTTGGCTACTGGCCCAATGCTCTAACCACTAGGCTACCTGCCGCCCCAATCCAGTGAAGGGAAATCTTAACACTACAGCATACAATGACATTCCAGATGAGTCTGTGCTTCCAACTTTATGGGAACAGCTTTGAGAAGGCCCCATGCACAAAGTGAGGTCCATACAGAAATGGTTTGTCGAGATCGGTGTTGAAGAATTTGGCTGGCCTGCACAAAGCCCGGACCTCAACCCCATCAAACACCTTTCTGATGAATTGGCACACTGACTGTAAGTCAGGCCTACTGGCCCAACATCAGTGCCCTCATCAATGTCCGCAGCAATGTTCCAACATTTAGTGGAAAGAGTGGAAGCTGTTATAGCAGAAAAGGGGGATTAACTCCATATTAATACCCATGATTTTGCAATGACATGTTCGAAGAGCAGGTGTTCATACTTTTGGTCATGTAGTGATTCTTGACAGCCTATTTCACATAGTCAAATCATGTCAAAATTTATTTGTCACATGCGCCGAATACAACAGGTGTAGGTAGACCTTAGAGTGAAATGCTTACTTACAAGCCCTTAACCAACAATGCAGTTAAGAAAAAATACCTTCCAAAGAATAATAAGAAAGAAAAGTAACAAATAATTAGAGCGCAGCAGTAAAATTGGACCACATCAGCGCATTAGTTAAGAAAATAATCCATATACAGTGGCTTAGGAAAGTACTCAGACCCCTTGACTTTTCCCACATTTTGTTATGTTACAGCCTTATTATAAAACAGATTAAATTAAAACAAAATCCTCAGAATTCTACACACAATACCCCAAATGACAAAGTGAAAATAGGTTTTTAGCTATGTTTGCGAATTTATATGAAAAAAAAAAACAGAAATTGCTTATTTGCAAAAAAAGTATTCAGACCTTTACTATGAGATTCTAATTTGAGCTCAGGTGGATCCTGTTTGCCTTGATTATCATTGAGATGTTTCTACAATTTGGAGGCCACCTGTGGTACATTCAATTGATTTGACATGATTTGGAAAGGAACACACCTATATATAAGGTCCCACAGTTGACAGTGCACGTCAGAGCCAAAAACAAGCCATGAGGTCAAAGGAATTGTCGGTAGAGCTCTGAGAAATGCTTTGTCTCGAGGCACAGATCTGGGGAAGGTCACAAAAACATTTCTGCAGCATTGAAGATCCCAAGAGACAGTGGCCTCCATCATTTTTAAATAGAAGAAGTTTGGAACAAGCAAGACTCCTGGCCGCCCAGCCACACTAAGCAATGGGGGGAGAATGGCCCACCTTAGGGTGGTGACCAAGAACCAGATGTTCACTCTGATAGATGTCTAGAGTTCCTCTGTGGAGATGGGAGAACCTTCCAGAAGGACAACCATCTCTGCAGCACTCCACCAATCAGGCCATTTTGGAAGAGTGGCCAGACAGAACTCAATTCTCAGTAAAAGTCACATGACAGCCCGCTTGGAGTTTGCCAAAAGGCACCTAAAGACTCTCAGACCATAAGAAAGAAGACTATCTGGCCTGATGAAACCAAAACCAAGATATCAGCTATCGGAGCAGCTAACCGATCGCTGCAGCTGTACATAATCTATTGGTAAATGGCCCACCCATTTTCACCTACCTCATCCCCACAGTTTTTATTTTATTTATTTACTTTTCTGCTCTTTTGCACACCAATATCTCTACCTGTACATGATAATTTATCAATCCAGTGTTAATCTGCAATATTGTAATTATTCGCCTACCTCCTCATGCCTTTTGCACACATTGTATATAGACTCCCCTTTTTTTCTACTGTGTTATTGACTTGTTAATTGTTTACTCCATGTGCAACTCTGCTATGCTTTATCTTGGCCAGGTCGCAGTTGTAAATGAGAACTTGTTCTCAACTAGCCTACCTGGTTAAATAAAGGTGAAAAAAAAATAAAAATAAAAGATTGAACTCCTTGGCCAGAATGCCAAGCGTCACATCTGGAGTAAACCTTGCTCCATCCCTACGGTGAAGCATGGGGGTGGTAGCATCATGCTGTGGGTATGTTTTTCAGTGGCAGGGACTGGGAGACTAGTAAGGATGAAGGAAAAGATGAATGGAGCAAAGTACAGAGAGATCCTTGATGAAAACCTGCTCCAGAGTGCTCAGGTCTTCAGACGGGGTCAAAGGTTTACCTTCCAACAGGAACACGACCCTAACCACACAGCCAAGAGAACGCAGGAGTGGCTCCGGGACAAGTCTCTGAATGTCCTTTAGTAGCCCAGCCAGAGCCTGTATTTGAACCTGAATGTCTCTGGAGAGAACTGAAAATAGCTGTGCAGCAACGCTCCCCATCCAACCTGACAGAGCTTGAGAGGATCTGCAGAGTGGAAGAAGAATGGGAGAATCTCTCTAAATACAGGTGTGCCAAGCTTTTAGTGTCATACCCAAGAAGAATTGCATCGATCGCTGCCAAAGATGCTTCAACAAAGTACTTTTTTCCTCAAATTAGCAAAAAAAAATAAAAACCTCTTTTGACTTTGTCATTATTGGGTATTGTGTTTAGATTGATGAGGTGTTTTTTTTTGTTAAATCAATTTTAGAATAAGACTATTGTAACAAAATGTGGAAAAAGTCAAAGGGTCTGAATACTTTTTTAGGTTGAACCATTGTATTCCATAGTATGTGTCACAAACGTGTGTATAGGTGGCAGGGAAGTCAGGCGCAGTATAATAAACTCTGTAAATGGAGTAATTTAATAAAACAAAACATAACTCCAAAACCATGAATACAAATAAAACAAATTGGGTACGAGGACCCGTCGCGCACCAAAAACAAACAACATGAAACTGAAACAAGAAAGAATCTCTGACAAAGACATGATGGGAAACAGATGGTTATATACACAACAGGTAAGGAATGGGATTGAAATCAGGTGTGTAGGAAGACAAGACAAAACCAATGGAAACTGAAAAATTGGCTCAATGATGGCTAGAAGACCGGCGACGTCGACCGCCGAACAAGGAGAGGCATCGACTTCAGCAGAAGTCGTGACAGTATGGTGTTGTATATTCCCAACATCCTTTAAACCAGTTAAATATAACTACATAGAGTTATAACTTGCTGAGATGTCGTCACTTTTGAGGACACAAGCTCAAGTACACAGTACAAATATTAGAAAAATGTGAAAATATTAAATATTTTATAATGTTCTATATTTCTTATTCAACAAAACTTTCACCATTGTCTTGCGCACCTGCGCCTCATGACCATCCTGGACTCCATCACCGCCTTGAATATCTTCCCTATATCTGTCACTCCGCTTTGTTCTTTCCTCAGCTGTTATTGACTCTATTTTCATGTCAGTGTGTTGTTTGTGTTTTGTGTTCATTGTTTTTTTTTATTAAAACACTCACTCCCTGAACTTGCTTCCCGACTCTCAGCGCACTCGTTACAATATAGTATAATTAAATGAAAAAACATCTAACTATAAGATTTCACCTTCCTTATAACTGTAAAATACACATTTGTATATTTATTGTTAGAGAAAATGTGCATATATTTTAAAGGTCTCTCTTGATAAACATGTCTGCCCTCATCCTGAACTCATTAGGAACTCACCTTTCATCTTATATTAATATTGTCCGTCTGTGACAAACAGAAAGTGCATTTTAGATGAATGGCCATAAATCAATTCCTGAATATGCTACAGTGATGGAACTCCTGCTACACTACAGAGTAAGGAGTGCAGGGACGTACTTTGTCAGTGGCTGTGACATACTGTTCAGCCAGGAGTTGATGGACAGTCAAAAGAACGAATGAAAGATCTTGGGGGATGATAAAGCAAACCAGTGCGACAATAACACAGAGTTGCACACGGGATAAACAAACGTACAGTCAATAACACAATAGAAAAAAGTCTATATACAGTGTGTGCAAATGTCGAAGATTGGGGAGGTTAGGCAATAAATAGGCTATAGAGGCGAAATAATTACAATTTAGCATTAACAGTGGAGTGATAAGTGTGCAGATGATGATGTGCAAGTAGAGGTACTGGGGTGCAAAAGAGCCAAAGATAAATAACAATATGGGGATAAGGTAGTTGGGTGTGCTATTTACAGATTGGCTGTGTACAGTTACAGAGATCTGTAAGATGCTCTGACAGCTGATGCTTGAAGTTAGAGAGGGAGATATAAGTCTCCAGCTTCAGTGATTGTTGCAGTTCGTTTCAGTCATTGACAGCAGAGAACTGGAAGGAAAGGTGGCCAAAGTAGGTGTTGACTTTGGGGATGACCAGTGAAATAAACCTCCTGGAGTGTGTGCTACGGGTGGGTGTTGCTATGTTGACCAGTGAGGTGAGATGTGGGGCTTTAAAACCTCTTGAAACTCCCCATCCCGGATCCGGGATTGTGACTAAGCCTCAGGCTCATTAGCATAACGCAACGTTAACGATTTCTGAAAATCGCAAATAAAATTAAAATAATGCGTTTGCTCTCAAGCTTAGCCTTTTCTTAACAACACTGTCATCTCAGATTTTCAAAATATGCTTTTGAACCATAGAAATTGACTAATTTGTGTAAGAGTATGCAAAGCTAGCATAGCATTTTGTGTAGCATGTAGCACACAACATTTTCACAAAAGCCAGATAACCAAATAAATAAAATCATTTACCTTTGAAGAGCTTCTGATGTTTTCAATGAGGAGACTCCCAGCCACATACCAGATGCGCAGTGTTTCCTGAAAGCGTCTGTGTGTAGGAGAAATCGTTCCGTTTTCTACATTGCGCCTGGCTACCGAAACGTGCAGTCACCTACAACGTGAAACTTTTTCCGGATTAACTACATAATATCGACCGAAACATGGCAAACGTTGTTTGGAATCAATCCTCAAGGTGTTTTTTCACATATCTCTTCATTGACATGCAGTTCGTGAGCTTGCCTCTCTCTCTGTGCCCCATGGAAAAATACTGGCAGGTGACTTTTGCGCACCAATTTCGGTGCAGGACACCGGGCGGACACGTGGTAAATGTGGTCTCTTATGGTCAATCTTCCAATGATCTGCCTACAAATACGTCACAATGCTGCAGACACCTTGGGGAAACGACAGAAAGGGCAGACTCATTCCTCTTGCGTTCACAGCCATATAAGGAGATCATGAAAGACAGAGCCTCAAAAATCCTTGTCATTTCCTGGATGCCAAGTCATCTTGGTTTTGCCTGAAGCTCACGTTAAAGGGCACGCACAGAGAAGATATTTGTATTTCTGGACACGTCAGAGTGTTTTCTTTCGAACAGTAGCAATTATATGCATAGTCGAGCATCTTTTTGTGACAAAATATCTTGTTTAAAACGGGAACGTTTTTCTTCCAAAAATGAAATAGCGCCACCATAGGTGTAAGAGGTTAACCTAGAAAAGACTTATAGATGACCTGGATCCAGTGGGTTTGGTGACGAATATTAAGCGAGGGCCAGCCAACGAGAACATACAGGTTGCAGTGGTGGGTAGTATATGGGGCTTCGGTGACAAAGCGGATGGCGCTGTGATAGATTACATCCAGTTTGCTGAGTAGAGTGTGGGAAGCTATTTTGTAAATGACATCGCCGAAGTCAAGGATCGGTAGGATGGTCAGTTTTACGAGGGTATGTTTGGCAGCATGATTGAAGGATGCTTTGCTGCAAAATAGGAAGCCTATTCGATATTTCATTTTGGATTGGAGACGCTTAATGTGAGTCTGGAAGGAGAGTTTACAGTCTAACCAGACACCTAGTTATTTGTAGTTGTACACATATTCTAAGTCAGAACCGTCCAGAGCAGTGATGCTAGTCGGGCGGGCAGGTGAGGGCAGCAATCAGTGGAAGAGCATGCATTTAGTTTTACTACCAATTAAAAGGAGTGATGAATGGCATTGAAGATCATTTGGAGGTTAACACAGTGTCCAAAGAAGGGCCAGAAGTATACAGAATGGTGTCATCTGCGTAGAGGTGGATCAGAGAATCACCAGCAGCAAGAGCGACATCATTGATATATACAGAGAAAAGAGTCGGCCCGAGAATTGAACCATGTGGCACCCCCATAGAGACTGCCAGAGGTCCGGACAACAGGACCTCTGATTTGACACATTGAACTCTATCCGAGGTATAATTGGTGAACCAGGCGAGGCAGTCATTTGAGAAACCAAGGCTATTGATTCTGCCGATAAGAATGAGGTGATTGACAGAGTCGAAAGTCTTCGCCAGGTCGGTGAAGACGGCTGCACAGTATTGTCTTTTATCGATGGCGGTTATGATATCGTTTAGGACCTTGAGCGTGGCTGAGTGGAGAGGGTATGGTGGGATTCAAAAGTTGCTGCATGAGGTGCAGAGTTGTTGGCCGGGGTAGGGGTAGCCAGATAGAAAACATGGCCAGCCGTGGAGAAATGCTTATTAAAATTATCGATAATCATAGATTTATCGGTGGTTACAGTGTTTCCCAGCCTCAGTGCAGTGGGCAGCTGGGAGGAGGTGCTCTTGTTCTCCATGGACTTTACAGTGTCCCCAACATTTTGGGAATTAGTGCTACAGGATGCAAATTTCTGTTTTCAAAGTTAAACTTAGCTTTCCTAACTGACTGTGTATATTGGTTCCATACTTCCCTGAAAAGTTGCATATCGCGGGGGCTATTCAATGCTAATGCAGAACGCCATTGGATGTTTTTGTGCTGGTCAAGGGCAGTCAAGACTGTGGTGAACCAAGGGCTATATCTGTTCTTAGTTCTACATTATTTGAGTGGGGCATGCTTATTTATCACCTCTACGCATACAACACTATTCTGTATATCTCTGGCCCTTCTTTGGACACTGTGTTAACCTCTGCGCAGCGAATCCGTTAGCGGGATTAAATTCGACAACATACGGTGATCGCTACATAAATACTCATATTAAACATTCATGAAAATACAAGTGTCTCACATTTCGAAAGCCTAGAATCTTGCTAATCCAACTGCGTTGTCAGATTTGAAAAAGGATTTACTGCGAAAGAATACGATGCGATTATCTGAGGACAGAGCCTCATAACAAATATTATTTGAATCAGCACAGGCGTAACAAAATCACAAATTGCAATAAAATAAATTGTTTACCTTTGATGATCTTCCTCTGTTTGCAATCCCAATGCTCATTGTTACACAATGAATGGTCTTTTGTTTGATAAAATCCATTTTTATAGCCTAACATGAAACAAATTTGTGAACCGCTTGTGTCGTGAATTCCGTCTCATTCAATTTTCGACGACACATTCGATGTAAATAAACACACTAAACGTGACTTTATCCAGTCACGCTTGGTTTCATTGCAATCAACTGGTTGTTTGTAACACAACCACTGATGGGTCATTTCGCGGGATGTATTGACTGAAAGAAATCGATTTGAAGACAAAAAGTAATGACATCATTGTGCACCAATGATATGACCGCTTTTTCGTTTATTGACTGTATTTTAACCCAATGACCACTGATTGTCTTGAAATCTAGCATGGTCGATAGCCAATGAGCTGAGGTAAACGGCAATATGTAATGGTTATGTGTTGGAAGACCAACCCATGTAGTAAACTCCGGCGTAAAGAGGGTCATTCGCCATTGAAGATTGATACTGCCACTCATGTTACGCACTATTTTGGTAAAGCGCATCTTCAGCTGTTTATATATCAATCAGTATGGCAACTAAGTCAGGGAAAGCTAAATCTAAGTATAGATATACAGATGTACAGACAATTTTAGAAGAAATTGATCGGGAAAGTGAGACAGAGATTGTTGGAGGACGATTCATTTAGCTAGCATAGCTTTGATTCCCAAATGGAGGAATTTTTTGGGAACGGAGAGGACATCTTTTTGGACTGGTTACTTCTTCTCATGCTAATGCCGTTGTTTGAAATTAATAATATAAAATATTATTTGTGATTTTGTAAAATTTTAGTAGCAATATATAAAAATGTAATGAAATGTGTAAAGTACACGTTGGCTATATATTGTGGGTGGGGGTATGTTTGTATGTACAGTGCCTTGCGAAAGTATTATGATCCAATGTTGACCTAAATGACTAATGATGATAAATACAATCCACCTGTGTGTAATCAAGTCTCCGTATCAATGCACCTGCACTGTGATAGTCTCAGAGGTCCGTTAAAAGCGCAGAGAGCATCATAAAGAACAAGGAACACACCGGGCTGGTCCGAGATACTGTTGTGAAGAAGTTTAAAGCCGGATTTGGATACAAAAAGATTTCCCAAGCTTTAAACATCCCAAGGAGCACTGTGCAAGCGATAATATTGAAATGGAAGGAGTATCAGACCACTGCAAATCTACCAAGACCTGGCCGTCCCTCTAAACTTTCAGCTCATACAAGGAGAAGACTGATCAGAGATGCAGCCAAGAGGCCCATGATCACTCTGGATGAACTGCAGAGATCTACAGCTGAGGTGGGAGACTCTGTCCATAGGAAAACAATTAGTCGTATATTGCACAAATCTGGCCTTTATGGAAGAGTGGCAAGAAGAAAGCCATTTCTTAAAGATATCCATAAAAAGTGTTGTTTAAAGTTTGCCACAAGCCACCTGGGAGACACACCAAACATGTGGAAGAAGGTGCTCTGGTCAGATGAAACCAAAATTGAACTTTTTGGCAACAATGCAAAACATTATGTTTGGCGTAAAAGCAACACAGCTCATCACCCTGAACACACCACACCCACTGTCAAACATGGTGGTGGCAGCATCATGGTTTGGGCCTGCTTTTCTTCAGCAGGGACAGGGAAGATGGTTAAAATTGATGGGAATATGGATGGAGCCAAATACAGGACCATTCTGGAAGAAAACCTGATGGAGTCTGCAAAAGACCTGAGACTGGGACGGAGATTTGTCTTCCAACAAGACAATGATCCAAAACATAAAGCAAAATCTACAATGGAATGGTTCAAAAAGAAACATATCCAGGTGGCCAAGTCAAAGTCCAGACCTGAATCCAATCGAGAATCTGTGGAAAGAACTGAAAACTGCTGTTCACAAATGCTCTCCATCCAACCTCACTGAGCTCGAGCTGTTTTGCAAGGAGGAATGGGAAAAAATTTCAGTCTCTCGATGTGCAAAACTGATAGAGACATACCCCAAGCGACTTACAGCTGTAATCGCAGCAAAAGGTGGCGCTACAAAGTATTAACTTAAGGGGGCTGAATAATTTTGCACGCCCAATTTTTCAGTTTTTGATTTGTTAAAAAAGTTTGAAATATCCAGTAAATGTCGTTCCACTTCATGATTGTGTCCTACTTGTTGTTGATTCTTCCCCAAAAAATACAGTTTTATATCTTTATGTTTGAAGCCTGAAATGTGTCAAAAGGTCGCAAAGTTCAAGGGGGCCGAATACTTTCGCAATGCACTGTATGTGTAGATCTAGCTGGTCTGTCATAATATAAATGAGACAGTAGATCTAGCAGGTCTATAATAATATATTCAACCTGATGTTCCTTGTACCCTATATATATCTGTCACACCTTGGTCATTGTATTTTGTGTTTTCGTTATATATTTGGTTAGGCCAGGGTGTGACATGGGTTTATGTATTGTATTTTCGTATTGGGGTTTGTAGTATTTGGGATTGCGGCTGAGTAGGGGTGTTGTATAGGCTTGGCTGCCTGAGGCGGTTCTCAATCAGAGTCAGGTGATTCTCGTTGTCTCTGATTGGGAACCGTATTTAGGTAGCCTGGTTTTCACTTTGTATTTCGTGGGTGATTGTTCCTGTCTCTGTGTTAGTGTTCACCAGACAGGCTGTATAGGTTTCACGTTCCGTTTTGTTGTTTTGTATTTATAAGTTATTTCGTGTATCGTCATTTGTTCCATTAAAGAACATGAGTAACCAACACGACAAACGAAGAACGCCGTTACAGAATCACCCACCACACACGGACCGAGCAGCGTGTTAACAGGCAGCTGGAGCAGCGAAGGGAGGACGTTATGGACAGCAGAGGATTGGAGTATACGACGTGGGAAGAAATAGACAGGTGGGCGGCCGACCCAGAGAGAGTGCCGGAGCCCGCCTGGGATTCGCTGGAGCAGTGCGAAGAGGGCTGTAGGAATGGAGTCTAAAAGAGTGACACGGCGGCGCAGAGCGAAACCAGAAAATCAGCCCCAAAAAATTATTGGGGGGGGCTCAGAGGGAGAGTGGCTGAGTCAGGAGACAGACCATAGCCAACTCTCCCTGTTTATCGTAAGGAGCCAAGGAGGAGACCAGAACCGGTGTTGGAGGTGAGCGAAGCAGAGACTGTGAAGGAGTTAATGGGGAAATTGGAGGAGAGAGTAATGAGGGAGTTGCTAGTTTGGTGCTTTAGGTATAAGATTCGTCCGACGCAGCGTGTCGGGGATTTAATGGCACCTGGGTCAGCGCTCCATACTAGTCCTGAGGTGCGTGTTAGTCAGCTGGTGAAAAATGTGCCAGCCTCACGCACTAGGCCTCCTGTGTACCTACCTAGCCTTGCACGTCCTGTGCCAGTCCTGCTCTCAGGCTCTCCAGTACACCTTCGCGGGCCAGTCCATCCTGTGCCACCTTCACACACCAGTCCTACAATGGTAGCTCCCCGCACCAGGCTTCCTGTGCGTGTCCTCGATCCAGTACCACCAGTTCCAGTACCACGCACCAGGCCTTCAGTGCGCGTCGCCTGTTCAGCGCAGCCAGCGCTTTCTCCCTCTCCTGCGCTGTCAGAGTCTCCCGCCTGTTCAGCGTTTCTAGAGCCTTCCTCCTCTACAGCGCTGCCGGAGCCTCCTGCCTGTTCGGAGCAGCCTGAGCTGCCAGTCGGAGCAGCCTGAGCTGCATGGAGCAGCCAGAGCTGCCAGTCTGCATGGAGCAGCCAGTCTGCATGGAGCAGCTGAGCTGCCAGTCTGCATGGGGCAGCCAGCTGTCAGTCTGCTTGGAGCAGCCAGAGTGCCAGTCTGCATGGAGCAGCTAGAGCTGCCAGTCTGCATGGAGCAGCCAGAGCTGCCAGTCTGCAGGAGCAGCTGCCAGTCTGCATGGGGCAGCCAGAGCTGTCAGTCTGCTTGGAGCAGCCAGAGTTGCCAGTCTGCATGGAGTTGCCAGTCTGCATGGAGTTGCCAGTCTGCATGGAGTTGCCAGTCTGCAAGGAGCTGCCAGTCTGCAAGGAGCTGCCAGTCTGCATGGAGCAGCCAGAGCCGCCAGTCAGCATGGAGCAGCCAGAGCCGCCAGTCAGCATGGAGCAGCCAGAGCCGCCAGTCAGCATGAAGCAGCCAGAGCCGTCAGTCAGCCAGACTCTTCCAGATCTGCCAGTCAGCCAGACTCTTCCAGATCTTCCAGTCAGCCAGACTCTTCCAGATCTGCCAGTCAGCCAGACTCTTCCAGATCTGCCAGTCAGCCAGACTCTTCCAGATCTGCCAGTCAGCCAGACTCTTCCAGATCTGCCAGTCAGCCAGACTCTTCCAGATCTGCCAGTCAGCCAGACTCTTCCAGACCTGCCAGTCAGCCAGACTCTTCCAGATCTGCCAGTCAACCAGACTTTTCCAGATCTGCCAGTCAGCCAGACTCTTCCAGATCTGCCAGTCAGCCAGACTCTTCCAGATCTGCCAGTCAGCCAGACTCTTCCAGATCTGCCATTCAGCCAGACTCTTCCAGATCTGCCAGTCAACCAGACTCTTCCAGATCTGCCAGTCAGCCAGACTCTTCCAGATCTGCCAGCCAGACTCTTCCAGATTCCAGATCTGCCAGTCAGCCAGACTCTTCCAGATCTGCCATTCAGCCAGACTCTTCCAGATCTGCCATTCAGCCAGACTCTTCCAGATCTGCCAGTCAACCAGACCTTCCAGATCTGCCAGTCAGCCAGACTCTTCCAGATCTGCCAGTCAGCCAGACTCTTCCAGATCTCAGCCAGACTCTTCCAGATCTGCCAGTCAGCCAGACTCTTCCAGATCTGCCAGTCAGCCAGACACTTCCAGATCTGCCAGTCAGCCAGATTCTTCCAGATCTGCCAGTCAGCCAGACTCTTCCAGATCTGCTATTCAGCCAGACTCTTCCAGATCTGCCAGTCAACCAGACCCTTCCAGATCCGCCAGTCAGCCAGGATCTGCCAGATCTGCTAGTCAGCCAGGATCCGCTAGTCAGCCAGGATCTGGTAGATCCATCAACCTGCCTGAGCTTCCTCTCACTCCCGAGCTTCCTCTCACTCCCGAGCTTCCTCTCACTCCCGAGCTTTCTCTCACTACCGAGCTTTCTCTCACTCCCGAGCTTTCTCTCACTCCCGAGCTTTCTCTCACTCCCGAGCTTTCTCTCACTCCCGAGCTGCCCCTCAGTCCCGAGCTGCCTCAGTCCCGAGCTGCCCCTCAGTCACGAGCTGCTCCTCAGTTCAGTGGGGTTCTGGGTGAGGACTATTAGGCCATGGTCGGCGGCGAGGGTGGATCATCCAAGGACGCGAAGGGGAGGAACTATGACATTTATGAAGTGGGGTCCACGTCCCGAGCCGGAACCGCCACCATGGACAGACGCCCACCCGGACCCTCCCTATGGTTTTGAGGTGCGTCCGGGAGTCCTCACCTTAGGGGGGGGGGGTTCTGTCACGCCTTGGTCATTGTGTTTTGTGTTTTCGTTATATATTTGGTTAGGCCAGGGTGTGACATGGGTTTATGTATTGTATTTTCGTATTGGGGTTTGTAGTATTGGGATTGCGGCTGAGTAGGGGTGTTGTATAGGCTTGGCTGTCTGAGGCGGTTCTCAATCAGAGTCAGGTGATTCTCGTTGTCTCTGATTGGGAACCGTATTTAGGTAGCCTGGTTTTCACTTTGTATTTCGTGGGTGATTGTTCCTGTCTCTGTGTTAGTGTTCACCAGACAGGCTGTATAGGTTTCACGTTCCGTTTTGTTGTTTTGTTGTTTTGTATTTATGAGTTATTTCGTGTATCGTCATTTGTTCCATTAAAGAACATGAGTAACCAACACGCTGCATTTCGGTCCGACTTTCTTTCGACAAACGAAGAACGCCGTTACAATATCTGTATATTATACCTGTTGATACAGGGCTCAAATGTGAAACTATTGAAACTGAACATTTTCTTTCACAGTGACACTGACTCTGAATGGGAGCCCGCAGTGCCAAGGTGTCCATCCCCCACTGAAGCTGGTTCATCCAGCCGGACACCTGTTGTCTCAGAGCTACTGGGGCAAAATGTCCCCATTCCAACTGCAATAAAGGACTACAACAAGAGCATGGGAAGTGTGGACCTGTCAGATGCGCTGATAGGCTATTACAATGTTATCCATAAGCCGATGAAATGGTACAAGACCTTCTTCTATCATTTCATCGACATTGCTGTGGTGAATGCATTCATCCTACACAAGGAAATGGCTAAGAGCTGTGGAAAGCCCCCCATCTCACAGCTAGCCTTCAGAGAGCTGCTCATCAAGGAGCTTGCTGGCTACAGCACCACAGCACCACTGCATGACGTTCTGGCCCCTCTACCTCTGTCCCTTCTGCTCCTGCCACAAGTGGTGTTCATCTGCCCAAATGTATTTCTGCAGGCATGGATGAGCCTCAGGGCCAAAAGGGCACAGCATGGAGGCGTCGCTGTGTTCTTTGCAAAATTAAGTCCCCCATCACCTGCACCACATGCTTGGTGACCCTCTGCTTTACAGCAAAAAGAGACTGCTATGGCACCTGGCATCAGCAGTACAATATTGTGTAGAGGACTGAGGGTCTTCCAAATATTGAAAGTGTTATTTATAGACTGTTCTCTCTACCACCGCATGGCAAGCGGTACCGGAGTACCAAGTCTAGGACAAAAAGGCTTTTCAACAGTTTTTACCCCCAAACCGTAAGACTCCTGAACAGTTAATCAAATGGCTACCCAGACTATTTGCATTGTGTGCCTCCCCCCCAAACCCTCTTTTTATGCTGCTGCTACTCTCTGTTTATCATATATGCATAGTCACTTTAACTATACATTCATGTACATACTACCTCAATTGGGCCGACCAAACAGTGCTCCCGCACATTGGCTAACCAGGCTATCTGCATTGTGTCCCACCCACTACCCGACAACCCCTCTTTTACGCTACTGCTACTCTCTGTTCATCATATATGCATAGTCACTATAACCATATCTACATGTACATACTACCTCAATCAGCCTGACTAACCGGTGTCTGTATGTAGCCTTGCTACTTTTATAGCCTCGCTACTGTTTATATAGCCTGTCTTTTTTACTGTTTTATTTCTTTACCAACCTATTGTTCACCTAATACCTTTTTTGCACTGTTGGTTAGAGCCTGTAAGTAAGCATTTCACTGTAAGGGCTACACCTGTTGTATTCAGCGCACGTGACAAATACACGTTTGATTTGATTTGAAACAGACTGGACTATACCAGGCTAGGTATTCACCAGATGAGGTACATTACCAAATTAGATTAACTACCACAACTACCAATTATTTCAAGCGACACAACAAATACATTTGGCAAACGTAAATCTCAATCTCATAATTGGCAACACAGTCAGACCTGTGCAATGGCTTTAATAAGTAGGGCTACTCCGCTAAAACAAGATGTGCACCAGGCAGGGTTGGGGTGAACTCCATTTGAATTCCAGTCAATTCAGAAAGAACCAAATTCCAATTCAACATTTTCCTCATTGAAATATGTTGACGAGAATTTTTATCGTAATTTCAGTGTACTTCCTGAATTGACTGGAATTGAAATTCAATTGACCTCAACCCTGGCACTAGGTTGAGTTGCTTGACTGGATAAATGCGTCAGCTCTTTGCAAAAGTCAAAGGGGATAACAGTTCACCTGTAAAAACTGCCAGATGGACTTCAGTGGAACCATCGCTCCCACGGGATGTCATATGGCTAGTCCCCTTCCAATTCGCTTGTGAGAGATAAGCTAGAAGTTACACCGTGGAAGCACTGTGCCATGTGTATAAATAACTCTGCCATACTACTCCTGAACCCCAAATTAACTTGTATAATAAGAAGCTAGACCTATAAATCTGGCATCCTGCATAAATTAATTATGGGTTTAAATCTCATTCATGTGTGAGCTTTGGGTCGGTGCATCTGATTACCATAATCAATGCCATACTTGTTGTACATTTACATACATTATACTGGATGGGGCATATTTGCTGTAAGCAGATTGAAGCCACCTGCTTCATAAAGGCTCAGGGAAATTGTGGGGACCGGAAGACCTATTCATCATTCTGTCTGATGTACGCGCACACGCGCACACACACAAAACTCATCCAACCGTAATTAGACACAACCCAGGCTAGAGCAAAGCTATGTAACACTTGTTCTGAGGAACAACCTGTTGGGAAGGTGCTGTCTTTTGTCTAAGATAAAAGCAGGAAGAGGCCACTCCGATGTGCTCCTCCACTCTACGCATCCTAATCTCTTCACAGATTAGCTAGGATGTCGCAGTGAAGTGTTTCAGTTGATGACAGGCAGCAATATGTTTGGTATTATATAACGGCAGACTTTGCTAGAGGAGGGGTTCCAATTTAAAACATTTTTTATAGAGTGATACATGGGAAAGTTATATAACATCATTTGTAATTTTTAACACCAATGTCATTGACTCATTGATTGATGAGTCAATTAATGCCATGAACGATGTAATTTGTTATGTAATTGACCCTCACACCCTTAAACCCCCTACGCTCCTTTGAGACTCGTCCTTCAAACTCACTGAGATCTCTTCTAGCCGTGATAGCGAAAATAACAGGCAACTGGGCATTTTTATACCAGACTATAAGAATTAAAGGCTTAATTAACTCAGGAACCACACCTGTGTGGAAGCCCCTGCTTCAATATACTTTGTATCCCTCATTTACTTAAGTGTTTCTTTTATTTAGGCAGTTACCTGTAGATCTACTGTACCAGATGGTAAAGCCACACACATTCTGTAGCTTAGAGATGCTACAGAGGAAAGAATTTAAGATCAGTTGTTTTCAGCCGTTGGCTAATGAGTCAATCATTGTTTAATCATTTAACCATGTAATAGACATTTGTGAGCCACATGGGGTTTTCTGACGATTAGAAACTGTATGCTCTTTAGCCTGTTTCTTTTTTTCTTTTTTATCATGTATGTATAATTATGCAAACCGTCAGCTGTGGCAGGGCTTGATCTTCATAAAAGGGACTCAAAATGGTATCTAGTGTAGTTATAGAGACACAAACAGCTTCCTAGTATACATGCTGCATTGATGGATATGGGTCACCCTTCTAAGGTACAATCTGACTGTCTTGGGGCTGTGCTAGAGTACCAAGCCTAGCTCCTCGAAACAAAATCGGTGCTATTTTCACATCACTAGTGTTTGCCAACTGTATATGTGAAGTGCCAGTGCTTTACTATATGCTACCATTGCAAGAGGATGGGGTAACATAGAGCAGAGAAAAATGCTACGTTGTGGTTTCCACAGCTGCATTCAGAGGACAACGGCCTATCAGAGGCCTAGCTGTGAGTTACTGCAGACGATAGACAGAACATTGATGGGCATGGTGAGTGTTCTGTTTCCACTAAAAGGCCTCTGAACAACGATCAATATGTGAACTTGGAACACCTAGCTTTGAAATGGAAAAGAAGGATCTAGAAAATAATGGTTCAATTGAAATCCTCTCCAACTTGAACACCTGTGCAGTTTATTATAGCTATTATGTATTCATAATGGATCAGGGTCCCTTTAGTAGAGATGCATCTCAAAGTAGTACAACTTGTTTACTTGAATAGCACTAATATGTCATTGTTCCATTTGGGGATAGATGATAACCAGAGTCACAGACAGAAACATCCGCATGCTCCAGGCACCGTATGCTGACTTCCTGCTAAAGCTCTTCTTAGAATACATGATCTGTATTCTCTGGATCTGCAGGCTTACTCCTTGACTGGTTGTACCATGTACATAGACAACAATGTAATGATTGGCTCCCATAAAAGTCTTGTGCCTCAGTAATCTGTAAACGTCCTGCATTTGTATTGATTATCGCGCAATTATAGAGTGGAACGATTTCATGTTTTACAGGCTATTTTTGATGAAAAAACAAATATGCAATTTGCATATGACGTAGCTGCTATGAAATTGCTGCTTGTAGAAGAATGAAATCATCAGTTTGGCAGTGCTTTGCATCTTTTTAGCTGAAATCAGGTGATCCTTTATTACTTCACTGATAATAACATTATATCATGTGCATTTTGTACAGGTGCAGCCCATCAGTTCCCTGTCCCCTGTGGCAATTAGATGAAGTACAAACAAAACTCATCTGAGTGCAAATATCTTGTTCGATATACATTAGTGAATTTAACCCTGATCCTCCTCTTCTTCTTGGAATGGGACATTTCGGTATTCCGTTGGCCAAAACAATCGAAATGCTTGTGTTTGACAATGACATCCAATAGTGTTTGGCTGGAAGTGGTCCTTGCTTGTTTACTCCTGCCTCCTCTGTTCTATCTTATCCCATTTACTTTGTTGTTGTTGTTATTTTATTTGACCTTATTGCTGCATTATTGTGGAGCATATTTGGCTCTATATCAATCCCATCTACTGAATAAATTTTTATTAATTACAACTGAAATCACAGCAGAGCTTTTTGACATCCGGTTGGTTGATGTTAGGTGATGAGAGAATGAAATTATTAATACCCTGTGTGTGTGCAGAGGCCTGCCGTGACCAGTCACAACCTCAGACACACACACACACACACATGCATGTATGCATGTACGTACACATACACGCACACACACACACACACAGCACCCCTGCAAAGCCTCCCCTCACACATACACCCCTGAAGGGATGATGCAGTCTGAAAGGTTAGCTCTTGATTGCCACTAAGACTAATTAAAATAATTAAAATGGCTTTTGGCCCTTCCCAAGCCTACAAGCCAATGCTTTTTAATAGTTATGGAATGGGGGTGATGGTGAGATGAGAGAGGAAACATGCCCGCAGGTGGCTGGTGCTGCTGATGACAAGGAAGACAGAACAGGGACAACCAGACAGTGCCTTGCAAAAGTATTCAGACCCATTGGATTTCTTCACATTTTATTGTGTTACAAAGTGAGATGAAATGGATTTAATTGTAATTTTGTGTCAACAATCTACACAAAATAATGTCAAAGTGGAAGAAAATGTTACACAATGACTACATTTTATATTATATTAAAACTTCTTAAAGATCTGCCAATTTTTTCAATTTTCGCCTGAACTGACATACCCAAATCTATCTGCCTGTAGCACAGGCCCTGATGCAAGGATATGCATAGTCTTGGTACCATTTGAAAGGAAACACTTAGAAGTTTGTGGATAATGTGAAAGGAATGTAGGAGAATAACACACAAAAGATCTGGTAAAAGATAATACAAAAATAAAAACAACCGTTCTTTTCTATTCTTTTGTACCATCATATTTGAAATACAAGAGAAAGACCATGATGTATTATTCCAGCCCAGGTGCAAGATACATTTTGGCCACTAGATGGCAGCAGTGTATGTGAAAAGTTTTAGACTGATCCAATGAACCAATGCATTTCTGTTCAAAATGTTGTTTCAAGGCCAAATATGCCATATTTGTTTATTAATAACTTTTTGTGTTCAAAATTGTGCACTCTCCTCAAACAAGAGGTTGGTATTATTTTGCTGTAATAGCTACTGTAAATTGGACAGTGCAGTTAGATTAACAAGAATTTAAGCTTTCTGGCAGTGATCACAGCTGTCAGTCTTCTTGGTCAATCTCTAAGAGCTTTACAAACCTGGATTGTGCAATATTAGCCATTATTATTTTAATAACTCTTCAAACTCTGTCAAGATGTTGGCATAGATTTTGAAACAGATTTAAGTAAAAACGGTAACTTGGCCACTCAGGAACCTTCTTGTCTTCTTGTTAAGCAACGCAGATTTGGCCTTGTGATGTAGGTTATTATCCTGCTGAAAGGTGAATTCCTCTCCCAGTGTCTGGTGTAAAGCAGACCGAAGCAGGTTTTTCTCTAGGATTTTGCCTGTGCTTAGCTCCATCTAATTTATTTTTATCCTGAAAAACTGCCCTAGTATTTGCTGATGTCAAGCATACCCATACCATGATGCAGCCACCACCATGTTTGAAAATTAAGAGGCAGTTACTCAGTGATGTGTTGTGCTGGATTTCCCCCAAACATAAGGCTTTGCATTCAGGACATAAAGTTAATTTCTTTGCCACATTTTCTTTGCAGTATTACTTTAGTGCCTTGTTGCATGCAAGATGCATGTTTTGGTATTTTTTGCATTCATCAGTTTTTTCCCATCACAGTCATTGAACTCGGTAACTGTTTTACAATCACCAATGGACTCATGGTAACGTCACTTAGCAGTTTCATTTCTGTCCTGCAGCTCAGTTTAGAAGGACGACTGTATATTTGATGTGTCTGGGTGGTTTTTAATACATAATCCACGGCATAATTATTAAATTGACCATGCTTAATTAGATATTCCATTTCTGATTTGATAATGTTATCCATCTACCAATCACTGCTCTCTGTAGTTTAATCTCTGCTTGACTAAGGGACCTTACAGATGTATCTATTGGGGACAGAGGAAGGGTCACAAATCATGTCAAATCATGTCAATCCCTATTATTTTACACAGAGTGAGTCCATGTAACTTATGGATTTGTTCAACCAAATTTTACTCCTGAACTAATTTAGCCTTGCCTAAACAAAGGGGCTGAATACTTATGCAACGACTATATTGTAGTTATTACATTTATATTAATCAAAAACAAACAAAAAAAATCTTCCACTTTGTCATTATAGAGTATTTTCAGTAGATTTTTGACATTTCTGTTTACAATTAAATCAATTCTAAGTCCACTTTGTAACACAATAAAAACAAAATAGAAATCCAAGGGGTATGAATACTTTTGCAAGGCACTGTAGATATTTTAGTGCACAGGGAGGGACACACCCACATACAAACACAATCAAAGACAGACAGTTACATGAATAGCAATCATACCGAGTGCATGAATTACCATATTCAATCAAAATGTCTTAAAGTAAGTCAAAAAATACACGGGCATATTACAGATTTTCCCAATTGTTAACACACGTTTGCTGAAACTACGTCTCAGGTACACAAAAATCTAAACAAAACAGTTATCCAATTTCCCCAAACTCCACAGACATCTTGCATAATAAAACACAGCAATCAAAATCATGTACTTTCTGCTTAAAATAAAACTCTGCATACAAATGACACACACACACACACACACACACACACACACACACACACACACACACACACACACACACACACACACACAAACTTAGTGACAACCGAGATAACACTAATTGTACATATTCAAAACACTACTATCAGAAGTTATTTTAGTGTAAAGACTAAGCTGTTGTTATACTGTATTTGTGTGTAATCAAACAAGAAAGGAACACAAATGCAGGATGCGGGCTATGGTTGAAAAGCTCACTCTGATGTTGTGGAAGATGGCAGGGTTTTCAATAATCTGTTTTTGGATTTCCCACAGTTTTATGGCATTATTTTCAACTACCATTTGCACAATGGCAGCCTGCTGTTCGTCTGTAAATAGACGCGTTCTTCAAAAACAAAATAGCATACAGTACAGTAAACACTACAGTAATACAGTATACAAGACAAACCTGTTACAAAGTAGTATAGCTCCTAATTTCATACATACAGTAATACATTAAACATTTACTTTGTTTCCCTTTACAGTATGTATTGGAATCTACAGTCTTCTGTGCTTTATGCGGTATTACTGTCAAGTAGTAAAAAGTAGTAGATAAGTCCAATGTCTGCAATACATACCTATTCTCATTTTGTAACGTCCAGATGATGGATGCTATGGTGAAGTTGCTCAGATTGGGCTTCACTCTCTACCCATCCTCTATCAAGGTCAAACCTTGGTTGACCACATGGTACATCAAAGTCGCCCGCATTTCATCAGAGATTACTCTCCCTGTTCTTGGTCTTCCTCTACCTCTACCCCCACCTTTACCTTTACTCTCTTTACTCTGCCAAGTTTGCTTCCATTGTTCTCCAAACACCTGTGGTCTTTTTAATTCACACAAAAGGTCTGATTGTTAATTTTGCATTCACAAAATTAGTGTTTGCACAAGTGACGAGTGAAAGTGATCAATTGGTAATTGAGCTTAGCATGTTGAACAGTGTTTCTTTTTATTTGCACAAAATACATTTCAGTTGTGGAGGTTGTACCAAAGGTAGAGAATAGTGTGTTGTGTTTTGCTAAATGTTTGCTATTGAATTGCAATCTGAGTGTGAAGCAGTATTGTAGTATTGCAGATTTGATGTAGGGTTCTGCTAAATTAATTACAGTTTTGGGTCATTGTGCCTCGCTGTCACGACTTCCACCGAAGTCGGTCCCTCTCCTTGTTCGGGCTGCGTTCGGCGGTCGACGTCACCGGCCTTCTAGCCACCGTCGATCCACTTTTCATTTTCCATTTGTTTTGTCTATGTTTTACACATCTGATTTCAATCCCACAATTACTTGTTCATTATTTAACCCTCTGTTCCCCCACGTTTTTTTGTGTGTGATTGTATTTTCGGTCTGTCATTGTGTGTGTATTTGTTACTTTGTATTTTTGACATTTTGAGTTAAAGTACGTTGATTACTCATATCTGCTGTCCTGCGCCTGACTCTCTACACCAGATACACATACAGTGAGGGAAAAAAGTATTTGATCCCCTGCGATTTTGTAAGTTTGCCCACTGACAAAGAAAGGATCAGTCTATAATTGTAGTGGTAGGTTTATTTGAACAGTGAGAGACAGAATAACAACAACAACAAAAATCAAGAAAAGCACATGTCAAAAATGTTATAAATTGATTTGCATTGAGGTAAATAAGTATTTGACCCCCTCTCAAGACCAAAGAGCTCTCCAAGGATGTCAGGGACAAGATTGTAGACCTACACAAGGCTCGAATGGGCTACAAGACCATCGCCAAGCAGCTTGGTGAGAAGGTGACAACAGTTGGTGCGATTATTCGCAAATGGAAGAAAGACAAAAGAACTGTTAATCTCCCTCGGCCTGGGGCTCCATGCAAGATCTCACCTCATGGAGTGTCATTGATCATGAGAATGGTGAGGAATCAGCCCAGAACTACACGGGATGATCTTGTCAATGATCTCAAGGCAGCTGGGACCATAGTCACCAAGAAAACAATTGGTAACACATTACACCGTGAAAGACTGAAATCCTGCAGCGCCCACAAGGTCCCCCTGCTCAAGAAAGCACATATACATGCCCGTCTGAAGTTTGCCAATGAACATCTGAATGATTCAGAGGACAACTGGGGGAAAGTGTTGTGGTCAGATGAGACCAAAATGTAGCTCTTTGGCATCAACTCAACTCGCTGTGTTTGGAGGAGGAGGAATGTTGCCAATGACCCCAAGAATACCATCCCCACCGTCAAACATGGAGGTGGAAACATTATGCTTTGGGGGTGTTTTTCTGCTAAGGGGACAGGACAACTTCACCGCATCAAAGGGACGATGGATGGGGCAAAGTACCGTCAAATCTTGGGTGATAATCTCCTTCCCTCAGCCAGGGCATTGAAAATGGGTCGTGGATGGGTATTCCAGCATGACAATGACCCAAAACACACAGCCAAGGCAACAAAGGAGTGGCTCAAGAAGAAGCATATTAAGGTCCTGGAGTGGCCTAGCCAGTCTCCAGACCTTAATCCCATAGATAATCTGTGGAGGGAGATGAAGGTTCGAGTTGCCAAACATCAGCCTAGAAACCTTAATGACTTGGAGAAGATTTTTCAAAGAGGAGTGGGACAAAATCCCTCCTGAGATGTGTGTAAAAATGGTGGTCAACTACAAGACACGTCTGACCTCTGTGATTTCCAACAAGGGTTTTGCCACCAGGTACTAAGTCATGTTTTGCAGGGGGGGTCAATTACTTATTTCCCTCATTAAAATACAAATCAATTTATAACATTTTTGACATGCGTTTTTCTGGATTTTTTTGTTATTCTGTCTCTCACTGTTCAAATAATCCTACCATTAAAATTATTGACGGATCATTTCTTTGTCAGTGTGCAAACGTACAAAATCAGCAGGGGATCAAATCGTTTTTTCCCTCACTGTAGGACCCTTTGCACTCGCACCAATTTTAGCGTGTAAACAATTGGGAAAAACTGCAAACATACTTCATATCTGCCTTAAGATAAATGAAGGATAGTAGAGAATATATATTTTTACAAAATGCTCACTTATGACACAAATAACTGTGCACAAGAATTTTTTTGTTGTTGAGAATATGAGCATCAAAAACAGGGGAGACAAATCTGGGTTATTCGAAAGGCAGCAGCAGTAATAGCAATGTGTTGGAGAGACAGATGGTATGAGGCTTGGATCAATAGCACTATAAACCACAAAGGAAGGAGTCCAGAAGAGAGGAGAAGAACTCATCCTTCTCAGCGTTGTCATGACACTGGCGTACAGGACACCCCCGCAGCCAAGGCAGGGGGGCCCATGCGCCTGCCATTGAAGTCAAATATTTTTTATACATCATTTTTTGACAGTAACCCTCCAATAACTTATTCATAAACCTTTTTAATTTCCATATATACTAGAAAGCTAAGTGTTGTTTCTTGGGCTTCAAGAATGTGACTGATTAAAGTGCCTCAGGGCTCGAAAAATAAATCATTGAACTGATTGAAAGTGTGGGGATATCAGTGAACAAATGCCGTGGTCAAGTCTGCGATGCCACCAGTGCAATGTGGTCCTTAATCAGGTCTTCAAAGGCACATATCAGACCGATAGTCTAATGCTTCTTAAGTAGGCCTTTATTAGTTTTAGTTTAGAAAACGATCTCTCTGCAGAAGCGACAGCTACAGGGATGGTTAAAAACAGCTTGATTGCCGTAACAAAATCAGGGAAACTGGGCAGAAGGGAAATAAGCGGTTGCTGTCTGGCTGGGTTGGTTCTGCAACAGCTTTACTTGGCCTCAACACATTACGGAAAGAGATTAACTGTAGAGGAAGCTCCGTGGACTGATCGTCTAGATACAGGACAGACAATAAATTGGTAGATGCAAACAGATTATCATCTTTAGTGGACAACCGTTCTTGAGGGCTCAAAAAAAAAAGTGGTTTGTGATTTCGTTCGTACTGGTGAACCGGGTTTTTCAGTTGTGTGGTTGCATTAGCAACAGTCCCTTATCTTGTCATACATCATTCAAGACTAAGTTTTAAATTGTGTGTACATATAATACACGTCTCAGAAAAAACTGTCTGGGTTGTCAATACTTAGTATAGGAAAACAGTCGGGCCCGCAACTTAGGCCTACAGGCCGTCGTAAAAGGCAACACAGTCGCATACTGTAGTTACTATAGCCATCTACGTAGAAAAAAAGAGTATTGACGCAGAAACCTTTTCCTACGAGAAAGAAAAGAGAAAAGAGACAGAGAGAGACAGCAAGGAATACTTCAGGAAAATTGCTTGACTGTTTGATGTTACATTTTTATAAAAAGTGTATAAATTGCAGCTAAATAGCAGCTTAATATTGTATATGCTGTACCTGTAGATAGTAGGCTATGCTGCATAATGAATGGATCCCTAGTAAGCTAGTGCTTTGAGAGTGGACTGAGTGTATTATTTAGCATTAAGAGACTGGTTTGACGCACCACAACTTTCTATCCAAGTTGGGAGAGAGCAAGAGGATTGCTTACGTCATGCAGGTTCAGGTACGCTATACAGGACAGTTGTACAGTATATAAACATAATATATCGGTAGCTGATTAGTATGCTGTTACAATCTGCATTGTTTGAAGTAAATTGTATTATTGCAGCCGGTCAGCAGTCTAAATGTCAGTATTGCGACACCGTGCATAGCTCCGTGAAATGTTAAGCTTAACATGAGAATGATGACCAAATAGGCCTACCAATAAACCTGTATCCATTAGCTAAAGCAAAACTATAGGCTACATGCCCTGGCACCACAGAAAGCCTACCATCAATTTGATAGGCAGCCGCATAGACATATCGCAATTTCAGCACCATGGGCAGCGATCGGTAATCTATAGTATGTGAGTGGCTGTCTGGCTGACACATTAGATTTTATTTTATTTTAGGGGGAGTGGTGGGGGGGACTCTGACCATGCTGGGATGAACGCATTTGCAGAGATGTCAAGGATATCAATCAATGCAATTCGTTATCTTTGACAAATAAGAGGACTAGAGCAACAGCTGCTGAAATGGAATTCCTTTGTTTATTTTCCACCCTGTTAGTTGTCATCCTTTACTCCATACAGTCCTGTACTGTATACCAATACCTTCCATTTATCTAATACCTTCCATTTATCCATACAGTCCTGTACACAAACACTTTCCATTACCCCATACAGTCCTCTACTGTATACCAATACCTTCCATTACCCCATACAGTCCTGTACTGTATACAAATACCTTCCATTACCCCGTATAGTCCTGTAATGTATACCAATACCTTCCATTACCCCATACAGTCCTGTACTGTATACCAATACCTTCCATTACCCCGTATAGTCCTGTAATGTATACCAATACCTTCCCATTACCCCATACAATCCTGTACTGTATACAAATACCTTCCCATTACCCCATACAATCCTGTACTGTATACAAATACCTTCCATTACCCCATACAGTCCTGTACTGTATACCAATACCTTCCCATTACCCCATACAGTCCTGTACTGTATACCAATACCTTCCCATTACCCCATACAATCCTGTACTGTATACAAATACCTTCCATTACCCCATACAGTCCTGTATACAAATACCTTCCATTACCCCATACAGTCCTGTACTGTATACCAATACCTTCCATGACCCCGTATAGTTCTGTAATGTATACCAATACCTTCCCATTACCCCATACAGTCCTGTACTGTATACAAATACCTTCCATTACCCCTGACAGTCCTGTACTGTATACAAATACCTTCCATTACCCCATACAGTCCTGTATACAAATACCTTCCATTACACCATACAGTCCTGTATACAAATACCTTCCATTACCCCATAAGTCCTGTATACAAATACCTTCCATTACCCCATACAGTCCTGTACTGTATACAAATACCTTCCATTACCCCGTACAGTCCTGTACTGTATACAAATACCTTCCATTACCCCGTACAGTCCTGTACTGTATACCAATACCTTCCATTACCCCATACAGTCCTGTATACAAATACCTCCCATTGCCCCATACAGTCCTGTACTGTATACCAATACCTTCCATTACCCCATACAGTCCTGTACTGTATACAAATACCTTCCATTACCCCACACAGTCCTGTACTGTATACCAATACCTTCCATTACCCCATACAGTCCTGTACTGTATACAAATACCTTCCATTACCCCATACAGTCCTGTACTGTATACCAATACCTTCCATTACCCCATACAGTCCTGTACTGTATACAAATACCTTCCATTACCCCACACAGTCCTGTACTGTATACCAATACCTTCCATTATCCCATACAGTCCTGTACTGTATACCAATACCTTCCATTACCCCATACAGTCCTGTACTGTATACAAATACCCTCCATTACCCCATACAGTCCTGTACTGTATACCAATACCTTCCATTACATCCATATACTCCTGTACTGTATATTGTAAGAAAGCATACGACGATGAAAAGGAAAAGTATTTGTAGTGTTATTGTGAAAAATTACGAGTATCTGTTATGCATTTTCATTATGTGTTTAAACATTTAAAAAGCTTTGGGCTTACTCATGCGCTCCTGTAAGACAACGAGAAAATAACAAACACAATTCCTGTGTGTGTATTTCATTTGTTTTGAAAAGCAATTTACCATAAGCTCTCATTCATTCTGTTTGAATGCATTTACTGTTTGTAAGTATTTAATATTCTTTGAGGAACAAAAAAGTTACAATCAGTTCTCAGAGTTATAAATAAATATCCAACAGCCTATACCCGCCTTTGTTGATGGTCTTCAAAAACACTGGTTAGTTAAACTTAGGTTTTACATAGTGCACACACACAAGGACACATTTCATAGCTATTGGTCATATTTTTTAAATTAAATTTACATTTGAATAAAACATGGGGCTGCCGGTGCATTCATGGTTTGGACCAGAGGTATTTGAACAGTGTAGGGTCGTATCCCATACAGTATGGCACCCTATTTCATATATAGAGCCCTATTGGCCCTGGTCAAAAGTAGTGCACTATATATGGACTAGGATTCCGTTTGGGACACAAACTAGGTGATAACAGTCCAGAGTGGAGAAGTGGAGGCAGACCCAGGCTTCAGAACCAGAAATACCACCAACTGTGAATGGACCTTTGAAGACAAATCAGCCCTTAGTTCAGATAAGTGGGGTCTTGTGATCATTCCACTTCCTGTGCCATAAATGAATATCCACCCTTAATAATGGCATAGGCTCACAGCTCTCACTCTTGCCTGGGGTAAGGGATGAAAGCAAGGTCTTTGAACCTAGGTTGCAAAAACCTAACACAGGGATACAATTCTGTCCAACTTCAGTATCTGAGAATGTAAATGAAGACTCTTTTGGGTTTCTTTTAGTTCAGGGTTCGAGGTATCTTTGGAATCACCAATGATGCACATTTTCTAGTGTGTTAGTCAGGTGGCTAGCTAGGCATACTCCAAAGATATAAGGTTTAGATAGCCAGTGTGATCTGCCTATTATAGTAGAATGTAGCTCATCTGGGGTGGCAGGGTAGCCTAGTGGTTATAGTGTTGGACTAGTAACCGGAAGGTTACAAGTCCAACCCCCCCGAGCTGACAAGGTACAAATCTGTTGTTCTGCCCCTGAACAGGCAGTTAACCCACTGTTCATAGGCCGTCATTGAAAATAAGAATTTGTTCTTAACTGACTTGCCTAGTTAAATAAAGGTAAAATAAACATCTACTGGACAACTATTGTTAACGGCCACAACACCAAGAAATATATGATAAGTGGCAGCAGGTCAATTCCTGGAGTGGCCACCTAAAGTCAACTTACATGAAAGGTATGCAGTAGCCTACTCCCTTTAGAATCAGGTCTTCAAGGAAGATTAAATGCATCATCTCTCAGAGATCACAGTAGAGGCTCAAAAATCTGCAGCTATCGAGAGAAGAGACAGACATCAAGGAGGAAATTGGGTGTGAATCATATTAAGCAGCTGATGTCTCTAAATGTCTCTAATTTGCTGTTTAATTTAGCAGTCATTCAGCTGTAATTAGCAGAGAAGAACTCAGCTGCTGCTGAACTTTCAGCCCACTTAAAGGGATAGGGGTTCATTTGCGTGGCTAATCCCTTTTTAAATGATGCTCAACGAATGGGCAGCTTGAACACTTCTGTTGAAGCAGTGATGGTGAGCAAACAACTGTTTTCCTCTTTGATGGTAGCTTTGCAACCACCAGTATTATGCGTCTGACAGTACTGAAATGAAAAGCTTAGAGCAGTGAGAGACAGTGTGCAGGCAGAACATCCCTCATAAATAAGTGGAATTGAGCTTAGTTTAGTTTAGGCAGGAACAAAGACCGTTTTGGATGGGAAGTAATTGGGGGGGGGGACGTAGCTGACGACAGGAGACAGAGCAGTTGTTTTTCCAGCACACGGTCATCTTCCTCTGACTGTCCCTTTTGGATCCTTCCGGACATAACAGTCTAAGAACAATGCACATCACTTGTTAGGAGGTGCTGGGCCAAAGAAAACTTGTAGAAAGAAAGTAGGGCCTGCACACACAATTACTCCACCACTGACACTTAATTGTAACTAGGCCAGTTAGGCCTACACCATGTTTCGGTCAAAAAGTGGATCTTGGTCAAGTGGTCTGTAGTGGATATTTTAGAATGTGTAATAATGAGCATGTTCAAGATCACCTCAATAGCATAGATATAGATGTACTGTGACATAAAAAAAAGCACTGGTCCTCAATCATTCTCTTTTCAGGAAACTGCACTGCACTGAACCTATTCACTTCAACATGCTGCAGGCACATACTGTACTTTTCTGTACTCGTGCACACCTTTCTATGATCTGAAAATCAAAGGGAAAAACAACAATTAACACAGCAGAATTGAGAGAAATGACCTAAATCAATTGCAAATAGAATAGCTGTAAAAGTTGGTAGGCCTACAGTAACTACAACCAAAGTTGGTACATGGGGAACTACGAATAGTTGTCACCGTAAAAGTAAAAACACAGTGGTGCCTGAAACAACTCATTACATTTCAGTGGGTAATAGAGATGAGTGTTAATGGGCTCGGTCTAAGGTGTTGCTTCCCCTGGAGCTACCCCCACACATCTTAGCCTGCTCTGCCTCGATCCTGGGGAGTGTTATATATGCATTAGTGTTGACAGTTGGTGCCTCATTCCTCAACAAGGAACTTCTTCGACCCTGTCATGAACCATATCCTTTTAATTAGGATTCAACGGTAGGAGACAGTATGAGCGTGTCACAAGACCATGCTCCCATTTGTGACCAACTCAGATGATCCCTTTAAGTGGATCCATCTACTAAAATTAGACATCAAATATGTTGGGAATGTTTTAATAGTGCAAAGTTAAAAGTCAAATCCTATAAATTAGAATTATTTGGTGGGAGCGTGTCAAAGGACAATGCTCCCATTTGTAACCATCTCCTCCAATCCCTTTTAGTGGAATGATCTCTACAAAAACAAGATAGATATAGATTTAGATAGTTAAAGAGTACAAAGTTAACTTAGAGTGTCACAGGACCATGTTGTTGTTGGTGACCAACTGAACGGATAGCTAATGGTTAGGTTTGAAGTGGATTAATCTCTACGTACTGTCACGACCGTCATATCGAATGGACCAAGATGCAGCGTGGTATGTTTCCATCCTTTTATTTGGAAGAGAAACTTAAAGAACAAAAACAATAACGCGAACAACCGCAACGTGACGCTCAAAGTAGTGCTCGCAGGCAACTATACCTAGACAAGATCCCACAAAGCACAATGGGGAAATGGCTACCTTAATACAGTGGGGAGAACAAGTATTTGATACACTGCTTATTTTGCAGGTTTTCCTACTTACAAAGCATGTAGAGGTCTGTCATTTGTATCATAGGTACACTTCAACTGTGAGAGGCGGAATCTAAAACAAAAATCCAGAAAATCACATTGTATGATTTTTAAGTAATTAATTATCATTTTATTGCATGACATAAGTATTTGATACACAAAAAAAGCAGAACTTAATATTTGGTACAGAAACCTTTGTTTGCAATTACAGAGATCATACGTTTCCTGTAGTTCTTGACCAGGTTTGCACACACTGCAGCAGGGATTTTGGCCCACACCTCCATACAGACCTTCTCCAGATCCTTCAGGTTTCGGGGCTGTCACTGGGCAATATGGACTTTCAGCTCCCTCCAAAGAGTTTCTATTGGGTTCAGGTCTGGAGACTGGCTAGACCACTCCAGGACCTTGAGATGCTTCTTACGGGTGCCACTCCTTAGTTGTCCTGGCTGTGTGTTTCGGGTCGTTGTCATGCTGAAATACCCAGCCACGACCCATCTTCAATGCTCTTACTGAGGGAAGGAAGTTGTTGGCCAAGATCTCACAATACCTGGCCCCATCCATCCTCCCCTCAATATGGTGCAGTCGTCCTGTCCTGTCCCCTTTGCAGAAAAGCATCCCCAAAGAATGATGTTTCCACCTCCATGCTTCTCGGTTGGGATGGTGTTCTTGGGGTTGTACTCATCCTTCTTCTTCCTCCAAACACGGCGAGCGGAGTTTAGACCAAAAAGCTCTATTTTTGTCTCATCAGACCACATGACCTTCTCCTATTCCTCCTCTGGATCATCCAGATGGTCATTGGCAAACTTCAGACGGGTGACCAGGTCCTGCCATGTAGTTCTGGGCTGATCCCTCACCTTCCTCATGATCATTGATGCCCCACGAGGTGAGATCTTGCATGGAGCCCCAGACCGAGGGTGATTGGCCGTCATCTTGAACTTCTTCCATTTTCGAATAATTGCGCCAACAGTTGTTGCCTTCTCACCAAGCTGCTTGCCTATTGTCCTGTAGCCCATCCCAGCCTTGTGCAGGTCTACAATTTTATCCCTGATGTCCTTACATAGCTCTCTGGTCTTGGCTATTGTGGAGAGGTTGGAGTCTGTTTGATTGAGTGTGTGGACAGGTTTCTTTTATACAGGTAACCAGTTCAAACAGGTGCTGTTAATACAGGTAATAAGTGGAGAACAGGAGGGTTTCTTAAAGAAAAACTAACAAGTCTGTGAGAGCCGGTGATTGGGAACCATACCAGGCCAACATAGATATATATATATTCACCAAGATAACCAACACTTAGTCACACCCCGACCTAACCAACTGTCACGTTCTGACCTTAGTTACGTTGTTTTGTCTTTGTTTTAGTATGGTCAAGGCGTGAGTTGGGGTGGGCAGTCTATGTTCTTTTTTCTATGATTTGGGATTTCTTTGATTATGAACCATACCAGGCCAATCAGAGGCAGCTGTCAATCGTTGTCCCTGATTGAGAACCATACTTAGGTAGCCTGTTTGCACCCTTGAGTTGTGGGTGATTATTTTCTGTTCTGTGTTTTTCTTCACCGTACAGGACTGTTCGTTTGTCATTTTTATTTGTTTTTTTCAGTGTTCATTACATTATTAAAAATAAAAACACTTACCACGCTGCGCATTGGTCCTCCTACTACTCCTCCTCCAAAGAGGAGGAAGACGATGTTACAGAATCACCCACCACTGAAGGATCAAGCAGCGTGGTAAGGAGCAGCGACAACATGTGATGAGATTGAAAGGTGGTCGGTCGACCTAGGGAGAGTGCCGGGGTCCGCCTGGGATTCTCTGGAACAGTGCGAGGAGGGATACCGGCGAATGGAATTGGCACGGCAATCAAGGAAGCCCGAGAGGCAGCTCCAAAAATGTCTTGGGGGGGACACGGGAAGTGTGGCTAAGTCAGGTAGGAGACCTGAGACAACTCCCCGTGTTTACCGTGGAGAGAGGTGGACCGGGCAGGCACCGCGTTGTGCCGTGAGGCGTACGGTGTCCGCGGTGCGCAGGCATAGCCCGGTACGTTACATAGCAGCGCCACGTATCGGCATCGAGCCAGGTGCTATGAAGCCGGCTCAGCGCATCTGGTCTCCAGTGCGTCTCCTCGGGCTGGGGTACATAGACCCAGCCCTATGCATGGTGTCCCCGGTTCGCCAGCACAGCCCAGTGCGGTCTATTCCACCTCGCCGCACTGGCCTGGCTACGTGGAGTATCCAGCCAGGTAGGGTTGTGCAGGCTCGGTGCTCGAGACCTCCAGTGTGCCTCCATGATCCGTTCTATCCGGTGCCTCCTCCACGCACCAGCCCTCCGGTGACAGGCCCCCGCACCAGGCTGTCTCTGTCTCCTCCCTACAGGTTCTCCCCACTGTCCAGCGCTGCCAGAATCTCCCGCCTGTCCAGAGCTGCCAGAGTCTCCCGCCTGTCCAGAGCTGCCAGAGTCTCCCGCCTGTCCAGAGCTGCCAGAGTCTCCCGCCTGTCCAGAGCTGCCAGGGTCTCCCGCCTGTCCAGAGCTGCCAGAGTCTCCCGCCTGTCCTGAGCTGCCAGAGCCTCCCGCCTGTCCTGAGCTGCCAGAGCCGCCCGCCAGTCAGGAGCTGCCAGAGCCGGCGGTCAGTCAGGAGCTGCCAGAGCCATCCGTTACTCCGGTGCTGCCGGAATCGCCCTTCACTCCCGAGCTGCTGGAGTCTCCCGCCTGTCCGGTGCTGCCGGAATCTCCCGTCCATTTGGGGCCCATTGCTAGAGTCCCCAGTCCGAGGTCGGCGGCGAGGGTCGCCACTCTAAAGAGGCCACGGAGGCGGGTTAAGAGGCTGACAAAGACTATGGTGGAGTGGGGTCCACGTCCCGCGCCAGAGCCGCCACCGCAGACAGACGCCCACCCAGACTGTCACACCCTGACCATAGTTTGCTTTGTATGTTTCTATGTTTTGGTTGGTCAGGGTGTGATCTGAGTGGGCTTTCTATGTTGGATGTCTTGTTTGTCTATTTCTATGTCTGGCCTGATATGGTTCTCAATCAGAGGCAGGTGTTAGTCATTGTCTCTGATTGGGAACCATATTTAGGTAGCCTGGGTTTCACTGTGTGTTTGTGGGTGATTGTTCCCGTCTCTGTGTTTTCATCAGATAGGACTGTTTAGGTTTTCACACATTTATTGTTTTGTTAGTTATTTCATGTCGAGTTCCTTTATTAAAGAACATGAATAACCACCACGCTGCATTTTGGTCCGCTTCTCCTTCACCAGAGGAAAACCCTTACACAGACCCTCCCCTACAGGTTCAGGTTTTGCGGCCGGAGTCCGCACCTTTGTGGGGGGTTACTGTCACATTCTGACCTTAGTTCCTTTGTGTTGTCTTTGTTTTAGTATGGTCAGGGCGTGAGTTGGGGTGGGCAGTCTATGTTCTTTTTTCTATGATTTGGGATTTCTTTGATTGGCTTGGTATGGTTCTCAATCAGAGGCAGCTTTCAATCATTGTCCCTGATTGAGAACCATACTTAGGTAGCCTGTTTGCACCCTTGAGTTGTGTGTGATTATTTCTGTTCTGTGTTTTTCTTCACCGTACAGGACTGTTCGTTTGTCAATTTTATTTGTTCAGTGTTCATTACGTTATTAAAAATAAAAACACTTACCTCGCTGCGCATTGGTCCTCCGATCCTTCCTACTTCTACTCCTCAGAAGAGGAGGAAGACGAACGTTACACAGAGAATAAAAAGCTCTCTATGGTCAGGGCGTGACACATACGTTGTCGACATTAACATTGAGACAGACAGTCAGAGGTACATTAGTGAAGCAAACATGGGCCTAATAAGTTAGAAAACATATAATACATGTTATGCAAAGACTTGACGATTAAGCCCATGCAGAGTTAGAACATTTACATTAGTATGTTAAGTTCATTCTACTTGAAAATCTTTACATGCTCTTGTAACGGCTTTCTTCCTGGGAAGGAGAGGTGGCCCAAAACGCAGCGTTGTTCGAGTTCATGTTAATTTAATAAGGTAACTCAAACATGAACAGGATACAAAACAATAAACGTGAAAACCAAAACAGTCCTAACTGGTGCATAAAACACAAAGACAGGAAACAACCACCCACAAAACAGGCTACCTAAATATGGTTCCCAATCAGAGACAATGACTAACACCTGCCTCTGATTGAGAACCATATCAGGCCAAACATAGAAATAGACAAACCAGACACACAACATAGAATGCCCACCCAGCTCACGTCCTGACCAACACTAAAACAAGGAAAACACACAAGAACTATGGTCAGAACGTGACAGCTCTCACATTTCTAACTCATCTGTAATCTCGTATTCCCCTATTCAGGTGCTAATCATAAATAAGTAATTACAGTGCCTTCAGAACGTATTCACACCCCTTGATTCTTTACACATTTTGTTGCGTCACAGCCTGCATTTAATTTTAATTGCATCTTTATTTAACCTGGCAAGCCCTTTAAGAACAAATTCTTATTTACAATGACGACCTACCTAAAGGAAAAAGGCCTACTACGGAGACGGTGCCTGGGATGAAAAATAAAAACTAAATAAAATATAAATATAAATACAGGACAAAACACACATCACAACAAGAGAGACAACACAACACTACATAAAGAGAGACCTATAAGACAACAACATAGCAAGGCAGCAACACATGATAACACAGCATGGTAGCAACACAACATGGTAGCAGCACAAAACATGGTACAAACATTATTGGGCACAGATAACAGCAGGGCAAGAAGTTAGAGACAACAATACATCACACAAAGCAGCCACAACTGTCAGTAGGGGTGTCCATGATTTTGAATGAAGAGATTGCGATAAACATTTTAATAGATTGCATTTAGATGTTGTGTCACTGATCTACATGCAGTACGCCATAATGTCAAAGTGAAATTATGTTTTTAGAAAATTTTACAAATGATTGAAAAATTAAATGATGAAATGTCTAGAGTCAATAAGTATTCAACCCTTTGATATATGGCAAGCCTAAATAACTTCAGGAGTAAAAATGTGCATAACAAGTCAGATAATAAGTTGCATGGACGAGTGTGCAATAATGGTGTTTATGATTTTTGAATGACTGCCCCATCTCTGTACCCCACACATACAATTATCTGTAAGGTCCCTCAGTCGAGCAGTGAATTTCAATTTGCAGATTCAAGGACAAAGATCAGGGAGTTTTTCCAAAGAAGGGCACCTATTGGTAGATGGGTCAAAATTAAATAAAAAGCAGACATTGAATATCCCTTTGAGTATGGTATAAATATAAATACAGGACAAAACACACATCACAACAAGAGAGACAACACAACACTACATAAAGAGAGACCTAAGACAACAACATAGCAAGGCAGCAACACATGATAACACAGCATGGTAGCAACACAACATGGTAGCAGCACAAAACGTTACACTTTGGATGTTGTATCAATACACCCAGTCACTACACAGATACAGGCGTCCTTCCTAACTCAGTTGACGGAAAGGAAGGAAACCGCTCAGGGCTTTCACCATGAAGCCAATGGTGATTTTAGACTCGTTACAGAGTTAAATGGCTGTGATAGGAGACAAATGAGGAGGAATCAACAACATTGTAGTTACTCCACAATGCTAACCTAAATGACAGTGTGAAAATACGGAAGCTTGAACAGAAAAAATAATTCCAAAACATTCATCCTGTTTGCAATAAAGCACTAAGATGACATTGAATGTTCCTGAATAGCCTCGTTACAGTTTTGACTTAAATCGGCTTGAAAATCTATGTCGAGACTTGAAAATGGCTGTCGAGCAGTGATCAACAATCGACTTGACAGAGCTTGAAGAATAAAAAAAAAAGAATTATGGGCAAATATTGTACAATCCAGGTTTGCAAATCTCTTAGAGACATACACAGAAAGACTCACTAACTGCCAAAGGTGATTCTAACGTGTATTGGCTCAGGGGGTTGAATACCTACTGTATCAAATGTTTAAATTTCTATTTATATACACATATAGATATTGATAGATTATTTTCTTTTGTATTTTGTGTAGATCGTTGACAACAAAATTATAATGAAATTCATTTTAATCCCACTTTGTAACAAAAGAAGATGTGGAAAAAGTCAAGGGGTGAGAATAATTTCTGAAGGCACTGTACATTCCCCCTGGGAAACTGTGTCCATGTTAGGGCTGCAGTCAGATATTAATGAACTAAGCTATAAGGAAAAGGCCTGGAGGCTCTTTCTATAAATATCCGTTTAGACTGAAATATTAATTCTTCCCAGGTTTACCAGACAGCTTTTCTGTGGCAGGCTGAGAATGTGCACAGACAGGGAGATGAGAGCTAGACATACTTATGTTAATAGACTTGTACATTATGTACAGTTAAATAAAGGTTACATAAAAAATATAAAAAATCGGAAAAAAATAAACTTGTACATCTAAAGGCCCAACAACCTGGCACTTTTAGCAGTGGGTAAGCAACTTCTGTGAACATTGCAGCATGTTAGCTCACATATGCTCTCTTCCTTGTGATTGCACTACACCATGCAGCCAAAAAGATTTTAAAAATATATATTTCAAAGCTGTGCTCATTGGATTTATACATTTCTGGCATTTATATCAACATAAACTGTTCGACCCACACCATTAGAAAAGTTTTGTCCAGAGAAAGAAAGGCTTTGTCCATCTCAGTAAGCACTTTCTGGGAGGTTTTATTGCTACTTATTTCTTTTATTATCTATTTTCATGTCTTAATTTTGCGTATTTCCTGGAAATTTGTTTTTTAAAATGCAATAACTACCCAATGAAAAGTGCTATCCTATTGCCTGGATATTACTTTGAGAGTGTAATCTCTTTTTCCTTTTCAAATTAATTCCCGTTTTGAGTTGAGCATCTGGACATTGTTTTGGTACTGTGTTCTATGGCGCCATATTAATGTTCAACAGACATAAATCCCACTTGAAATGACACTTTATCTGTGTGCTTGTGGATGTGCGTGTGTATCCTCAAGTATCTTTCGATCTGTGGGCATCGTTCAGTTTTCTAACAGATGTTGACAAACACTCAGCCCAGATGTGATTTTTTTGTTGTTGATTTTGTACCATGACATGAAAGCCCTGTGTTATTGTTAATTATCCATAGCGTTGCACACACACACACACACACACACACACACACACACACACACACACACACACACACACACACACACACACACACACACACACACACACACACACACACACACACACACACACACACACACACACACAATCACATCGTGTGACAAAGCAATGAACTGTAAAGGTCATTGGTATCAATAGCGAAAGTAATTAGAGGATACAAATCCTTCACAACAATCCACCAAAGCTGGTGAGCAACGATAAAGACCAGCATTAACGCTCAATGCATTAGCTGCTCTTTCACATCTAGCAATTGGGCTGAATTATAACGGTTCTACACAACCATAATGACTAGTCTTTTGAAGCCGTTGGACACTGCCATATGTAATTAACTGGTACCAGTTAATTGCATGTGGCAGTGTCCAAAAGGTTAAATCTTTACCACCTGGTGTTTGTAAGAGGAGCAGGTATATGACATTACAATATGCATTTGCCCTTTCTGTAAATTGCCTCCTTGTATACATAGCTGGCAGAGGAGACACATTGATTACAAAAGAGATTCACCCAGGGTGTTCCTGTTCTGGTCATGCTTTCCCCATATGAAGGAATTTCACCTGAAAACTTTATGCAAATGGAGAAAAATAGTGAATGTGTCCACACAATCTCATTGTCGGCACGTACTGTATGTTATGCCAAAGTCATCTAATTAAATTAAAGCTAAGTTATTCAATGCACATACTGAAATCATAAAATCATAAATCATAAAAATGATCATGCAATGATCATGTGATGACTGATAACAGTGGGGTTTGCTTACATTAAGTGATTTTATGCTAAAGTATGTGACAGTACTGTGATGGTGATTCTCACACACCCCTCTTATAAAGCTGATTGCTAAGTCTCATGCAGCTACTGTAAGGGATTGCTGATCAGCTAGTAGACTACTATGGAGTTGATCAATTACATGGACTCATGCCAAATTCCTTGGCTGATTGAATAGCTAATATCTCTGCCTGTAAACATCTATATCTGTACACTCATTTTCTAGTCATACAAATGCTATTCCTAATCATTCCAAATCAGCCAACCGCAAAAAAAACAAACAACAACAAGTGAAGAGTAAACGTGTCTTACAACACGAATGCTGCAGGGTCCTCCTTGGGTCAATCAGTGTAATTTTGTACAAATCGGGCTAGTGGGGTCTGAGATATTGAGTGGGTTATATCCCTGAGCATGTGTGCCAAATTTCAGCGCTCTGAGTAAAACAGACCAAGAGATGTAAATATGTGCCTGTTATAGCGTAACCAAGAGGTTGATATGAATGTTCTTGAATATGTTGAGTCTTGACAGTGTTTGCAACATGTGTACCAAATTGTGTTAGAATACAAATATCCTGATTTATATGCATTTATGTGCTAGACCACGCCCACGTGAATGTTTATTGATCAATAGTGTTTTAGGTACTAGTCTGGAAACATTGCGTTGAGTGACATTTGTCCATAGATACAGTGCCTTGCGAAAGTATTCGGCCCACTTGAACTTTGTGACCTATTGCCACATTTCAGGCTTCCAACATAAAGATATAAAACTCTATTTTTTTGTGACAGCGCGCCCAATTTTTCAGTTTTTTGATTTGTTAAAAAAGTTTGAAATATCCAATAAATGTTGTTCCACTTCATGATTGTATCCCACTTGTTGTTGATTCTTCACAAAAAAATACAGTTTTATATCTTTATGTTTGAAGCCTGAAATGTGGCAAAAGGTCGCAAAGTTCAAGGGGGCCGAATACTTTCGCAAGGCACTGTACATATCAAGTTTTGTGCAGATCGTTCATTCGGTGCCAGAAGAGTCACGTTTGAAGTGTTTTTCACAAAATTCCAAATGGCGGAAAATCCATCATGGTGAACCTTATGGGTCCCTGAGGCAAACTTGAGCCTGATCTCTGTGGCAAGCCATGTCATTCACCCATGTTTCATCATAATCGGGCCAGTGCTGTCTGAGACTTTGCGTGTGAATAACTTAAATTTGATTAGTTTTTTTATTTAACCTTTATTTAACTAGGCAAGTAAGTTAAATTTACAATGACAGCCTAGGATCAGTAGGTTAACTGCCTTGTTCAGGGGCAGAAACACAGATTTTTTACCTTGGCAGCTCGGGGATTCGATCTAGCAATCTTTCGGTTACTGACACAATGCTCTAACCACTAGGTTACCTGCCGCCCAATGTACAAAAGTACTTATGGTCGAATGGAGACAGATCCACAGTCCCCTTCCCGATTTCATCGTGGGAGACAAAACAAAATAGATAACCAGCAGTGCATTATGTCAAGACTAACAGTGCCACATACTGTATATATACTGCACCACAATATAAACGCAACAATTTCAATGATTTTGCTAAGTTCAAGTTTATGTAAGGAAATCAATCAATTGAAGTAAATGAATTAGGCCCTAATCTATGGATGTCACATAACTGGTCAGCGGTGCAGCCATTGTGGAGCCAGGCCCAGTTTATAACAGACAGAAATCAGCACCCCCCCACCCCCACCCCCCCAGGCAGCATGCCAATTGCACGCTCCCTCAAAACTTGAGGCATCTGTGTGAGAAAACTGCACAAGTGGCTTTTTCTTGTCCCCAGCACAAGGTGCACATGTGTAATGATTATGCTGTTTAATCAGCTTCTTGATATGCTCACCAGTCAGGTGGATGGATTATCTTGGCAAAGGAGAAATGCTCAGTAATAGGGATGTAACCAAATTTGTGCACATAATTTGAGAAAATTAAGCTTTTTTTTGCGTAAGGAACATTTCTGTTTTTTTTTTATTCAGCTCATGAAACATGGGACCAACACTTTACATATTGCGTTTATATTTTTGTGCAGTGTATTAGTTCAATTCCGAAGAGGAAATGATGTGAGCAGTGGAATGAACAGCTTGAATGACCTGCAGGAAAACTGTTGAGTTATGAAGCCTTTCAGAACCCATTGAGAAACTCCAGAGAGAAAACAGGTGCAGTGTCACCAGGAACAGATGCCATTCCTGGGGATGGAGAGATGGATGGACGCATGGACGCATGGACAGATGAACATACAGACAGACGGACGGAGAGAGGGGTGAATGGAGAGATGGATGTAATCATGTGACCTGTCTTACCAACCTGTGAATTACTATGGGTAAGAGAGAGAGAGATAGTGAAAGAAAGAAAGAAAGAAAGAACGAGAGACAGAGACACTGCAACAGAGACAATATCAGAGAGAATATCCGGCATAGAAGCCACCTCTACAAATCAGAGAGAGTTAAAAAAAAGGACAAATGATTAAAAGAAAAAAAAACAGAGAATAAAGAAGAAAGAGAGAGAACTGACGGAAAATAACGAAAATCAAAGAGGAGAGTAGTTTGGCTCGACGCCCAGCGAGATTAAACGGGTGGTATTTCCTTAACGTTTACCGCCTAATGACGAGGAAACGCCAATAACATGCACCGTTCCAGCAGTGCTATGCCGGTGACTGTCATAGAGATAACCCCGCAAAAAAATCTCAGTCAAGCCTCATAGTCTCATTGATGTACTGCACTTTGTAATATTCATGTCAGGTCCCACTCAAGAGTACACAGTGCATAGGTCATACATTTGGAGAGAAAAATATATCATAAGCATCTCCAAAGGCTCTGATGATAGTAAGTCGATATAAAGTCGAGAGGCACCTCACTTTTATGTGCCTATATTCAACACACTGAATGCACTGTAACAAGGTAGTGTACTTACTGGATTGCATTGGCGATTCCAAGGGCAATATTCATGTCATGAGAGGCAATGTAATGAAGGGAGATCATGTCCGTTTGTAGTAAAACAAATACTTTTGGAACCCATGAGGTCTGGTCCGGATTGGTCTTGCTGCATCCATTGGCTGTTGTCATGTAAAGGTTGGAGAGTGTGACTGGGTCTTAGGGAAGCATTGTGGAAATCAAAGAGATCACTTTTGAAGTTGTTTAATTGACCCGTTCTTGTCTTTCTTAAAGACATGCTCCGGTACTTTGGTGACTAAGAAAGCATTTTTTAAACCTCCCGCTTTGGGCTGCATGTGTCAATGTGGAATTCCTTGACACCTTATCTATGAGCAGAATTACTGTCTTAACTCAATTAGCCACCTAATTCCTAGTTTGAAAGCAACTGTTTTCTTGAATCTGTGCCACGCCATTGTCCCTACATGTCCCCCCATGTGGGTCAGCCCCCTAGCAATTCGAGTTCTAGCCATTGAGCTACAGCCGCTCAATTTGAAGTGACAGCTAGCAAGAGGCCTGCCCATCATTATCCAATAAGGTAGCAGGGCAGGCCCAACGGCTCAGTGGACTCAGCATAGAGAGAGAGCAAGGAAGTGGTGCATACTCTATGTGCACACATATTCAGAGTCATATTCCTGTAAAGCTTTGAGAGGATCTCATGTCAAATTCTGCCTCACCTAAAGCCTATTCTTGTTGGGAAGTTGCTATAGACCAACAAGTGGTAACAGTCCGTGATATCAACAGAGAGGTTTCATCAATCAGTCCACTCAAGAAAAAGCTTCAAACTAGTGCTGAGTGATTAACTGACATTCTGGTAATTTGTTCGTTATTTTTCATTTTTTAAACAACTAATTAACCTTTATTATTTGAATTCCATTTTGTTGGGTTTTTCTGTGTGCTCAATGCCCACATTGAAGTTTCTCTAGAGATAAATCAGATCCAGCCTGAACTGTGTAATGTAGTAGGAAATGTTTGTTTCCAACAGGCCAAAATTCTACATAGATTAGCACATAAAACATGGTAATGAACTACAATTACCAAAATCCATCGCACATCTATTTTTCCAGTCTGTGTTTCTTTTATGCCTGCTACAGAGTCTCGTGAGTCCATGGACCAATTTTTTTTTGGGGGGGGAACTCAATCAGGATCTCAATTTACTGTTGAGAGTAAGAATAAAAAATATACAAGGTGCAATTTAGAAATTTGTTTGTGCATCAGTAGTCAATCAATTAGCCAATGTCAGCAATTTTCTTTTAGATTAGTAAGTTACTAAGCATGGTCGAAATACCGACCGGGGTAGGGCCCATTGATCATCAGTTATCATATTAAAAACTGGAAACATTTGCTTCCACCCCATGGCAAAATGTGTAGAATTGCAGCACATTATATCCGATGGCAAAATGTAAAGAATTGCAGGAAATGAACTTTAAAATGAGCCAGTGGCAGACCCACGAGCCAGTGACAGACCCACGAGCCAGTAGCAGACCCACGAGCCAGTGGCAGACCCACGAGCCAGTGGCAGACCCACGAGCCACTGGGGCCCCTCTTGATAACATCAGTTTTTTATGACCCCCACCCCATCAAAGTTGGCCATCCCTTATCTAAGTGATTGATAGTTGGTATTCAGCAGTCATAAAAGTATGCCTTATTTACTTTGAAGCACTACAAAATAATAATTTTGTCAGACAGCATAGAAATGAGAAATGAGACGACAGAAATGAGACGACTTGGAATTAAATAATAAAGTCATCAAATAAAACAAATGTACAGTGAGGGGAAAAAGGTATTTGATCCCCTGCTGATTTTGTATTCCATAGTAATCAGTATTCCATAGTAATCTGTCAAAAATATCTAAAGACACTGAAGCAGCAAATTTTGTGGAAATTTAAATTTGTAACATTCTCAAAATTTTGGGCCACGACTGTACTGTAGATTAAGAAATCATGCGACTAAAGTAAGAAGAAACTGTACTATCAAACACATACATTATATAAAGGACAATAGTAAAAAGCTTTGGAGCACCTTTGTCACGTCTAATCAAGGTGGGTGGAATCAGGCGCAGAGAGCAGATAGCAATATGAAAGTTTTATTCTCTGGTGAACAAGGAACACGGTCAACCCAATACACACAGGGTGAATAATCCAACACAGGATAAAAGACGAACCGGAGAATAAGAACACAAGATACACCGACAGACATAGATGACAAAATAAACAATCCCGCACAAAACAAGGGCGGGACAACCTACATTATATACAGACACTAATTAACTAAACAACACACAGGTGAAACCAATCAGACAAAACCAACAGATACACGAAAAGGGATCGGTAGTGGCTAGTAGGATGGTGACGACGACCGCCGAGCACCGCCTGAACGGGCAGGAGAGCCAACCTTGGCGGAAGTCGTGACAGTACCACCTCCCCCCCCCCCTGACACGCGGCTCCCGCAACACGCCGCCACCGTCCTCGAGGACGACCCGGAGGACGAGGTGCTGGGCGATCCGGGTGGAGGCGGTGGAATTCTATCAGGAGAGAAGGGTCCAAAATGTCCCTCACTGGAACCCAGCATCTCTCCTCCGGGCTGTACCCCTCCCAGTCCACTAGGTACTGTAGGCCCCCCACCCGGCGTCTCGAATCCAGAATGCCTCGAACTGTATACGCCGGGGGCCCCTTGATGTTCAGAGGGGGCGGAGGGACCTCAGGCACCTCACCTTCTTGCAGGGGACCAGCCACCACCGGCCTGAGGAGAGACACATGAAACGAGGGGTTAATACGGTAATACCTAAGAAGTTGTAACCTATAACACACCTCGTTTATTCTCCTCAGGACTTTGAACGGCCCCACACACTGCGGCCCCAGCTTCCAGGTGTCCTTGGAGCGCTGTACCCATTCCTCCACCGCAGGAGCCTCGGTCTGACTCTGATGCCATGGAGCCAGGACCGGCTGGTAACCTAACACACACTCAAAAGGAGACAAGTTAGTAGAGGAGTGGCGTAAGGAGTTCTGGACTAGTTCGGCCCATGGAACATACCTTTGCCCACTCACCAGGCCGGTCCCGACAATAGGACCGCAGAAACCTGCCCACATCCTGGTTTACGCGCTCCACCTGCACATTACTCTCGGGGTGAAAACCTGAGGTTAAGCTAACCGAGACCCCCAGTCGCTCCATAAACGCCCTCCACACTCTGGACATGAATTGGGGACCCCAATCAGAGACGATGTCCTCAGGCACCCCATAGTGCCGGAAGACATGGGTAAACAAAGCCTCAGCAGTCTGCAGGGCCGTAGGGAGACCGGGCAACGGAATGAGATGACAGGACTTAGAAAACCGATCCACAACAACCAGGATCGTAGTACTTCCCTGAGACGGGGGAAGGTCGGTAAGAAAGTCCACCGATAAGTGTGTCCACAGCAGTTGTGGAACTGGGAGGGGTTGTAATTTCCCTCTAGGTAGGTGCCGAGGAGCCTTTCTCTGAGCACACACTGAGCAGGAGGAGACATAAAATCTCACGTCTTTAGCCAGTGTGGGCCACCAGTATCTCCCTCTCAGACTCTGCACTGTCCTCTTGATACCAGGATGACCCGAGGAGGGAAGAGTATGAGCCCATCGAATCAGCTTGTCCCAGACCACCCTCGGCACGTACTTGGTCCCTACTGGACAGTTAGGAAGAGCCGGCTCTGACCGTGAGGCCCTCTCTTACTCAGCGTCCACCTCCCATACCACCGGTGCCACGAGACATGACAGTGGAATGATGGGAGTTGGCTCAACTGACCGTTCCTCGGTATCATAGAGGCGAGACAGTGCGTCAGCTTTGGTGTTTTGGGAGCCTGGCCGATATGTGAGGGTAAACTGGAACCTGGTAAAAAAGATGGCCCATCTAGCCTGACGTGGATTTAGTCTCTTAGCTGCCCGGATGTACTGGAGATTACGATGGTCAGTCCAGATGAGAAAAGGGTATTTAGCCCCCTCAAGCCAATGTCTCCACACCTTCAGAGCCTTGACTACAGCTAACAACTCCCGGTCCCCCACATCATAGTTTCGCTCCCCTGGGCTGAGCTTGCTCGAAAAGAAAGCACACGGACGGAGCTTGGATGGCACGCCCGAGCGTTGGGACAGCACGGCTCCAACCCCAGCCTCGGACGCATCCACTTCCACTATGAACGCTAAAGAGGGGTCCGGATGCGCCAACACGGGCGCATTGGTGAACAGCTCCTTCAGACGACTGAAAGCTCTGCCCGCCTCTGCTGACCAGCGCAAGCGCACCTGTCCTCCCTTCAGCAGTGAGGTGATGGGAGCAGCCACCTGACCAAAACCCCAGATAAACCTCCGGTAGTAATTGGAAAACCCTAAAAACCGCTGCACTTCTTTCACCGTGGTCGGAGTCGGCCAATTACGCACGGCTGTAACGTGATCATCCTCCATCACCACCCCGGAGATGGAAATACGATACCCCAGGAAGGAAACGGACTGTTTGAAAAACTCACATTTCTCCGCCTTGCAATACAGGTCATGCTCCAGTAGTCGCCCAAGTACCTTACGCACAAGAGACACATGCTCCGCGCGTGTGGCAGAATAGATCAAGATGTCATCAATGTACACTACTACTCCCTGCACGAGCAGGTTTCGGAGAATCTCATCTACGAAGGATTGGAAAACGGCTGGAGCATTCTTCAACCCATATGGCATGACGCAGTACTCATAATGACCAGAAGTAGTACTAAATGCGGTTTTCCACTCATCTCCTCCCCGGATACGTACCAGATTATACGCGCTCCTCAGGTCCAGTTTTGTGAAGAATCTCGCCCCGTAAAATGATTCCATTGCCGTAGCGATGAGAGGTAGTGGGTGACTAAAACCCACTGTGATGGAATTTAGACCTCTATAATCAATACACGGACGCAGACCTCCATCCTTCTTCTTCACAAAAAAAGAAGCTCGAGGAGACGGGTGATGTGGAGGGCTGAATGTACCCCTGTCCCAGCGATTCAGAAACATATGTTTCCATCGCAACTGTCTCCTCCTGGGACAATGGATACACGTGACTCCTAGGAAGTGCAGCGTTTTCCAGAAGGTTTATCGCGCAGTCCTCTCGACGATGAGGTGGTAATTGGGTCGCCTTCCCTTTACTGAAGGCGATAGCCAAATCGGCATATTCAGAGGCAATGCGCACGGTGGAAACTTGGTCTGGACTCTCCAGTCGCACCAATGGCAACTCCTATACACCTACCTGAACACTCCTCTGACCACCCCTTAAGAGCCCCCTGTCGCCAGAAAATCACTGGGTTGTGTTGAGCTAACCAGGGAACCCCCAACACCACTGGAAACGCAGGTGAATCTATAAGGAACAGGCTAATCTGCTCCTTATGATCACCCTGCGTTACCATGTCCAGCGGCACCGTAGCCTCCCTAATTACTCCTGACCCTAATGGTCGGCTATCTAAGGAGTGCACGGGGAAAGGTCAATCTAACGACACCAGGGGAATCACTAGCCTTAACGCAAGCCCATGATCCATAAAATGTCCAGCTGTGCCTGAATCGACTAGCGCCTTATGCTGTAGAGAGGGGGAAAACCCAGGGAAAGAAATCAATACAAACACATGACCGACAGGAAGCTCTGAATGAGTTTGGTGCTTACTCACCTGGGGTGATCGAGCAGTGTTCCGACTGTCCTCCCGACTCCTAGACGAGTTCCTCCAGCACCGGTCGGACGTGTGCTGGAGTAGCCAGATCGATAAGTCCATCCAGTGTGAATGTGGTGTCCCGACATGCCAGCTCCCAGCGGACATCCTACCTGAGACTACATCTAAAATGATCAATCAAGGCCCTGTCGTTCCATCCTGCTCCTGCTGCCAAAGTCCTAAACTCTAGGGCAAAGTCCTGTACGCTCCTCGTCTCCTGACGCAGGTGGAACAGCCGTTCACCCGCCGCCCGACCCTCAGGTGGATGGTCAAAAACAGCTCGGAATCGTCGGGTGAACTCTGGGTAATTATCCTTAGCCGAGTCCGGACCATTCCACACTGCGTTGGCCCACTCGAGGGCTCGCCCAGTCAAGCAGGAGACGAGGGCGCACACGCTCTCCTCTCCAGAGGGAGCAGGACGCACGGTAGCCAGGTATAGTTCCAGTTGAAGGAGGAAACCCTGGCACCCAGCCGCCGATCCGTCAAACTCCCGTGGGAGTGTCAGCTGAAGAGCCCCGGAGCCAGATGTGGTCGCAGAAACAGGAGGTGCTGGAGAAGGGGTTGCTAGAGATGAGGTGGGGAGGCCACTCCTCTCCCATCGATCCATTCTCTCCATCATTTGGTCCATAGCAGAACCAATCCGGTGAAGCACGCTGGTATGATGGAGGACCCTCTCTTCCATCGATGGGAGAGGAGACGCTGCTGCTCCTGCTGATTCCATGGTGGTGCGGGATTCTGTCACGTCTAATCAAGGTGGGTGGAATCAGGCGCAGAGAGCAGATAGTGATATGAAAGTTTTATTCTCCGGTGAACAAGGAACACGGTCAACCCAATACACACAGGGTGAATAATCCAACACAGGATAAAAGACGAACCGGAGAATAAGAACACAAGATACACCGACAGACATAGATGAAAAAATAAACAATCCTGCACAAAACAAGGGCAGGACAACCTACATTATATACAGACACTAATTAACTAAACAACACACAGGTGAAACCAATCAGACAAAACCAACAGATACACGAAAAGGGATCGGTAGTGGCTAGTAGGATGGTGACGACGACCACCGAGCACCGCCTGAACGGGCAGGAGAGCCAACCTTGGCGGAAGTCGTGACAACCTTAAATTAAGTTTTGGGCAAAAGTGAAATCAGCTCCATCATTCATTTAATCAGATTTCTCACTCATCACAAAACCCAATGATATTGCCAACTACTTTAATTATTTTGTTCATTGGCAAAATTAGGCATGCCATGTCAACCACAAATTCTGAACCTAGACATCCATATGCAAAACTGACCAAATTACTGTATAAAGACAAGCATTATAATTTTGAATTCCGTAATGTGAGTGTGGAGAAGGTGAAAAAAGTATTGTTGTCAGCAATGACAATCCACCTCGCCCTGACAACTTGGATGGAAATGACTGAGGATGATAGAGGCCAAAATTGCCACTCCTCTCTTCAATCTAAGCCTACAGGAAAGTGTGTGACCTCAGGCCTGGAGGGAAGCAAAGGTCATTCTGATACCTAATAATAACAAAACACCCTTTACTGGCTCAAATAGTCGACCAATCAGCCTGTTATCAACCCCTACTAAACTTTGGGGGGAAAATGCAATTTCACAGTTAACAAATTAAGTAGCAAACTAAAATAAGTTGTGTGTAGAGTACAACTTCAGCTGTCTAACCAGAACTAGAATGGCATTCTATTTGTCTGTTTGAGCAAAAATAAGGATTTGGCTTTCTAACCTCACTGACATGCACAGCTCTCTTGTGAGGTTCTGTCTTTAAAGTCTCCAGTGGGTGATGAAGTCCCTTCCAACTACTGTATGTAATGTAATGCAGGAGGAATCTTTGCATTGGTCAGTAGCCTACAGAGTATATGACAAGATTGCAATTGCTGAACAATGTATTTATAACTTTCAAGTGTAACAGTTCCAAGTAAATAAGACAGGAGTTCCCTGACAAGAATACAGTACCATTAGGTTCAATAATAACAAAAGGCAATGAAAAGTAATAGATGTCTTGCATAATTGTATTGCTCTCCCAATTCATACGTCAGTATCAACCTGTCATTCAATCAGAGGATTGATTTCGAAAGCGTCTCTTCTGCCTGTCTGTAGAACAAATTAGGAAGTGTTGATGAGTGACACTAATTAAAGGGTGATATTACTAAACACTTGTGATGTACTGTCTTATTAGTAATCACCTTTTGTCCCTTCTGAGGTGTTTGCGAACGCCTGATGGTTATGGCAGCATAGATTACCTCCAGGCTCCTATATAAGACCCAGCTCCTATCTGATTCAGAGGGGTTGGGTTAAATGTGGTAGACACATTTCAGTTGAACGCATTCAGTTGTACAACTGACTAGGTATCCCCTTTTACTTTATATCACAGAGGGAGGGAGAGAGAGAAAGACTGTCACCATACAGTCATGGAAGCTAGCAGTAACCTGTTGAACATAGCCAATCAGAGACCGTGATTCACAGCTAATTCATGAGGGACACGTGCCAGCACGGCACTGACTGGTTGGCATTACTCACTCGGGCGCAATAGTAGTCCATTGGCACCTACTTACAACATACAAGATAAACACTGTACACTGAGTGTACAAAACATTAAGAACACCTGCTCATTCCATAACACAGACTGACCAGGTAAATCCAGGTGAAAGCTATGATCCCTTATTGATGTAATTTGTGAAACCCACTTCAATCGGTGTAGATGAAGGGGAGGAGACGGGTTGAAAATTTTTAAGCCTTGAAATAATTGAGACATGGATTGTGTATGTATGCCATTCAGAGAGTGAATGGGCAAGACAAAATATTTATGTGCCTTTAAACAGGATATGGTTGTAGGTGCCAGACGCACCGGTTTGAGCGTATCAAGAACTGCAATGCTGCTAGGTTTTTCACACTCCCGTGTGTATCAAGAATGGTCCACCACCCAAATGACATCCAACCAATTTGACACAACTGTGGGAAGTATTGGAGTCAACATTGGCCAACATCCCTGTGGAAATCTTTTGATACCCCAACGAATTGATGCTGTTCTGTGGGCAAAAGGGAGTGCAACTCAATATTAGGAAGGTTTTGTATGTGAATACACACAGCACTGATTACCTTTGAGGCGGCAGGTAGCCTATTGGTTGGAGTGTTGGGCTAGTAACCAAAAGGTTACTTGATTGATTCCCTGAGTTTACAAGGTGAAAATATGTCATTCTGCCCCTGAACAAGGCAGTTAACCCATCGTTCCCTGGAAGGCTGTCATTGTAAATAAGCTCCTGATATGCTCCTGATATGGTAGCAGGCTTCCCATATGATGCTGCTAAACAACAAATCAACCAGGTCTTGTACACAGCCTGTGAATTAAATTAAATATCATCACTCAATAAATATATAGCTATAACATATAGTTTGGAGGTCATTTATATGCTAATGGAGGGACTGTAACTACAGAACTCTGATGCCATTGCAATCAGCTATGTAAGTAGCTGAATTCTTGCTGATTCATTTAGCTATTTGCTACTAGAGTTATAGTTATATTTCTACCATCCTTCACTTGTTTTTGCCCTATAAAATACATGATAAACTTTTATGAGAATTGGCATGTTATTTTGGGTTAGCAGATGAAGCTCCCGAATGCTAGATAGCTAGCTACATAACTTGCAAATCTGGGTTGAAATTAGTTGGCTGGCTAGCTATCATTAGCTAGCCAGTTTGGGTAATGAAAGATAATGGCTACATCCTATTATTAGCTCGGAAGCTAGTATCCAAATGCCTGCCCCGTATTGACCCCAAATGCCAATGGGCTACAGTTAGTTGTTGTTAGCAAAGTAGCTAGCTAACGTGAGCTATGCACATCTTCTTCTGATATGCTACATCGTATATAGACTTGTTTATACTGTATTATTGACAGTATGTTTGTTTTACTCCATGTGTAACTCTGTGTCGTTGTATGTGTCGAACTGCTTTGCTTTATCCTGGCCAGGTCGCAATTGTAAATGAGAACTTGTTCTCAACTTGCCTACCTGGTTAAATAAAGGTGAAATAAATAAAATAAAAAAACATCACATTGTAAATTAGGCTGATGTATTTCGCTAGCTACAGTATCATTCTCCTAAAGTAGGCATGTAAGTAATGCATACCCAAACCTACAGTAAGACGTGACTCACTTACAAAACTCTGTTTGGACGTGACTGACTTTTTGACAAAAATTATCCAATTTTGTAGTATTTTGTTTTACACTGTAATTCATTGATGACACATAAGCCTGTTAAAACCAGAGAAGTTGATTTTAAAGGGCAGTTGAACTTTAAAGCGCCCATCCCATCCATTCTCTGAAATGAGAAACATAGAACTGACAGAATATGAGCGTCCACTTTTTACCTCAACCTTTTTTCTTCCTGTCAGCCCGTTCTATTACAATTAAAGACGAACCCTCGCCGAGGTGAATATTCCTAGAAGGAAAGCAGTCAGAATGCTGTTATTACAGTACCTGAGCAGCTATCTATCACGTTCATGGTATGAGCGCTTCGAAATCTCAATTATGGTTTCACAGTAGAAAGAAGATTGAGAAGAAGCCTAGTGTAATTGCTGAGGAAGTCATATATAGCAGTCATATAATGTAATTGTCTGGCTGTCAGTGGCACTCAGTGGAGATAGTTTTGAAGTCTGTGAAAGCTTGTATGGCATATCTACAGCCTCGTCTGAGTACCCAGATAGCATGTTTTTAGACAAGACGAAGAATCTATTTTTACAAAACATTTACAAAAAATATCATTGCATTGACACCCGTAAATTGTAAATTGTCAACACCAGGCTGAGAACATTGTGTAGAGCAGGGTTCCTGATAAAATAATAATAATAAGATAATGATGAAATAACTCACTCTGAAACCTTATAATTGTATGAAATTGATTAGAATCAGATTAGAATTATAATCTGATGATGTGATGATGTGTGTAGTTTTTAGTCAGAATTAGGTTAAACCATGTGTCTGTATAGTGGAAAAACAAAGACTGTCTGAGCGAGGCGTAGCTTCGGCGCCAACCTGGCTAGGCCTCTGAGAGATTTGGGAGAGGACAGGAAGTACTTCTCAAGGTCTTCCTAATCTCGGTGGAATGGAACTGTCAGCTGGGTAGTAATACAGTATGTGCGTATGATACCTACTGTTTGTGTGTGAAGGTATGTGCGTAAGGAGCCAGTATAAAATGAATGGTTTTGTACAACGGACTTGGACGTCCTTGTGAATAAACACTGATTTTTTGTAAGCTGGGACTCTTGTCTGCTTCATTCAACCAGAATCTTACAAACTCTGGGTTGCAGATTGAGTAGGTTAATTGAAGTTTATGAACATTGATAACAAAATTCTCCTATCAATTTGGTCCTTCGAGCCGGATCTCAATACCTGCTTCTCAATACCTGCTTCTGTCAGTCCAGAGAGACACCAAAACCGTGCACGGGCGGATGAAATATTCGTAGATTAAAGACCTGGCCCCTTTTTGAGGGTTCTTTACAGGCCGGTGGCGAACTGGTGTGCAACAGAAACGGTGACGTGATCCAACCAACATTGCTTTTCCCAGCCTACGAGACATGGTCAGTAAGTCTTTATTCACGAATTTGGGGGAATATTTTAAGACATCTTGGACTTGATATTCTAAACACCTAGAATGAATCAAGGATAGGAACTTAGGTATTCTAAACAGATTCACCGGGACGGTCTAATACTTTGTGTATTAACAAAATCATTCAGGTCCGCAAAGACCTGACATACCTGTGCACTACCATAAATAAAACTAGCTTAATATTTGAGGTCTGTAAGAAAAGGCAGAGAAGTTATTAAAACTTAAATGGTTCATTAACATGTGGTTGTCACGCCCTGACCATAGTTAGCTTTGTTTTCTTTATTATTTTGGTTATGTCAGGGTGTGACGAGGGTGGTATGTGTGTTTTTTGTCTTGTCTAGGGTTTTTTGTAGATCTATGGGGTTTTGGTTTGTCTAGGTAATGTAGGTCCATGGTGGCCTGAATTGGTTCCCAATCAGAGGCAGCTTTTTATCGTTGTCTCAGATTGGGATCCTATTTAGGTTGTCATTTTCCATTTTGGTTTTGTGGGTTATATTCTATGTTTAGTTGCCTGTTTGCACTAGTCATATAGCTTCACGGTTCGTTTTGTTGTTTTGTTCAGTGTTCACTATTTCCATTTAAATAGTTATGTACGCTTATCACGCTGCGCCTTGATCTCCTCATTATGACGACTGTGACAGAACAACCCACCAAACCAGGACCAAGCAGCGTGAAAAGGAGGAACAGCGCTTAATGAGGAAATGGACCTGGGAGGAGATATTAGATGGAGCAGGACCCTGGACACAGCCATGGGAGTATCGCCGTCCTAAGGAGGCGAATGCGGAACAGCGATACTACGAGGAAAAATACCAGAGAATAGAGGAACAGCAATGATATGAAGGTACATGGCTAGCTAAATAAAACAATTCTTTTGGGGAGGCTCACGGGGAGATTACATGAGTCAGGTAGGAGACCTGAGCCAACTCCTTGTGCTTACTGTGGTGAGCTTTTTACTGGTCATGCACCATGTTATGCGGTAGAGCTCACAGTGTCTCCAGTGCGCCATTCTAGTCTGGTGCGCTCTATTCCAGGTCCTCGCATTGGCCGGGCTAGAATGGGCATCCAGCCAGGAGGGTGCCGGCTCAGCGCTCCTGGCCTCCAGTATACCTCTTTGGACCAGGATATCCTGCACCGGCTCTGTGTACTGTGTCTCCGGTGAGTCTGCACAGCCCAGTGCGTCCTGTGCTAGCGCGCTGCAGGGCAAAAATAAACTTCCAGCCAGGACAGGTTGTCAGCTCTACACTCCAGGCCTCCAGTGCGCCTCCACAGTCCAGTACGTTCTGTGCCTGCTCCCCGCACTCGCCCTGAAGTGTGTGTCACCAGCCCGGTACCACCAGTGCCGGCACCACGCACCAGGCCTCCAGGCCTCCACTGTGCCTCCAGGGTCCATTCCTCGTGGGTAATTGCGTATTCAGAGAAATAAAATGGAAGAAATTGCTGGTATGATCTCTATATTACAAAGAGGATTTGCTGTCCATGTCTCAGAGGAATCATTTAGAATTGCAAATTACAAAATTATATTGATAATCAGCCCCATGATTCCAATTACCCAGGGAATTTATACATGAACCAACTACATTATTATGCAAATAATGAAGTGCGTGTGTAAGTGTGTGTTTCTGCTTCGCTTTATTAACTGTCTTGTCTGCTGGCTGGAAGATGTGATGCCTGTCACCCTCTAAGGCCTAGCGAGTGGACGTGATCCAGAAAACTTCTCAGCCATCAATCTGGCCTGGCATATAATCAACGATGGGGGCAACACCATCCAGCCTCAAGACACTGTATGTTAATGTTAAATCCTGTGTGTGCATCTGTGTGTGTGCCTCCGTGTTTGTGTGTTTGCCTGTGTGCATACATGTGAGCGTGTGTGTATGCACCTCTTGCGAGAACACACCTTGCTCTTCCTTAATATATTTGGCAAATGTATCCCATTCCTCATTGAGCTGAAATGAGAAAGGCTGAGGTGGGGGTTGAGATGTTGGTGAGTTATTTTGTCAGGGATCAGGGAGGTTGCTAACAAATTCTGGGCTCTTCAGGACTCAACATGGTAGCAATGCATTTACTCAGAATAATCACAACATTCTATCTTTTGTATGTCTTTGTTTTGGCCGGCTATGGTTCTCAATCAGGGACAGCTGACTACCATTGTCTCTGATTGGGATCCATACTTAGGTAGCTTTTTCCCACCTATGTTTTGTGGGTAGTTGATTTCTGTTTAGTGTTCTGCACCTGACAGTACTGTTTCAGTTTCGTTTTGCACTTTGTTATTTTTGTTTCAGTGTTCAGTTTAATAAAAGTCATGAACACTTACCACGCTGCACTTTGGTCCAATACTTCCTCATCAGACGACGATGACCGTCACACCTACTGTATTAATCACTTCCAGATATGCTCTGTTCTGTGTACTCCCTCTGTTCCTACAGTGTCTGGCAAATATTTTGGCATCCTTAAATAACACCTTATTTCTTCTCAAATAATGTTTAAATATAAAATAAAAAATTGGTCTGCAGACATGTTATTTGATCTTCAACATTGCAGAACCATTACATTTTTGTTTGTCTTTGGAGACTCAGTTTTTGGACACTAGGATGAATATTGGAATCTAAAAATGTGTAAAACACGTGCAAGTCCCCCAGTACAAGAGGCGGCAAAGCAACTCCACAGCATTATCGAACCTCCCCCTCTTTGATTGTAGGCAGGGTGTTTTTTCATTATGCTTTATTTGGTCATTGGTAACTGGTTCTCTGTTGGAGGTTGTGGGTCTTACAGCATAACGACCCCAAACACACATCAAAAAGCACCCGGGAAGGGTGCAAGAAGAAATATTAGACTGTTCTTCTGAATCCCATCGAAAACCTTTTGTGTGATCTGAAAACAGACGTTGGTGGAAGGCACCCCACAAACATAGCAGAATTGGAGCAGTTTGCAGCTGAAGAGTGGGCCAAATTTCCAGTAGAAAGTCGCAGCAGGCTCAATGATGGCTACAAGAAAGGTTTGTCAGCAGTTATCTTGGCCAAAGGCTGTACAACCAACTGTTAGCTCTTGTGTGCTAATAATTTTGTCCATGCCATTTGTTTTTCTTTACGAAATGATTTTTTTTTAACTGGAGTTATATTTCAACTTCTTTGTGAGGAAATAGGGAAGTATTTAAGAAAAGTGCAAGGGTGCCAATATACTTGGCTGCCAGTGTATATGTACTGTAAATATATTCCTCTCCTACTTTCTATCATGTGTTGGGTTATGATGGGCAAGTTCATTTAGCATGGCCCAGTGTCCTGGGTGGGGGGAGGATGTTTTTTCTTAGGACCGATGGAATGGTCGAAAATGAGCAAACCCCGCTCACCAGGGGCCCTTGCAAAATAGATTTGCCCATTGTGTAAATGGTATGAGACCTGAGTAATTGCAGAGAGCTGGCTCTATCCCATCATGCATTCTGAGATGGTAATGTCAGCAGTGGCTCCACAGCAGCTGCAGCCATCCATCATGTCCCATCACCCTGTCCGGTGGAAAGATGTACAGCACTAGGTAGCGCAGAATGAAATTGGCCACAGGATGAATGGAGCATCTCCTCTCCCAACTACGGTGTGGCCTACATGCTCCCCTGTGTAGCCTATTCTTCCACTGTACTATGAAGTCAGATCTCAGCAAAAGCCCTTGTCAATGCACTTTTCCTCCACTTTAGTTACTATACAGCACATGCACTCAAATTCAATATTCCTACAGCACTTTTCATTCAACAACTACATTCTAAAATTACCATTATATATATTTTTTTTGCACTGTCAATCCCCTCACATTAAACTCCCACCATCAGCCGTATTCATAGCGGCAGTATAGAAAACAGACAAATAAAACCCCCTCTTGGGTTATTCTACTCATTGAGAGACATTGGGTTGCCCTAACACTCCCCAGAGCTGACATTTAAACCCCTCCTTCTCCTCCTCCACAGGGTTGATTACTGTGGTGCTGTGTTATACACCTGGAGGCGGACATGCCTCTTTTTAGACAGCTTTTAATTTCAAGCTTTAATCAATGACCATGTCTCTCTGGGGGATGCGTGTGACTCACATGGGCCTGAGGGAAGGAGGGCGAGAGAGACAGAGACAGAGAGAGGAGGGGGGAGAGAAATAAAAAGAAAGAAAGAAAGAAATGGAAGGACAGAGAGAAGAGTATGCCACCACGCTGTGTATAGACTAGAGCAACCAGACACAGGGAGAGACAGATACTCTATTATTATTATATTGTCCTTGTGTGGAAGTCTTCATGTAATCACTTGACCCGTATATTTGTTTGTTCCTCTTGGTTCCACACGGTGCCAGAGATATAAAGCTTAAAGTCATGGATGGTCTTATTGACTGAATCTTTGTTGAACCATATTTAGATTCGTCTTCATTTTGGCGTGTTTGAAGGCAAGGGGGTAGAGGCTGTGGTAGTAGGGCTAGACGTCTGCTTAATTACCAATGGAGCCTTACCCTGCAGAGAGTAGAAAGAATACACACAAACTCACGTGCACACACATACACACACGGCTCCTGGCTGTTGGCTTGGTGTCGAAACCATAAATAAGTGGACTTGGTGAGTGGACAGGAGCTGCAGAGCAGCACGTTGAGGCAGTAGATGATGGATGAGGCTGCAAAAGCCAGCGAGCACAGAGCGGTGCTGTGGGCTGTGAGGAGGATAGACAGGCTGCGTGCTGGAGGAACAGGCAGCCTTTCAGTGTGAGGGTGCACAGGTGCTGTTCTGAGCCTCAGCCCACATAGACATCGCAGGAGGTTGTTTGCACCTTAATTGGGGAGGATGGGCTCATGGTAATGGCTGTAGTATCAAATGCATGCAATGTGGAGTGGTATCAAATGCATGCCATTCCATTTGCTCCATTCCAGACACTATTATGAGCCCTCCTATCCCCAGCAGCCTCCACTGATAGACAGATAAGGGATCCAGTAGCTGTGGATGACAGTCAAATTGTATCCACAGGAATGGAGGAGTGGTCACCACTTGTTACAGAGACAGGCACTACCATTACAGAGTGTTACAGAGACAGGCAGCACCACTAAAGGGTGACACAGTCTCAAATCCACAACACAAATCTACCACCCAAGAGGAAAGCACAGTTTGGTTGGATTGAAAACATTGAGTAAAATGAAAACTAGAAAATAAGAAAAAGCTATACTAACTAAACTTCTGGTATGATGTATGGTCAGGGCGTGGGTTGGGGTGGGCATATATCACTCCAGAGGGATAAACATAATTTCAGAAAACGTCTACAGATACAGTTTGGTTGGCTTCGATACGTCAGTACAACTATGCAATCTTCTGTTAGTTATGATATATAATGACAAATAATTCTCTCTTGTTACTCGCTGCTGCTTCCCCAGTTTTCACAGTAGCTCTATATCAAACCTAACCTCACATGGGAGTCATAGACGTGGTCCAGGCATAGAACCAACAATACACTTTCATTAAAAAAACACAATTGAACTTGCCCTTTGACAAGGGATGTTCTGAATCTTTTTCAGATACAATGCAGCAATATAAAGGTTTGATTGTGGTCTTCAGATCTCATATGAATAATTTTCATAGCTACTGTAACACTTGGTATCGCTTAGACCCTGGCGAAGCATCACTCATTGTACAACAAGAACACAAGCACATCCACGCAAGCCAGATGAATAGAACTCATTTGATCCTGTGGTTGCATTACAGTAATATTTCACATGGTGTGTTGTATACGCAAAGCTTAAAGGTAACACATCATTTAAACTACATGTCACCCTCTGCCTTCCTAGTTTTAACAAATTCAAAGTACACTCCCGCACACGCGTGGCAAACACACACACCACACCACACCAGACTTTTGTTCTTGAAAAGTGGAGCAGTTTTTCTGAGGCCCTCCTCAGCATTGATGTGAGTGCTACTGTGAAACGTGATGCATTGAAAAGGCAAGCACGCTTCTCCTCAGATGTTCTCCTTCCCTTGCCTCAGGCAGTTTGACCTATTTGGAGAGAAAATTATTAATATTCCTTTTCACAGTACCTAGTTTTCTTTTTTCAACATTTTAGATGACTTCAGTTTATCGGTTCCCGAGGGAGGATCCTTTTTTAATATTCGCTACGCTTACATCAGCTAATTTTCACCAAAAGCGTCTCCCTCAGCGAGCTTGTAAACAAACCCTGAACTGATAACGTGCTAAAAGGGGTTGCATGCAAACATCTACTTGTCATTTTAAACAATATAGTGCCAAACCTGTACTGAATCTGGTATTGTCGTACACCTACAAGCTGGAGCAGAAGGATATAGCCAGACTCCACTCACGATTAATCAGTGTTTGTCATCAACATTATGAATGAGTTGCATTTGAACAACACTCAATTAAACATTAGTAATAACAGATAACAGGTGGTGACTTATCATACCTGTAACGGTTTTCTTGAGGTGAAGGAGAGGCGGACCAAAACGCAGTGTGGTGGCTATTCATGGCACTTTAATAAAGACACTATACATGAATAAACTAACAAAAAAACAATAAACGTGAGAAAACCTAAACAGCCTATTTTTTTATTTTTTATTATTTATTATCTTCAATACCATTCATTCTTTACAACTCATAAACTCATAAATACCATTCATTCTTTACAACTCAAACTCATAAATACCATTCATTCTTTACAACTCATAATTTTCATACATACACAAATAATGGTATTTTAATTTTAACAAAACAAAAACCCCAAACAAAAACTCAGGGGAGCATCTTCCCTCCCAGTCACCCTACAAAACACCTTTCCCTATCTCCCCGTCCCTAATCTATCCCCTTACAAATCTAAATGACACCCAGCCCTAAACCCCCCTTCCACCTCTCCCGAGCAGCATGCTGCCCCCACTTCCTCTCCTCCCTCTTCATCCTCCCCCTCAAATCTCCTTCCACCCTCCTCACCATCCCTTCCACCCCCCAATCTCTCCCTGTCTTCACCATGTTCTGCCTGGCTTCCCACAGCCCCCGTTTAAAGAGACTCATGAGAAGCCAGAGCAGAAACCTGTCCCTATCCGTCCCTCTCGCTCTCCCTACACCCCTCTCTAACCTGGCCCACGTCAATACAAAATCCCCCCTTACCAAACCTAACAACACCCGTGCCCTAGCCCATACTACTCCGGCAAATGCACAGTCCCAAAAGACATGGCGCACAGTCTCCTCCCTGCCACAAGAGGATCTTGGACAGCTGGGGGATTGCACCAAACTATACCGGTACATGATGGAACGTACCGGCAAGCACTTATGGAGGCTCAACCAATTCAGGTCCTTGAGCCTGTTGTCCAGACCCCGCGCCTGCACTCCCTCCCAGACCACTTCCGAGATGCCCACTACAGGCGCCGGACTCCCTGCCTTTCTGACCTCCTCGTACAGGTGCCTGTGATCTAAACCTACTCGGGCAACTTCAACCTCAGGGTGCGCATGCAGCCACTTGGCCGCATGACAAAAGTGCCACGGCAGCTGTTCCGCCCGAGGACCCGTGTTAGACCACACCATTACGCTTCTCGTCTGATACGAGAAGAACACCCGCAGGAGGGTGTATCACTGGATGAGCAAGCTCCGTTAACAAGAAAGAAACAAAAATTGCATCCAGCTTGAGGGGGAAATGTGGTACCCCCCTGCCTCCCTCCTCGATGGGACAGAGCATGCGTGCCCTGGCGACCCACTCGCATCTGCCACTCCACATGAACTGAAACACAAGCCTCACTAGAGGCCTCCTCAGACAAGCCGGCAATGGGTAGATGTACGCCAAATACAAAAGAGATGGCAACACATCCACCTTTAGGACCAGGACTTTGCCCATGAAAGACAAATACCTAGCATTCCACATTGCTAGCTTCCTCTGTACCACTGACATACGCATGTTCCAGTTTAGCGTCGCTGAGCCGGAGGTCTCAAAATGGACCCCGAGAATCCTCAGGGCCCCCTCACAGAGAGAGAACCCCCCGGGCACATCCGTTCTACCGCGCCATCTTCCGAAAAACATGACGGAAGACTTTGCATTGTTCAGAACCACTCCCGACGCTCGGGTAAAATCCCCAAAGATGGCAAGGGACCTTGTCAGGCACGAGTCCTTGCACAGCAGCAAGGAAGTGTCGTCGGCGTACTGCGTCATCTTAACACGCAGCCCACCACTTCCAGGGATCAACAAGCCTTCCACCCCTGTGTCTGCCCTAATGGCAGCCCCCAGAGGCTCCATGTACAGAACGAAGAGGAGAGCCGAGAGTGGGCACCCCTGCCTGACCCCAGACGAGAGGTCAAAAACGTCACCCAAGTGACTATTTACACTAACTCGGCACCCCGCTCCGACATATAATGTACGAATCCATCCTATGAACTTCTCCCCAAATCCTAATCGACCTAACACTCTGAATAAAAATAATCTACAATCTATTCACCCCTCCCCAGTGCTGCAGCTGGATTGGAAAAAAATCGGGGAGGCTGAGTCCCCAAACAAAAAACTCCCCACCTCCTCCTGTACCCAGTCCTGAGTCTTGTTAGGTGTGTCCCCACCCAACAGAAGTTGAGGGCCTGGGGAAACCAGCAGCAACCCAGAAGTTTCTCCCACCCCCATCACTCTCTTGGCCATTCCCTCCCTCTCACTGTCGGCCAATCGCACCCTCCTCTTCATTCTCTTCTTTGGTGATGGCGGCAGTGGAGAGATACCACCCTCCCCCCGAGGTTGCACCAGCTCCTCCACCATACCCCTCATCTCTTCCAGCAGGGCACTTTCCCCCAGTCCACTTGCTCTTCCACCGTCTCCTTCTCCAACACTCCTCCTCGCTTTCTTCTCTCTCATGCTCTTCCACTCGGTTGCCTTCTTCCGCCACTTTTCCTGTTTCTCCTACTCCCGTGCCTTCCGTTTCCTTCTCTCTTCCATCCGCCGCTTCTTGCTCCTCCTCCTTCCTTGCGGCCTTCCCCTCTGGACCTGTACTCTGGTCATGAGGCGTGCTTTCTTCCCCTCCTCTTCTTCCCCCATCCCCGCTCCTGCTCCCCCCCAGCCGCAGACGTGTATGACCTCTGACGAGCCGGGCACCCCCGCCACAGGTGTGCTGACGAGCCACACCCGTGGCACGTCTTTGGCTCGTCACCATCCTTCGCCTCGTGCTCCCCAGATCCACAAAATCTGCATTTTCTTGTGCTGCACGAGGCGAAGATGTGGCCGTAGGCCATACAGCACCTGCAAAATGGGGGCTGACGTGCATAAAACAACGTCCCCCTGTCAGCCCCTAGGGAGAACATAGCAGGAGGATGGAGGTAGCCACCATGTCCCTTTGGGTCCTCCCTGAGGAGGGCCTGGAAGCCTCTCCTCCCATTCCAAAACCCAAGGGAGTCTTTGAGGTGCCTTGCTGAGGAGACGTTATCCATGTATCTCCCCAGAAAGGCCCTCACCTCTTCGTCCTTAACGTATGGGTTCTACATGTTGACAGTTACAACCTTAAAGTTGTTCCTCGCCAGGCTTGTTATTTCGTAATGGCTCATCATCATGTTTCTCCTCTGTATTTAGTGCCACGTCGTATGCTCCCTCCAACGAGTTGCCTTGGAAACAAAACACGTCCTTCACCGTCAGCTTTAGAATCCCCATCAATATTATCCTTCCAAAAGTTTCCTGTCCTAAAGGCTCCAACTCCTTTTCCTTCCAAGCATACCGAATCGTGTTGGCCAGCCCAATCCCAGGGACCGACCGTGTTGATGTATTTTGCACCATCTCCGCAAGGAGAATGGCGCTTGTTCTCTTCTCTTCCAAAACAAGGAAAAAAAGAAAAACCGAAGTGACTGAGCCTATCTGGTGCAAACAAACACAGAGACAGGAACAATCACCCACAAACACACAGTGAAAGCCAGGCTACCTAAGTATGATTCTCAATCAGAGACAACTAATGACAGCTGCCTCTGATTGAGAACCATACCGGCCGAACATAAAAATACCCAAATCATGGAAAAACAAACATAGACTGCCCATTCCAACTCATGCCCTGACCATACTAAATAATGACAAAAACAAAGGAAATAAAGGTCAGAACGTGACAATACCATTGATTTCCATTCATTGTACTAATAATACGCTGTGCTTTGTTTGTGAAAAGAATAGGCAAGTATTTTCTATTATACCATATTTTCCCTGTGCACTGGGCATAGACGTCATATCAATGTCTATTCAAGGTAATTTAATTTAAATAATGTAGAAACAACGTTGATTCAACAATGTGTGCCCAGTGGTGGGTGGTGGGTGATAGAACCAAGCCACCTGGCACTTTTTGAAGAGAATAAAATATGTTGACGTCATCTCCATTACTCATTGACAGATTGACTGCAATCTTCTCTTTCTTCAGTATGCATTCACCTATGGATGGATGGACGGAGAGAGTGGAGCCACAGTGCTCTGCTTTCGTTGGACCACTCGTCGTCGCCAGCACAATTATGATAATATACTTTAATCGGATGCAACGCTTTCCATGCCTTCCAATGAGAAGTCAGATGGAGCAAGTAAGAGGAGAGGAGGATGACGGCAGAAGATGCGTGGTGTGCGTGGGTCATTCTTTCTGAGTTGCTGATCTCAATGGATGAGTTAACCTCTCAGCAATGACTGGAATAATTGTACATGTATCCTGTTGAAAGCATTCTAAAACAGACCTGAGTTCAAATCGTGTTTGTTGTCTTTTAATGTTTTTTGGGGGTTGATTGAGCCTGCCTGGAGTACCAGTTGGGGAGTGTCGTGTCTTCACTGTCATTAAAAGTGCAGACTGTTCTATTATCAAATCAATTTTCTAGGTTTAATTATTACGTGATTTAAACTAATAATGTAAACCTTAATTAACTAGGACTTCGGTGCACCACGGGAAAATGTCGTTACAGAGTTACTACTTCCTGAAAATAACTCTTTGTATATGTTTATATCTTATTAAAACAGTCGCTAATTAATGAATTCGACCTCGATCAGTCTCATTCTTTAACGTCGTAATTCCTTGTAGTCTGCACAAACCCAGACTTCACTTGATGAGTCATCCATACACATATTGGCTCAATTATTTATTTACTAACTAATTAAACAATTACAGAATATTTAAAACATCCTAACATTATACAGTAAATACCTTCCCTAGAGGACTTAACAAAACATGACAGTTATACCACGATAGATAGAGAAAGGGGGGAAGGAAGGGAGACAAAGGAATGGGCCTCTTGGACAATGGGGAAGCTACGCTCACAGAAATACAAATACATATGCCACTAATAAGACACTAACAGCTTACAGACTTTTTTCTACTGAATTATTGACTCTATGTTTTGTTTATTCTATGTGTAACTCTGTGTTGTTGTATGTGTCGAATTGCTATGCTTCATCTTGGCCAGGTCGCTGTTGCAAATGAGAACTTGTTCTCAACTTGCCTACCTGGTTAAGTAAAGATTAAATAAAAATAAATAAAAATAAAGATTGGGAATTTAGCCAGGACACTGGGGTTAACACCCCTACTCTTACAATAAGTGCCATGGGATCTTTAATGACCTCCCCCCGACCATTTTCCACATCCTCTATGTTGGAAATATTGTTCAATCATTCATTGTAGGATTTTGGGATTTTGGCGGGTAGGGTCTCTGTGTTATCAAAGGCTCTTTCTGCATATCTGGTGGAGAGAGAGTCTCTGCAAGGAATTTATGACCTGTCATAAAGTCATAAAACTGCCTCCCCCTACCCTCCTAACAGGGGGGGTTGTTCACATCTCTGCCTAGCAGATCCACTGAAAGGGGCGAGCATCATGACAGGAGAATTTGGTATGTTTGAGACTATCCGATTGGTTCTAATGCGCCAGGCAAGCTCAATCAAGCACAGCTGGAGTATTTGAAAGAAAACAAATACTATCTGAACACAGGTCTGTTCCAAAGCACTCCCCATCCAACATGTAAAAAGCAAATAGAGACCTCTTTATCGAAGAGCTTCATAGGTGAACAAACACTCAAAACATATGTGGCACTGAAAGCCCAAGTGAGTCAGTAACAAATTGCCATAAGATGCCAAAATAAGATAATTATCAGTCTTAGTCTCCCAAGAGAGACAAAGACATTACATGGTTATAGTTTGTATCAATTTCCTAGCAGGCATGGGAGGAAGTTCGGGGGCGGTAGAGGATTGTGTGTGTGTGTGTGTGTGTGTGTGTGTGTGTGTGTGTGTGTGTGTGTGTGTGTGTGTGTGTGTGTGTGTGTGTGTGTGTGTGTGTGTGTGTGTGTGGATCATTGTCAGTGTGTGTGGGTTGTCCGTCTGAGTGGGTTGAATGTCACCCAGCAGGAAAGAAAATAATTACTCTGTGGCATGGGCATCCGTTTCACACAAAATATTCACCAAGGGGAAAAAACTAGTCAAAATCAAGCCTTAAATTCCTTTGATACAACCTTTGTCCTCATGGGAGCTACAGTGGTAAATCAACCAATCTTTTTCCATTCACGGCAGATGAGGAAAATTATATCTTCAGTGAAAGAGTGCAGACACTGAGACAAACAGGCAGGAAAGTCCGACTACTGATGACAATGTGTTTGAGGAATGGGAGTGTGCACTATATCCAGAGCATGCTGCTTTGCCTGGGACTGTAGAGGTCTGGCGTTTGGTAGAGACATGAGGACCAGCCAGCCCTGTGGCTTTGGTGTGAGAGGCTCTGCCAGCGACCAAGGCCACCCAGGTACAGTAGCACTAAAAAGTATGTGAACCCTTTGGAATTACCTGGATTTCTGCATAAATTGTACATAAAATTTGATCTGATCTTCATCTAAGTCACAAAAATAGACAAACTCAATGTGCTTAAACTAATAACACACACATTATTGTATTTTCCTTGTCTATATTGAATACATCATTTAAACATTCACAGTGTAGGTTGGGAAAAGTATGTGGACCCCTAGGGTAATGACTTCTCCAAAACCTAATTGGAGTCAGGAATCAACTAACCTGGAGTTGAATCAATGAGACAAGATTGGAGATTTTGGTTAGAGCGGCCCAGCCCCATAAAAAACACTCACAAAATGTGAGTTTGCTATTCACAAGAAGCATTGCCTGATGTGAACCATGCCTCAAACAAAAGAGATCTCAGAGATTAAGAAATGTTGCCTTGCATGAAGCTGGAAAGGGTTACAAAAGTACCTCTAAAAGTCAATCCACGGTAAAACAAATTGTCTATAAATGGAGACTTTTCAGCACTGTTGCTACTCGACCTAGGAGTGGCCGTCCTGCAAAGCTGACTGCAAGAGCACAGCGCAGAATGCTCATTTAGGTTAAGAAGTATCCTACAGTGTCAGATAAAGACTTACAGAAATCTCTGGAAGATGCTAACATCTTTGTTGATGAGTCTACAATACGTAAAACACTAAACAAGAATGGTGTTCAAGGGAGGACACCATGGAAGAAGCCACTGTTGTCCAAAAAAAAACATTGCTGCACGTCTGAAGTTCGCAAAAGAGCACCTGGATGTTTCGTATTGCTACTGGCAAAATATTATGTGGACAGATGAAACTTAAGTTGAGATGTTTGGAAGGAACACTATGTGTGGAGAAAAAGGCCCAGCACACCAACATCAAAACCTTATCCTAACTGTAAACTATGGTGGAGGGAGCATTATTGATTGGGGCTGCTTTGCTGCCTCAGGGCCTGGATAGCTTGCTATCATCAATGGAAAAATGAATTCCCAAGTTCATCAAAACATTTGGCAGGAGAATGTTAGGCTATCTGTCCACCAATTGAAGCTCAACAGAAGTTAAGACAACAACCCAAAAAACAGATGTAAATCAATAACAGAATGGCTTGAACAGAAGAAAATGTTTCTTCTGGAGTGGCCCAGTCTGTCCTAACCTCAACCCAATTGAGATGCTGTGGCATGACCTCAAGAGAGCGGTTCACACCAGACATCCAAAGAATATTGTAGAACTGAAACAGTTTTGTAAAGAGGAATAGTCCATAATTCCCCCAGACAGTTGTGCAGGTCTGATCCCCAACTACAGAAAACATTTAGTTGAGGTTATTGCTGCCAAAGGAGGGTCTACCTGTTATTAAATCCAAGGGTTCACATACTTTTTCCAACCTGCACTGTGAATGTTTACATGGTGTGTTCAATATAGACATGAAACATTATAATTGTTTATGTGTTACTACTTTAAGCAGACTGTGTTAGCCTATTGTTGTGACTTAGATGATGATCAGATCAAATTTTATGACCAATTCATGCAGAAATCCAGAAAATTCCAAAGGGTTCACAAACTTTTCTTTCCACTGTACATGCACAGATACACATACACAAACACACGCATTGGTATCTTGTCAGTTTAGAGAGTACAAGAGAGACTATCGATCCCTGACCACTCTACTCTGGGATTCATTACAGCAACAAAGGCAGAGAGCACTTCTCACTGATATGAAAGACAGCTCACCTTGGTTATGCCCTTTCATTACACTTAGTAGGCACTGCAACAGGTTATGAAGTTGGACAGAAGAAGAGCACCATGCAAACACACACACATAGATTTGTAGCACCTGCCAATCACATGAGGGGCGGCAGGGTAGCCTAGCGGTTAGAGCGTTGGACTAGCAACTGGAACGTTGCAAGTTCAAACCCCCGAGCTGACAAGGTACAAATCAGACGTTCTGCCCCTGAACAGGCAGTTAACCCACTGTTCCTAGGCCGTGATTGAAAATAAGAATCTGTTCTTAACTGACTTGCTTGGTTAAATAAAGGTAAAAAAATAAAATAAAACATCAGCTTCAACATTATGACAGAGGATCCGTGGGCCTGGAATATTCCGTCACAGAATTCCATGGGCACTGCTGTGGGCACCAGGAATGAGAAACACTAACCTTGCATAATAAATCACAACCAACTAATTTTACTGCCGGAGTGTTTGGCAAGACCACATTTTCCACAAAACTTTTGCTTGTGTTCTTAGATGCTTCTTTTGGCCAAAATGGATTAACACAATTGGACACATCCAGCACACGTCACTCTGAAGTGCAACCACATTATAAGGGTTTGTGGAAAGGGTCAGTCAAAGAGTGGTCTCGCATTGCCACACCTCCAAAATCATGTCGTTGTCACGCCTCCCTTAGAGGTCTGAAGAATGTTGTATGACAAAGACGGGTTGAATGGTTAAGATTTTGATTGGAGATTACAGTTCAAAAACCCTCCCACACGCACGCGTAGATGGGGTGTTGTGTGTTATGTGCGTCACTGTTTTCCGTTCAGGTAGTTGATGCCTATGCTAGTTTCAAGTGACAATTTTCCAGTTATAAATCATGGCGGACAGTGGATTACGCTGGTAAAGTCAAATGTCACAACACGTTCAAAACCTGTCTGGTGGCTGCGCTTTGCTACCACTGAAAACATTGTGAAGATTGTGCATTATTTAGTATTTGTAAGGACCGAAAAAACTTAGGCAGTGGGTATTTACTTATTCAAGTAAGTAAATACATGTTTTTGAATGTAAAAAAAACAACAAATTATTAGCTAGCTAGCCAGACACTTTTTAGGCTAACTCAACTAATCTGCTAGCTAGCTAGCTAGCTAACTAACTTCACACACAGTTTAGCAAAGTAAATTAAATTTCATCAGCTAGCTAACTTACTGTTAGCTTACTGTTAGCTAGCTATCTTGACTTAATCATTGTAAATTAAAAACATAGTCTCCAAATAGATTTGTAGATAACAGGCATTAAAGAGGGTGAAATTGAAGCTCCTGCTGTCAGTAAAGGGAGAGTGCAAACTATTCGATAGGACAGGTCATTGATAATCAAGTGTGCTATTGCTGGGCTGGAATAGAAGTCTGCTCACCCAGTAGATCAGTGATCAGTGGAACAAAGTTGGCCACCGCTAGCATGGAGTTTTTTTCATGTTCAACTGTTCAATGTTTTAGTAATAATAGCCTACATGTTACTACTCAAATATCTGTTGTTGTTTAGACTAAGATGTATAATATTTACATATACTACAGTTCAAAAGTTTGGGGTCACTTAGAAATGTCCTTGTTATTGAAAGAAAAACACCTTTTCTTCATTAAAAAAACATCAAATTGATCAGAATTACAGTATAGACATTGTTAATGTAGTAAATGACTCCTGTAGCTGGAAACAGCAGCATTTCTTTATGGAATATCTACATAGGCGTACAAAGGCCCATTATCAGCAACCATCACTCCGGTGTTCCTATGGAACGTTGTGTTAGCTAATCCAAGTTTATAATTTTAAAAGGCAAATTGATCATTAGAAAACCCTTTTGCAATTATGTTGGCACAGCTGAAAGCTGTTGTTCTGATTAAAGAAGCAGCAAAACTGGCCTTCTTTCGACAAGTGAAGTATCTAGAGCATCAGCATTTCTGGGTTCAATTACAATGGCCAGAAACAAAGTACTTTCTTCTGAAACTCATCATCTATTCTTGTTCTGAAAATGAAGGCTATTCCATGCGAGAAATTACCAAGAAACTGAAGATCTGGTACAATGCTGTGTACTCCTCCCTTCACAGAACAGAGAAAAACTGTCTCTAACCACAATAGAAAGAGGAGTGGGAGTCCCCGGTGCAAAACTGAGTAAGAGGACCATTACATTAGAGTGTCTAGATTGAGAAACTGACGCCTCACAAGTCTTCAACTGGCAGCTTCATTAAATAGTACCCACAAAACACCAGTCTCAACATCAATGGTGAAGAGGCGACTCTGGGATGCTGGCCTTTTTCTGGAATTTTCCAAGCTGTTTAAAGGCACAGTCAACTTAGTGTATGTAAACCTCTGACTCACTGGAATTGTGATACAGTGAATTATAAGTGAAATAATCTGTCTGTAAACAGTTGTTGGAAAAATGCCTTGTGTCATGCACAAAGTAGATGTCCTAACCGACTTGCCAAAACTATAGTTTGTTAACAAGACATTTTTGGAGTGGTTGAAAACGAGTTTTAATGACTCCAACCTAAGTGTATGTAAACTTCCGACTTCAACTGTGTGTTGTATATTCAAGAAGAAAATTGGAAGTGTCATTTTTCGCTGGCTTATTCTACACAAGCGTGACAAGCTTATTTCAAGCATGCCGTGTCTTACTTTACCTTTGGCATGTACAGAGATGGGCAAGTATGCATTAGTTGATAATAAAATAACACTTTTAATTCATGAACAGCAGCCCACACTCTCTCGTCCTGATGACTGAGCTAAAGGCATAGAACTCATACCACTAAGCTTATGAAAAGTAACATAAATAGCCAGTTGAGTTAAAGACCAAAATTACAAATTTGAGACGTCGTTAATGTCACGCCCTGACCTTAGAGAGATGTTTTATTTTTCTATTTGGTTAGGTCAGGGTGTGATGTGGAGTGGGCATTCTCTTGTTTGGTTTTCTAGGTTTCGGCCTGGTATGGTTCTCAATCAGGGACAGCTGTCTACCGTTGTCTCTGATTGGGAATCATACTTTGGTAGCCCTTTTTCCCTCCATTCAGTGTGGGTAGTTAACTTTGTTAGAGGCATCATAGCACTGTAAGCGTCATGCTCATTTTGTAAGGTTTATTGTTTTTGTTGGCGACATTCTTATAGAAAGGAATATGTACGCCACCACGCTGCACCTTGGTCCACTTCTTACGACGCCCATGACAGTTAATCATACCCTAGTCGAATACACTTACTGTAATTCACATAAGAGTGTCTGCTAACTGACCAAAATGTCAATGTAAGCCTATTCAAGACTTAAGAAGTTATAAGCTCCATATGTGACCATATTTCTCTATGAGAGCTTAAAGTAACTGTCCAGTGAAAATCACACTTTTAAAAGTTCATATTCTGTTAACTCATTCCCAAATACAGTGCCTTTAGAAAGTATTCAGACCTCTTAACTTTTTCCACATTTTGTTGTGTTACAAAGTGGGATTCAAGTACTAAGTTAATTAAATAACAAGTTATGTCAAAGTGCAACATTTGTAAATCAATAAATGTTAGAATCCTCTTTGGAAGCGATTACAGCTGTGAGTCTTTCTGTTTGCTTTGCACACCTGGATTGTACAATATTTGCACATTATTCTTTAAAGTATTCTTCCAGTTCTGTGAAGTTGGTTGTTGATCATTTCTAGACAGCGATTTTCAAGCCAGTTTAAGTCAAAATTGTAACTAGGCTACTCAGGAACATTCAATGTTGGCTTTGTAAGCAACTCCAGCATATAGTTGGCCTTGTGTTTTAGGTTATTGTCCTGCTGAAAGGTGAATTTGTCTACCAGTGCCTGTTGGAATGCCGACTGAACCAGGTTTTCCTCTAGGATTTTGCCTGTGCTTAGCTCTATTCCGTTTCTTTTTATATAAAAAAAAACCTCCATAGTCCTTGCCGATGACAAATATACCCATAACATGATGCAGCCACCACCATTCTTGACAGTATGAAGTGATATTCAGTGATGGGTTGTGCTGGATTTTTTCCAAAAATAATGCTTTGCATCCAAGGCATAAAGTTTATTTATTTCCATTTTTTGCAGTTTTACTTTAATGCCTTATTGCCAACAGGATGCATTTTTAAAAATATGTTATTGTGTGTGTACAGGCTTCCCCCTTTTCACTCTGTCATTTAGGTTAGTATTGTGGAGTAACTAGATTGTTGTTGATCCAAACTCAGTTTTCGCCTATCACAGCCATTAAAACCTCTTAAGAAATCTAACTGCCTGTAGGGCAGGACCTGAAGCAAGGATATGCACGTTATTGATACCATTTGAAAGAAAACACTTTGAAGTTTGTGGAAAAGTGAAATTAATGTAGGAGAATATAAAACATTAGGTCTGGTAAAAGATAATACGATCAAAAAAACAGTTTAGTTTTTTCATCTTGGAAATGTAAGAGACAGACCATACATTGAGATAGGATTCTAGCTGTTGTTCAGATGTTGTCCACAAGATGGCAGCAGTGTGTGTGTGTGCATAGTTGTAGACTAATCCAGTGAAGATTTACATCACTACACAATATTTTGTATCACGTCTGCCAGGAGTTTGCCCAAATGTGCCAAATTGGGTCAATTTATACATTTTCAAGTACATAACTATAGAGAACACACAAATACTATGATAATAAAAAAATATGTTTACACACTCCCAGGAATGTCATACATGATGGATCATTAGCTTCCCTACTGTCAGAGTCTATCTAGATTCTAGAAGATAGCGAAGGAGTCAGGCGCAGGACACAGGTGTGAGTAAAAAAACACTGTATTTACTCAATCCAAGAACGTAACAAAAATCCTGTTATCAAACAAGGACAAAACAGGATAGAACTCCAACACACGAAAGACAATCATGCACAAACAGAAAGGGAAACCAGAGGGTTAAATAAGGAACAGAATTATGAGATGGGAACCAGGTGTGTAAAAAGACAAAACAAAAGGAAAAATGAAACATGGATCGGTGGCAGCTAGAAAGCTGGTCACGTTGACCGCTGAACGCCGCCCGAACTAGGAGAGGGAACAACTTCGGTGGAAGTCGTGACACCTACAGAAAAGGCACTGACCTTCAAACATCTAGATGGCCGTGCACACAACGACACCAGATTTAATCTCTGGGACCCTCAGGATGACAAATCAGAGCAAGATTACTTAATGTAAGTGCACTATTTATCTTCAGAGGTGAATGTATTAAACAAGTTGCCAGGATAAAAGTGTTTTGTTGTTGTGTACTATCCTCAAACAATAGCATGTTTTTTGTTGTTGTTGCTGTAATAGCTACTGTAAATTGGACACTGCAGTTAGATTTACAAGAATTTAAGCTTTCTGCCCATATAAGACCTGTCTATGTACCGGAGAGTTGGCTGTTGTTTACAACTTCATTCTAGTCACATTATTGCATATTGAGCAACACCTGTCCAGGTTTAGGGTCACCGATCCCGTAGTTAAATTCTGTAAACCTTCTACAGGATCGGTGTCCCAAAAAGGCACATTTGGGCAGTCTTGATACAACATTTTGAACAGAAATGTAATGGTTCATTGGATCAGTCTAACATTTTGTACATACAATGCTGACATCTAGTGGCCAAAATGTAAATTGCGCTTGGGCTGGAATAATACATTATGTCTTTTCTCTTGCATTTCAAAGATGATGGTACAAAAAAATACAAACAAACGCATGTTTTCTTCTTTGTATTATCTTTTACCATATCTAATGTGTTATATTCTCTTACATTAATTAAAACATTTCCACAAACTTCAAAGTGTTTCCTTTCAAATGGTATCAAGAATATGCATATCGTTGATTCAGGTCCTTATCTACAGGCAGTTAGATTTGGGTATGTCATTTTAGGCGCAAATTGAAAAAAAATCCTAAATTAAGCCTTTGTCCCACCCATTTCTTTAGGAATGTACATGTAAATGCATGTGAGTCAGCATGGCACTGTCTTCCAGAAAGTAGTCTCTCTACATAAACTTTCTCCAACTGAGTTTTGTCAATAGTACTGGCTAAATTCAGTGCAGCAATGTTAATGAGAGTTGTAGCAACACTTTTGCAGTTGTCCGTATCTCTATATATTTTTTAAATCTGCAGTAGCAAGGATTTTCTATATACTGACCGGCATTGACCATACCTAGGGCCCCATGACCAATGGGATCAAAATACCACCATAATATATAACCCACATAACCCCCTCAAACGGGTGATGAGGAAAAGCTCAAAATAAGTTTATTTCCCACTGGGTCAAACAGCTGCAAAGACAAAGACATGTTAACACAAGCACATATATTTATTCCCTCCTACTAGACGGAGTTAACTCCTTGCACATCTAGACAGCCAATACATCTCTGTTGCTAGTCAGGAGCGTAATTGGTTCCTCTCATTGGTGTAGCCTCCTGCTAGAACCTTCATGGGTGTGGAAATATATGTGTGTGACAGGATTGACTTTCTTCTCACTTCATCTGACCTGACCTCGGGCCGAACTCCTCACTCCTCCACAGCTGTCCTACCTTATCAGTGACTGAAACCAGACTGTTTCCCTTTGCCCTTCTCCATAGGTTACATGAGATTCAACAATGTTCTGACAGAATGTAAACGTTCTGCACTCCCCTTGCTCACTCAGCAACTTTCCATACACACAGTTCTTAGCCCTCTATTGACCCCAACATCTACATACATTATGCATGTCTAATAACTAATACGTTCTAATATGGTAACATATTTCAAGCTAGAATCCAAAAACATCAAAGATCCACCCATATTTTACAGTAGGTATGTTTCTTTTCTTCTTTTGCTTAGGCTTTCTCATTTCGATGCCATACCCACCACTGGTGTGCATGGTCAAAGAGCTCTATTTTCAGCTCTCTCTCTTGGCGGTTCTTGTGTTAATGGCTGTTTCTTGTATGTGATACTGTAAGTCAGCTTTTGGCTCCCATAGTAGGCCTGCACATGAAACAAAATGAAATAAATCATCATCCATACCATAGATCTCCAGCCGGTGACATGATGTTTGTACATTATTCCACTATTACAGCCTACTGCCAAGCTCCCTGTAGTGTATTCCACCCTTGGAAATGTATTCAAGCATTACTTCTTTACTCAAAGTGCTGTTAATTGGTTATGAACAGTACATTGACCAACAATTGTTTTCCATCCAGCAGTGCTTTCCCCGACAGTTCAATGAGTGTGCTTGGTGTGAGTTCTAGGAAAGGCAGGGGTGGGTTTCCATGGAGAGCTAGCGCTAAGCGAGAGCGATGGGAGACTGAGCCTGCAGTGAAGATAACTGACTGTCACCAGCTCATGCAGCTCCCATAAAGGCACAGGATCAAAGCAGCTGCTGTCTGCTTGCTTTCCCAAATCTAAGACTGTCTCACTCCATCTGGAGTCTTGTCATGACCGGCAGAAACATGTAATATGTACATCATTATCCGTCATTTCAGAAACATCTAATATGTATATCTTTATCTGTCATGTGACCTGTATCTTCATCTGTAATTTCTGACACATGTGACATGCATCTTTATCTGCCAATCCTGAAACTTATAACATGTATATATTTATCTGTCACTCCTTGATCAGTTTCTGTCCTGTTTATCCTCGCTTATACATGTCCAGTCATGCCTTTTATAGATACATTCAAGGAATCAGGTCACCCAGAAATGTGTGTCCCTCCCTCACCACATCATGCCTGTTAATGCATAGAGCAGCAAAAGTGTAGTATTTTGGAATGTGTTACTGTAATTCTATTCTCTCAAGCCATATGGCTCAGTGACCCAGAGGACACTGCAGTGAATCAGAACGATATGGAAGGGACAAACATGGAGGTTTAAGGATGAAATGGCAGTGAGAGTGCACATCTCATGAGTCATGGGTCGATGGTCCCTCAGAGAACGATAGAGGAATTAGCCACACTCACGCATGCACACACGAACACATTTAAGCTGAAGACTCATCTTATCTAAAATACTGCAATTTCAAATGTTGGCACCCTTGTTTGACCATCTCTTTAGTAATTCATTTTTTATTGGGATTTGAAATAGGTTCCTTTAAAAATATATATATCTCGGCTCTCACGACAACGGACGTTATAAGATTACTATTAACTCTTGGATATTGGCATATAACCTTCAGACAGTTGATAAAAATTCAAGGACTTCCATTCTTAAATGGTAGGTAGCATAAACGTAACCACATGTAACATATGGCTTTGCATTAGTGTACACATCAAAAGTACAAATGCAATGTTACACCTCACTTTTCTATTTTTGGAGTTATTACATAAAACAGATCAGAATTCTGAAGAATGTCGAAGTCATGTCGAACATTATTTTTACGGGGTGGGCTGTAATATGGAGGACCTGGCAAGCCAGCCAATTCCCGATAATGTAATGCACTCATGACTACTGGTTTAAATGGAATTTTCAGCCAATTTACAAGCAAATTCTTCACGAATGTATTGTTACAAATCAACTTGCAAGGTTGCTAGCCAACTAGCCTGCTCATGTTAGCCCTACTAGCCTGCTAACGTTAGCTCAACCAGCCTGCTAACGTTACATTGGCACTGAATGAGTCAGCCAGTTGCTATCAACACCTACCTTACAAATACATTAAAGTAAACCAACGTTTTGAAAGTAAATAACGCCATCAAACCAAATATCAAAGAATGCTAGCTATATGCAGTTATCTTAGCCAGCAAGCTAACTAGTCAACTAATGTTAGCTATTAGCCTAGCCAGCCTAGCCAACCTACACGGCTATGGTCAGAGACCAGTTCATATCAAATCAAATTTTACACATGCGCCGAATACAACAGGTGCAGACCTTACAGTGAAATGCTTACTTACGATCCCCTAACCAACAATGCATTTTTTTTAAATACGGAGAAAAATAAGAGATAAAAGTAACAAGTGATTAAGGAGCAGCAGTAAAATAACAATAGTAAGATTATATACAGGCGGGTAACGATACAGAGTCAATGTGCGGGGGCACCGGTTAGTTAAGGTAGTATGTACATTTAGGTAGAATTATTAAAGTGACTATGCATAGATGACAACAGAGAGTAGCAGTGGTGTAAAGAGGGGGTGAGAGGGGCACAGCAAATAGTCTTAGTCTGACTATATGTTGATAACTGACTATATGGTGATAAAAGCTGTTTAGAAACCTTTTGGACCTAGACTTGGCACTCAGGTACCGCTTGCCTTGCGGTAGCAGAGAGAACAGTCTATGACTAGGGTGGCTGGAGTCTTTGACAATTTTTAGGGCCTTCCTCTGACACCGCCTGGTGTAGAGGTCCTGGACTTCAGGAAGCTTGGCCTCAGTGATGTACTGGAACGTTCACACGACCCTCTGTAGTGCCTTGTAGTCGGAGGCTGAGCAGTTGCCATACCAGGCAGTGATGCAACCAGTCAGGATGCGGTCGATGGTGCAGCTGTAGAACCTTTTGAGGATCTGAGGACCCATTGCAAATCTTTTCAATCTGCTGAGGGGGAAAGGGCTTTGTTGTTGTCAGGACCCGGTTACGAACCTGGGTCTCCGGAGTGAGAAACAGTCACTTAACCAACTGAGCCACGAATAGTCAGCAGAACCCAGAAGATGAGGCAGACACAGCAGTACTTAAGACGGTGTATTTAATAAAGTAAAAAGGAGAAGTCCTTCAATACAAAAAATGGCAAATCCAAAAGGTGGTAGGAATAGCACAAAAAAGCCTCAAGAGATACTCAAAAACAAAAACAGAATTCCACAAGAGCATCCACCGGAATCGACAAGAATACACAGAACACTAGGGCTGGGTGCTAACATACAAACACAGAGCACAGAACTGAGGGAAACTAAGGGTTTAAATACAATCAGGGAAAACAAGGCACAGTTGCAAATAATAATGGGGAACAAGGGAAAAAACATAAGGTCAAAAAGCACAATGGGGGCATCTAGTGACCAAAACCCGGAACAACCCTGGCCAAATCCTGACAGTTGTGCCCTCTTCATGACTGTCTTGATGTGCTTGGACCATGTTAGTTTGTTGGTGATGTGGACACCAAGGAACTTGAAGCTCTCAATCTGCTCCACCGCAGCCCCGTCGATGAGAATGGGGCGTGCTCGGTCCTCTTTTTCCTGTCGTCCACAACAATTCTCATGTTGAGAGAGAGGTTGTTGTCCAGGCACCACACGGCCAGGTCTCCTACCTATAGGCTGTCTCGTCATTGTCGGTGATCAGGCCTACCACTGTTGTGTAATCGGCAAAATTATTGATGGTGTTGGAGTCGTGCCTGGCTGTGCACTCATAAGTGAACAGGAAGTACAGGAGGGGATTGAGCACGCACCCCTGGGGGGCCCCTGTGTTGGGGATCAGCGTGGTGAATGTGTTGTTACCTACCCTTACCACGTGGGGACAGGATGTCCAGGATCCAGTTGCAGAAGAAGGTGTTTAGTCCCAGGGTCCTTAGCTTATTGATGAGCTTTGAGGGCACTATGGTGTTGAATGCTGAGCTGTAGTCAATGAATAACATTCTCACATAGGTGTTCATTTTATCCAGGTGGGAAAGGGCAGTGTGGAGTGCAATAGAGATTGCATCATCTGTTGAGGCGGTATGCAAATTGGAGTGGGTCTAGGGTTTCTGAGATGATGGTGTTGTTGTGAGCCATGACCAGCCTTTCAAAGCACGTCATGGCTACAGACGTGAGTGCTACATGTCGGTAGTCATTTAGGCAGGTTACCTTAGTGTTCTAGGGCACAGGGACTATGGCGGTCTGCTTGAAACATGTTGGTATTACAGACTTGGACAAGGAGAGGTTGAAAATGTCAATGAAGACACTTGCTAGTTGTTCAGCGCATGCTCACAGTACACGTCCTGGTAATCAGTCTGGCCCTGCGGCCTTGTGAATGTTGACCTGTTAAAAGGTCTTACTCACATCGCCTGCAGAGAGCGTGATCACACAGTTTTCCGGAACAGCTGGTGCTCTCGTTCATGTTACAGTGTTATTTGCCCTGAAGCGAGCATATAAGTAGTTTAGCTCGTCTGGTATGCTCGTGTCACTGGGCAGCTCTTGGCTGTGCTTCCCTTTGTAGTTTGTAATGGTTTGCATGCCCTGCCACATCCGACAAGCGTCAGAGCCGGTGTAGTACGATTCAACCTTGGTCCTGTATTGACGCTTTGCCTGTTTGATGGTTCGTCGGAGGGCATAGCGGGATTCTTAAGCCTCCGAGTCCCGCTCCTTGAAAGCAGCAGCTCTAACATTTAGCTCAGTGCAGATGCTGCCTGTAATCCATGGATTCTGGTTGGGGTATGGAGGTACAGTCACTGTGGGAAAGACATCATCGATACACTTATTGATGAGGCCAACGACTGATGTGGTGTACTCCTCAATGCAATCGGAGCAACATATTCCAGTCTGTGCTATCAAAACAGTACTGTAGTTTAGCATCTGCTTCCTCTGATGACTTTTTTATTGGTCTAGTCACTGGTGCTTCCTGCTTAAATTTTTGGTTATAAGCAGGAATCTGGAGTATAGAATTATGGTCAGATTTTCCAAATGGAGGCTGAGAGAGAGCTTTGTATGCATCTCTGTGTGTGGATTATTGGGGTCCAGAGTTATTGGGGTCCAGAGTTTTCCTCTGGTTGCACATTTAAAATTCTGATCGAAATTTGGTAAAACGGATTTAAGTTTCCCTGCATTAAAGCTACTAGGAGTGCCGCCTCTGGGTGAGTGTTTTCTTGTTTGCTTATGGTGGAATACAGCTCATTCTTTGCTGACTTAGTGCCAGCCTCTGACTGTGGCGGAATGTAAAACAGCTACAAAGAATACAGATGAAAACTCTCTCGGTAGGTAATGACCGCCGCCCCTCGTCTTTCAAGACGCCTCTGTTCTTTCCTGCTGGTACATCATATAACATGCCAGCTGTACGTTGATATTGTCGTCATTCAGCCACGACTCCGTAAAGCATAAGATGTGACAGCTTTTAATGTCCCGTTGGTAGTTTAATCTTCTGTGTACGTCGTTGATTTTATTCACCAAAAATTGCATGTTTGCTAGCAGATTGGAGGGAAGTGGGGGTTTATTCGAATGCCTACGAATTCTCAGAAGGCAGCCCGATCTTCGGCCCCTCTTTCTCCGAATCCTCTTCATGCAGATCACAGGGATCAGGGACTGTTCCCGAGGAAGTAGCATATCCTTTGCGTCGGGCTCATCAGAGTCATGAAAGGAAAAAAAGCATTATGCTAGTCAGTGGTGAGTAATCGCAGTCCTGATGTCTAGAAGTTATTTTTGGTCTTAAGAGACGATAGCGGCAACATTATGTGCAAAATAAGTTTAAAAAATAAGTTACAAACAACGCAAAATAAACAAACCAAAAAAAACTATCTGTTGGGGGCACATAAAATGTATGCCTTCTTCTCCGGTGCCATCTTACAGTTCCTGAAGGTGTATGCATGTGTCACGCCCTGACCTTAGAGAACCTTTTTATTTCTCTATTTGGTTAGGTCAGGTTATGATTTGGGTGGGCATTCTAGTTTGTCTGTTTCTTTGTTGGCCGGGTATGGTTCCCAATTAGAGGCAGCTGTCTCTGATTGGGAATCATACTTAGGCAGCCTTTTTCCCAGCTGTGTTTGTGGGTAATTATTTATTTTCTGTGAGTGTTTGTGTGGGCCACAGTTGCGTCACGGTCGGTTTCTGTTTATCAGTTTTTTGTGAAGGTTTCACTTCCATTAAAGACAGGGAATTACATGCACGCTGCGCCTTGGCTCATTTATGACATGGAATTTGAAGACCTCAGTCATGTTCTGACCATAGTTATTTTGTGTTTTCCTTGTTTTAGTATTGGTCAGGACGTGAGCTGGGCGGGCATTCTATGTTGTATGTCTAGTTTGTCTATTTCTATCTTTGGCCTGACATGGTTCTCAGAGGCAGGTGTTAGTCATTCTCTGATTGGGGAACCATATTTAGGTAGCCTGTTTTGTGTTGGGATTTGTGGGTGGTTGTTTCCTGTCTTTGTGTTTTCTGCACCAGTTAGGACTGTTTCGGTTTTGCCACGTTTATTGTTTTGTATTCTGTTCATGTTGAGTTACCTTATGAAAATAACATGAACTCTAACCACGCTGCGTTTTGGTCCCCCTCTCCTTCCCAGGAAGAATCCCGTTACAGAACCACCCACCAAAACAGGACCAAGCAGCGTGGTGACAGGCAACAGCAACAGCGGCTGAAGACACAAGACTCTTGGACATGGGAGGAAATCCTCGACAGGAGAGGACCCTGGGCAAAGCCAGGGGAGTGTAGCCGCCCCAAGGTGCAGCAGGAGAAGCGGCAGCAGGAGCAGCGCAAGGAGGAATGGACATGGGAGGACGAATTGGACGGTAAAGGACCCTGGGCACAGCCGGGAGAATTTCGTCGCCCCAAAGAAGAGCTGGAGGCGGCGGTGCAGATGGAAGCCGAGAGTCAGCCCAAAAATTTCTTGGGGGACTGCACAGAGGAAGTGTGGCGAAGCCAGGTAAGAGACCTGTGCCAACTTCCTGTGCTTACCGGACGGCAAGATAGACCGTGCAGGCACCGTGTTATGCTGTGGAGTGCACGGTGTCCCCAGTGCGGGTGCATAGCCCGGTGCGGTACATACCAGGTCCTCGTATCGGCCGGGCTAGAGTGGGCATCGAGCCAGGTGTCATGAAGCCGGCTCTACGCATATGGTCTCCAGTGGGTCTCATTGGGCCATCGTACATGGCACCAGCCTTACCCATGGTGTCCCTGGTATGCCTGCACAGCCCAGTTAGGGTTACTAGGCCAAGGTCGGCGGCGAGGGTTGCCACTCAAAGGACGCTAAGGATGTGGACAAAGACTATGATGGAGTGGGGTCCACGTCCAGCGCCAGAGCCGGGTACTGTCACGTTCTGACTATAGTTCTTTTGTGTTTTCTTTATTTTAGTGTTGGTCAGGACGTGAGCTGGGTGGGCATTCTATGTTGTATGACTAGCATGTCTATTTCTCTGTTTGGCCTGATATGGTGTTAGTCATTGTCTCTGATTGGGAACCATATTTAGGTAGCCTGTTTTGTGTTGGGATTTGTGGGTAGTTGTTTCCTGTCTTTGTGTTTTCTGCACCAGTTAGGACTGTTTTGGTTTTGCCACGTTTATTGTTTTGTATTCTGTTCATTTTGAGTTACCTTATTAAAATAACATGAACTCTAACCACGCAGCGTTTTGGTCCGCCTCTCCTTCCCAGGAAGAAAGCCGTGACAACCTCGATCGTGACAGTATGAGTGTGTTGTGTACCGTTTTGAAGGTCTATATACAACTAAAACATAAACACAGATCAAAAGAGCAGAGACTTACTAATGGATGACGTACATGTGTGGCTTATACATTTTATATACTTATTGGAGCGCAAACCCACTTACCTCCACATGACCACCAGCCAACTTGCTTTTAAGGATTCAAGAAATGGACCTTAATTCCATACGTCGGTAGCCCTGCCCCCTGGTAAACAGTGTATGATCGCTGGATGATTCGTTTTAAGTCTAATATATAATTAAGCTACATTTCTTCAAATCAATCCCATATACTATGTTCTTACAAAAAAATATTTTACATTCTCTACAGCCAATATTAAAAACTGTGAAATGCTTCTCAAAGTTGCCCTCTGGTGGTCAAACTATCACTAACAAGCATTAATGGCAACAATGGCTGACACTTAAGTAACATGCCATAGAATTCTGCGGCAGCCCGCAAGGTGTGCTGCAGTATGACACAACCTTTAAAGGAATAACCTATCTTTTGGTACTATATGGTCAGAGGACAATATTCAGAAAGGCTATTGGATTGACAATGTTTCTTACTTCTGTAATGTAAAAATGCAAACAACTATTGAGAGACTATTTAAAAATTTAGATAACCTCTCTCAATAAGATTTTGTACAGACCAGGCCTGAAACAAAATGTACAAATAGTAGACTACTTTGACAACAATTCAGTGAATGCAACAAGTATTAGAGACGGATAAAGAGAGAAGATACAAAACCCAACAACTGTTCAGAGACAAACGATTTGTAGGACAAATTCATATTTCACAATCACCTTAGTGCTTACATTTAGCCTACAACATATTACGGAACTTTTGGAAGGACAGACCCATCCTGCAAAGTAGCACAACACGTAAAAATAGTACTTTGACAAGAATTAAGTGAATGCAACAAGTTTAAGATAGAGACAAATACAGAGAGAAAACTGTTCAGAGACTATTTTTTTAAAAGTACACAATTTCCCGAACATATTTGTAGAACAAATTCCTATTTCACACTGTCACATTTGTGTTTGCATTCATCCTACAACATGTAATGGAACTTGTGGAAGCACTGCCCCGTCCCTTAAAGTGTCACAGAACATGTAGAGCACCTAAAGGAGGTTTCTACACATCTACCACTCTTTTCCCTGCTTACACTCTGGATACACATCACACAACATCACCTCTTGTGCTCTTCGAACTTCACGAGGGAGTGACCTGCTTTCAAATTATGAGTTACAACTGTGATGCCTACTGTAGCTTCCTGCCACTGTCGCTATCACAAAGTGAATGCACAAACTTCTTCTCCCTATTCCTCTTCCTTCCTCATGTTCCTCTTCCTCTCCATGTTCCCCTCCCTCCACTTTTCCTCCTCTTCACTCTGTGCTTTCTCTCTCCCTCCACTCACCTCTCCCTCCTCTTCACTCTCCTCTTCCTCTCTCCCTCTACTTTACTCTCACTCCACATATCTATTCCTCCAATCATCTCTAACTCCGATTTCTCCCTGCCTTTTGCTGCTTAGCCCTGACTCTCCATATCACTTCCCTCGCTTTAACTGACCTAAAGGAATAGAGAGACAGAGAGAGAAAGAGAGAGAGAGAAGCAACATATAGATACAATTGTGGTCAGGAACATCTCTTTCTACCTCCCTCTCCCCTTCACACTGTCTTGCTCTTCCTTCCTCTCTTTCTCAACCATACATATACTCTCTTCCTAATAATCACCTCTTAGGGGTTTCCATGATAAAAATGTGTGATACGCTTTCAAAGTGCAAGAAAGTGTCCAAATCCATATCACCAACCAATATAGATACAGCCTCTTCCACAGCAAGTCAAATGACAGCATACCCTGTTTCCGGTTTCTGGGTAATGACAACAGCCACGGAAATTGTTAGCAAGTACATTTTGCGATATTGACACAGATAATTTGTGGCCGCTATAGTAATTTAAAGAAGGTTGCTGACGGCTGCTATGGGTTCTAAAGGTTTTAATTTGCTCCATCTTGAAAGTTGGAAAGGTTCTGTATAACCTAATACCAAGTCATTAACTAAAAATAATTATGTGTTTTGTCAGGCTAACTTGGATCCAATGACTGCCAATGAGGCAGAATCTGGAATGTGAATCAGACAGTTCCTCATCACTGGCAAGCAAACAGTGAGCTCACCATCTGTATCCATTGACTCACCAGTACATGGTGTAGATTGGGCTCAATTCAAATTAGCATAAATAATTCACACCTCCACCCACAATGCTTTGCATTTCAACATCAGAGATAACTCTCTGAATTGTATCAACAGAGACGACCACAGACAGCCTGAGGAACTGGAAACACATAAAACATAACTTAGACATTATTACATAATACTGCAAGATAAATCAAAAATCGAGAGGGGGAGGGGTGCAACTCAATACAAGGAAGGTGTTCGAAATGTTTGATATACTTCAAGTATTCACACCCCTTGAATTTAAAATGGATTACTTTGAACATGTGTGTCACTGGCTTACACACAATATTCATTATGTCATTGTATGTTTTTATTTTTTTACAATTTAATTAAAAATGAAAAGCTCAAATGTCTTGAGTCAATAAGTTTTCAACCCCTTTGTTAAGAGCAAGTCTAAATAAGTTCAGGAGTAAACATTTGCTTAACAAGTCACATAATATGTTGCATGGACTCACTTTGTGTGCAATAATAGTATTTAAGATGATTTCTGAACAACTACCTCATCTCTGTACCCCACACATACTGTAAGATATCTCAGTCAAGCAGTGAAGTTCAAACACAGAATCAACCACAAAGACCAGGGAAGTTTCCCAATGCCTCGCAAATAAGGGCACCTATTGGTAGCACAGTGAAGTTATAAATTCCACCTTGGATGGTGTATCAATACATCCAGTCTTACAGGCCTACAAACATGTCCTTTATTAGTTGCTGGAGAGGAAGGAAACTGCTCAGGAATTTTACATTGAGGTCAATGGTGACTTTAAAACAGTTACAGAGTTTAATGGCTCTGATAGGAGAAAACTGAGGATGGATCAACCACATTGCAGTCAATCCACAATACCATCCTAGGTTGTGAAAAGGAAGCCTGTTCAGAATACAAATATTTCAAAACATGCATTCTGTTTGCAATGAGGCACTAAAGTAAACCTGCCCCCCAAAAATCTAAGACAATAACTTTTTTCCCTGAATACAAAGTGTTATGTTTGGGGCAAATCCAATACAACACATCACTGAGTACCACTCTTCATATTTTCAAGCATAGTGGTGGCTGTATCATGTTATGGGTATGCTTGTCATTGGCAAGGACTTGGGATTTTGGGGGGGGGGATAAAAATAAATGGAAAACCTGGTTAAGTATGCTTTCCAACAGACACTGGGAGACAAATTCACCTTTCAGCAAAACAATAAACTAAAACACAAGACCAAATATACACTGGAATTGCTTAACAAGAAGACATTGAACATTCCTGAGAGGTCTGGTTACAGTTTTGACTTAAAAGGGCTTGACAATCTATGGCATGACTTGAAAATGGCTGTCTAGCAATTATCAACAACAAACTTGACAGAGCTTGAATAATATTTTAAAGAATAATGTGCATATATTGTACAATCCAGGTGTTCAAAGCTCTTAGAGACATACCCAGAAAGACTCACCGCTGTAATAGCTACCAAAGGTGATTCTAACATGTATTGACTCAAGGGTTTAAAAAAATTCTTCACAAGGGCTGTGGCTGTCACACATTTTGTTAGCCGGTGATTGTCAAGCAAATAACTGCCAGTCTCCCGGTTATTGATCGTTAATAAACATAAAAACATTTAGCTTCTCCTGGCTTCCACGCATAGCCTACAAGCCACTGATGCAGACCTTTGGAACATCTACATTTTAAAAAGTCTAAAAAGTGATTTTTATTTTATTTAGAGTGGACCATTATCATACACCTGTCTCGAAGCAGGGGGAAAAACACATTTAATCTATGCACTTAAATAGGGAATGGAGGATGCTTTTCCTGTGGTTCATTGGCTGGCATGAAAATATAAAGAAAAGCAATGTGCTTAAAATTTTGAAAGTTGAGAAATAAATATACAGTTGAAGTCAGAAGTTTACATGCACCTTCGCCAAATACCTTTAAACTCAGTTTTTCACAATTCTTGATATTTAATCCTAGTAAAAATGCCCTGTCTTAGGTCCGTTTGGATCACCCCCTTATTTTAAGGAGGAGAAATGTCAGATTAATAGTAGAGAGAATGATTTATTTCAGCTTTTATTTCTTTCATCACATTCTCAGTGAGTCAGGAGTTTACATACACTCAATTAGTATTTGGTAGCAATGCCTTTAAATTGTTTAACTTGGGTCAAACGTTTTGGGTACCCTTCCACACGCTTCCCACAATAAACTGGGTGAATTATGGCCCATTCCTCCTGACAGAGGTGGTGTAACTGAGTCAGGTTTTTAGGTCTCCTTGGTTGCACACTCTTTTTCAGTTCTGCCCACAAATTTTCTATCAGATTGAGGTCAGGGCTTTGTGATGGCCACTCCAATACCTTGACTTTGTTATCAATTTTGCCATAACTTTGGAAGTATGCTTGGGGTCATTGTCCATTTGGAAGACCTATTTGCGACCAAGCTTTAACTTCCTGACTGATGTCTTGAGATGTTGCTTCAATATATCCACATAATTCTCCTCCCTCATGATGCCATCTATTTTTTTTGAAGTACACCAGTCCCTGCTGACGCAAAGCACCCCCACAACATGATGCTGCCACCCCAGTGCCTCCCGGTTGGGATGGTGTTCTTTGGTTTGCAAGCGTCCCCCTTTTTCCTCCAAACATAACGATCGTCATTATGGCCAAACAGTTCTATTTTTGTTTCATCAGACAAGAGACAATTTCTCCAAAAAGTACGATCTTTGTCCCCATGTGCAGTTGCAAACCGTAGTCTGGCTTTTTTATGGCGGTTTTGGAGCAGTGGTTTCTTCCTTGCTGAGCGGCCTTTCAGGTTATGTCGATATAGGACCCGTTTTACTGTGGATATAGGTAGTTTGTACCTGTTTCCTCCAGCATCTTCACAAGGTCCTTTGCTGTTGTTCTGGGATTGATTTGCACTTTTCGCACCAAAGTACATTCATCTCTAGGAAACAGAATGAGTCTCCTTTCTGAGCGGTATGTCGGCTGCGTGGTCCTATGGTGCTCACAGTTGCGTACTGTTGTTTGTACAGATGAACGTGGTACCTTCAGGCATATGGAAATTGCTCCCAAGGATGAACCAGACTTTTTTCTGAGGTCTTCGCTGATTTCATTTGATTTTCCCATGATGTCAAGCAAAGAGGGCACTGAGTTTGAAGGTAGGCCTTGAAATATATCCACAGGTATACCTCCAATTGACTCAAATGCGCAACTAAAGTACATTTGGGAAACTTTGTCAAGGCTATGAGCAATGTACTCTTTAAACTGTGCTTGTGCGCATATTTCCTCCAGGACTGTGGCGCAGAAGAAATGCCATGCCCCGCAGAGATGCAAGAGATTGAAATTCGCTGAGTTCGCCCCATTAGTTTGGACTATTGATCCAACGTTTTTTTCTGTGATTGGATCAATATTATATCAGCCCCTTTTCAAAACAACAAACCAAAACGCATTTAACTTTGCAAGATTGATTCAATGATTTGTTCTTGGCAGAGCCAGAGCGCAACGTAGTATAATTATATTGGTGGGTGTAGCCCCACCAGCAAGTGAATGCCTTTTTCAGATCAGAGCGCATAGCCACATATGTGCTCATTTGTTGATATGCTTTGCTAGTTAGCAAGTTATTAGCAGAGTAATTGATAAGTATAGGTCAGCATATGCAATGCATATGCTACATTTCAAGCTGTCTTTGAAAAGCCAGTCAGGTTAAAAGCTTATGTCTTAATTAAAGGAGTAGTGTTGTATTTTGATACAGGCTAGAATATGCACACAAGCCAATAGGCAGGTTAGCCTACATTGTCTAATTCTCTCTATGGTAATAATAATTAATTGTGTTTTATATAGTGGTTTATTGCATCATACAATGCAATACAATGCAATACAATGCAATACAATGCAATTTGCAGTCACCTATTTGGCCCATTGTGTTACAGACCAAGTAAAAAATCAGGAGTTAATGTCAAGCCCTTCAACCTGTAAAAACGTTTTTAAAAGTCTCATGCAATGTAGGCTACTGTAGTCTATATCATAGAACTCAAGCGTTATTATTTCCATGTTAAAACGTTATGGGATTTGCTCCATTGGATTTGTTTGCTGACCTACAAAGTGCTCAAGTAGCCACAATAGCCTGTTGGCTACTATCTATAACTGTAAGGGTACCGCCTCAGTGTTCACTGTAAATGCCCACGGGAAGTTGCACAACATTCTCACAATGTTCAAGTTTCTGTTCACAAGACCAAAAATGTGCTTAGTGCCCCCCAAAATTAGAGGGAACATTTGGCTATGACTCACTAGGACTGACAGCTCTTCAGAAAAGTTGGACTACGGTTATTGTTAGACCAACCATCTCAAGTGTTTTCTAGAGTATTATGTGGGCCAAGATGGTCAAGTTTTTGTCTCGGCCACATTGGAGGTAGGAAGGAAGGAATGTGATTGATCCTGTTGAAAGAAACAAAAGTTACCCAGAAAGTTTAGGACAATGATAATGATTACTTGTTTAATATAAGAAATACAAGTCCTGCAATCAATGCTGTCCTACTTGATGCAAACCTTTTTTAACTGCATAACATTTTACAGAGCATGTTTAGGATGAGGTAGACAATGATAATGATTACTTTTAGCATATCCCTCCCTCTCAAAGTAATGCAATCAATGCTGTCCTACTTGACGCCCCCAATTAACGTTCTCACAGAATTTTGGAATCAGCGTTCCATGATCAAGCAACTCTGCAGACTAAATCTACTTTTAAAAATCAAGACTCCCATTTATTTGTTGGCTCCCATGTGCTGTAGCAAATGACTATCATCACAATGGGTTTAATTTCATACAATAAAAGTCACTTTCCAAATATTCTTCAAAGTGGTTCTACCCAGAGAAACAAATACCCAAAGAGAGTGACAACCAGAGTGCTTTCGGTCTCGAACAGGCGCACATGGCACGTCTCCCATGGCCCCTAACCTCCAGGGGGCCCCCAACTCCCAAAAATGGTTGAAATGCAGTAAGTTAGCTGATTTCTACAAAAAGGGGGGAGCAGTAGTTCGACCCTGATTGTCTCTCCTTGATTTGTGTCAGTATGAGATTATCCATCTCTTCTACTCCCTCTTTTCCCCTCAGCCACCTCTCTTCTCCACAGTGGTTACCCAAAACATTAAAGACCATGACCAGTAATACATGGGTGTCTGGAAGAGGTGTAATGTTATCATAATGCCAGAAGCACTTGATTTCTCATTGATATCCTTCCAACACATAGCAGGATACATGTTCTTACTGTCAGTTGAGGAGCGCATTCTCAAAAATATCACTTCTGAAAGGACTAGCTAGGTTAATTACATTTCATTAAGCCTATATTATTCAATGACAGCAATTCACACAACATGTCCAATTTGAAATTCCAACTTTTCTCAATTCTTTGAGCATCAGCACGATTTAAAAAGATGATGCCATTAGATAACACGCTGACAACAAACCTTAACATCTAGACGATTCAATAAATTGTGTAGAACTGCTCAAGACAGCACTTAGTTCTATACGATGACAGGATAGATTGGTAATTGTTTACAGCAGCTAATATCTCCATACTTCCAGTCAGATATTTTCAACAACATGCCCCTTCATTTGATGACCGTTGACAAATGACACTGATGCGCAAATTGCATCTGATTTCAAGTTTGTGTTCAGTGTGCATTCATTTCATTATGTCTTCACTCCTCCTATTTCAGACAAGCATGTTGTCTCCCAGACAACTTCCTGACCTTTTCAGAAGGGGCATTGTTATGTCCGTTGTGTATGGGGGTCACAGTATGTGAGCAGAGTTGAGCATGGGGGTCAGAGTATGTGAGCAGAGTTGAGCAGTCGGATATTCCGCTCATCAGCGCTCCATGTCCTTTCCAACCACTTGGCTAAAAATCACTCCTCACTCACAGGAAAACAAAATGCCGCTCCAAATTCGCTCCATTCATTAAAATCACTATTTAACCAACACCCATCTATTTTTGAAACCAGCTGGACCTACCATTTGGTTTCGAAGTATTGAAAAGTATTTTAATAAACCACCCCTCGAAAATGTGAATGCATCAAGCTCTCACTATTTCAAATAGGCTACCGAAGTATTGAAAAGTATTTTAATAAACCACCCCTTGAAAATGTGAATGCATCAAGCTCTCACTATTTCAAATAGGCTACATGTCGTTTTAAACAGCATATTAACACTTCCTTTGGGAAACTGGCTCCGTGCTCCGGTCCACTCACATACTCTGATGGGAGTGCATCCCAAATAGCACCCTATTTCCTATACGGTATAGTGCACTACTTTTGACCAGGGACTATAGGCCTCTGGTCAAACGTTGTGCATTATGCAAGGAATAGTGAGCCATTTGGGATGGAACCTTGCTCTGTTTGTTTCCCGTGAGGGGTCAATTAGGTCAAGTGTGAGCCTAATGTATTTGTTTAGGGATATGGGACTGAAAGTATAGAAGATTAATCTTCTCGAGAGGGATAGCTTATTTTCTTTACTTTGCACAGTTCATTATTACTCTTCTTGTGTTTGTTGGTTCCTCCGAGAGAAAAGGTTTCCCTGATAACAATTGGTGTTTACATAATGAGCTCCTTTATACGTCATTAGTAGCAGTGAACAGTTAGTACTGAATGTTTGTTTTCATGTTTCTCCCTTTCACAATTTTATGACTTAAAAACCATTCTGATTTCTTGGAGCTTACTGAATGGAAAAAGGGTCAAGTATGTTCAAGAAATGTGTGAACAAAATCTTTGAATGTGAGCTTGGCAGTTTAGCATTGGTTGGGCAGGGTATGCTCTATGGTCTACACTATTTGTTGGGAAAGTTGCATTTGACTTCTATGGAGAATGAAAGTCTAATTTCAGTTAGAATGAAAGTTCAATAGCAGTTGCTGTCTGTCATTTCAGTTTCTTAGTAAAGAGATGCTGCCTGGATGATTCAGAAATGTATTTCATTAAACCCTGTTTCAGTCAGCACTATATCATAATTAACTCATCACACAGCTGGCTGTAATTACTGGCTGCTCTATAACAGGGAGTAAATACGACTTTGTCTATTTTATATCACTACACAGTAAATCCCAATGTGCTGTCATTACTCAAAACTTGATATTTCTATCTCAGTACAGTTACTTAAATTGATTTAGTCATTACTCAAACCGACCCTGAAGGGCAGTGATGGGCAACTCCGGTCCCCAGCTAACCCACCTGACTCCAATAATCAACTAATCATGATATTCAGTTTATAATACAATTAGGTTAAACAGCTGTGTTTGCTATGGATGGGGAAAAAGTGTGACACCACTCTGGCCCCTGAGGACTGGTGTTGCCCTTCCCTGCTGTAGGGGTTCTAGATTTGAGTTGTATCAGCAAGACAATTTAGAGTAATACCCCCAATAAGCCACACCTCCAATATAATTTCCCTGTGTGCCTTGCCTTGAGTGAATTGGAGAGTTACCACCCATGACTGTATTTGTAGTGTCAGAGACATGGTTGTCGAATTCATTCATTTTTAATCCTGGTGCTTACACCAAGTGAGTTCCTAAGTGAATGTCATCATTATAATTAAACTATTTATGACAGTACATGACATACAGTGGGGCAAAAAAAGTATTTAGTCAGCCACCAATTGTGCAAGTTCTCCCACTTAAAAAGATGAGAGAGGCCTGTGATTTTCATCATAGGGGTGGCAGGGTAGCCTAGTGGTTAGAGCATTGGACTAGTAACCAAAAGGTTGCAAGTTCAAACCCCTGAGCTGACAAGGCAAATCTGTCATTCTGAACAGACAGTTAACCCACTGTTCCTAGGCCGTCAATGAAAATAAGAATTTGTTCTTAACTGACTTGCCTAGTAAAGTTAAAATAGATACACTTCAACTATGACATACACAATGAGGAAAATAAAATCACATTGTAGTATTTTTAATGAATTTATTTGCAAATTATGGTGTAAAATAAGTATTTGGTCAATACAAAGGTTTCTCAATACTTTGTCATATACCCTTTGTTGGCAATGACAGAGGTCAAACATTTTCTGTAAGTCTTCACAAGGTTTTCACACACTGTTGCTGGTATTTTGGCCCATTCCTCCATGCAGATCTCCTCTAGAGCAGTGATGTTTTGGGGCTATTGCTGGGCAACACGGACTTTCAACTCCCTCCAAAGATTTTCTATGGGGTTGAGATCTGGAGACTGGCTATGCCACTCCAGGACCTTGAAATGCTTCTTACGAAGCCACTCCTTCGTTGCCCGGGCTGTGTGTTTGGGATTATTGTCATGCTGAAAGACCCAGCCACGTTTCATCTTCAATGCCCTTGCTGATGGAAAGAGGTTTTCACTCAAAATCTCACGATATATGGCCCAATTCATTCTTTCCTTTACACGGATCAGTCGTCCTGGTCCCTTTGCAGAAAAACAGCCCCAAAGCATGATGTTTCCACCCCCATCCTTCACAGTAGGTATGGTGTTCTTTGGATGCAACTCAGCATTCTATGTCTTCCAAACACGACGAGTTGAGTTTTTACCAAAAAGTTATATTTTGGTTTCATCTGACCATATGACATTCTCCCAATCTTCTTCTGGATCATCCAAATGCTCTCTAGCAAACTTCAGACGGGCCTGGACATGTACTGGCTTAAGCAGGGGGACACGTCTGGCACTGCAGGATTTGAGTCCCTGGCGGCGTAGTGTGTTACTGATGTAGGCTTTGTTACTTTGGTCCCAGCTCTCTGCAGGTCATTCACTAGGTCCCCCCGTGTGGTTCTGGGATTTTTGCTCACCGTTCTTGTGATAATTTTGGCCCCACGAGGTGAGATCTTGCGTGGAGCCCCAGATCGAGGGAGATTATCAGTGGTCTTGTATGTCTTCCATTTCCTAATAATTGCTCCCACAGTTGATTTCTTCAAATCAAGCTGCTTACCTATTGCAGATTCAGTCTTCCCAGCCTGGTGCAGGTCTTGGCCATAGTGGAGTTTGGAGTGTGATTGTTTGAGGTTGTGGACAGGTGTCTTTTATACTGATAACAAGTTCAAACAGGTTCCATTAATACAGGTAACAAGTGGAGGACAGAGGAGCCTCTTAAAGACGAAGTTACAGGTCTGTGAGAGCCAGAAATCTTGCTTGTTTGTAGGTGACCAAATACTTATTTTCCACCATAATTTGCGGTCTTCTGGTCAGACTACGGAGACGGGCACATCGTGCCCCACTTCCTAGCATTCTTCTTGCCAATGTCCAGTCTCTTGACAACAAGGTTGATGAAATCCGAGCAAGGGTAGCATTCCAGAGGGACATCAGAGACTGTAACGTTCTGTGCTTCACGGAAACATGGCTCACTGGAGATACGCTATCCGAAGCGGTGCAGCCAACGGGTTTCTCCACGCATCGCGCCGACAGAAACAAACACCTTTCTGGTAAGAAGAGGGGTGGGGGCGTATGCCTTATGGCTAACGAGGCATGGTGCGATGAAAGAAACATACAGGAACTCAAATCCTTCTGTTCACCTGATTTAGAATTCCTCACAATCAAATGTAGACCGCATTATCTACCAAGAGAATTCTCTTCGATTATAATCACAGCCGTATATATCCCCCCCCAAGCAGACACATCGATGGCTCTGAACGAACTTTATTTAACTCTTTGCAAACTGGAAACCATTTATCCGGAGGCTGCATTCATTGTTGCTGGGGTTATTAACAAGGCTAATCTGAAAACAAGACTCCCTAAATTTTATCAGCATATCGATTGCGCAACCAGGGGTGGAAAAACCTTGGATCACTGTTACTTAACTTCCGCGACGCATATAAGGCCCTGCCCCGCCCCCCTTTCGGAAAAGCTGACCACGACTCCATTTTGCTGATACCTGCCTACAGCCAAAAATTAAACAAGAAGCTCCCACGCTGAGGTCTGTCCAACGCTGGTCCGACCAAGCTGACTCCACACTCCAAGACTGCTTCCATCACGTGGACTGGGACATGTTTCGTATTGCGTCAGATACCAACATTGACGAATACGCTGATTCGGTGTGCGAGTTCATTAGAACGTGCGTTGAAGATGTCGTTCCCATAGCAACGATTAAAACATTCCCTAACCAGAAACCGTGGATTGATGGCAGCATTTGTGTGAAACTGAAAGCGCGAACCACTGCTTTTAATCAGGGCAAGGTGTCTGGTAACATGACTGAATACAAACAGTGCAGCTATTCCCTCCGTAAGGCTATCAAACAAGCTAAGCGTCAGTACAGAGACAAAGTAGAATCTCAATTCAACGGCTCAGACACAAGTGGCATGTGGCAGGGTCTACAGTCAATCACGGACTACAGGAAGAAATCCAGCCCAGTCACGGACCAGGATGTCTTGCTCCCAGACAGACTAAATAACTTTTTTGCCCGCTTTGAGTACAATACAGTGCCACTGACACGGCCTGCAACGGAAACATGCGGTCTCTCCTTCACTGCAGCCGAGGTGAGGAAAACATTTAAACGTGTTAACCCTCGCAAAGCTGCAGGCCCAGACGGCATCCCCAGCCGCGCCCTCAGAGCATGCGCAAACCAGCTGGCTGGTGTGTTTACGGACATATTCAATCAATCCCTATACCAGTCTGCTGTCCCCACATGCTTCAAGAGGGCCACCATTGTTCCTGTTCCCAAGAAAGCTAAGGTAACTGAGCTAAACGACTACTGCCCCGTAGCACTCACTTCCTTCATCATGAAGTGCTTTGAGAGACTAGTCAAGGACCATATCACCTCCACCCTACCTGACACCCTAGACCCATTCCAATTTGCTTACCGCCCAAATAGGTCCACAGACGATGCAATCTCAACCACACTGCACACTGCCCTAACCCATCTGGACAAGAGGAATACCTATGTGAGAATGCTGTTCATCGACTACAGCTCGGCATTCAACACCATAGTACCCTCTAAGCTCGTCATCAAGCTCGAGACCCTGGGTCTCAACCCCGCCCTGTGCAACTGGGTACTGGACTTCCTGACGGGCCGCCCCCAGGTGGTGAGGGTAGGTAACAACATCTCCTCCCCGCTGATCCTCAGCACTGGGGCCCCACAAGGGTGCGTTCTGAGCCCTCTCCTGTACTCCCTGTTCACCCACGACTGCGTGGCCACGCACGCCTCCAACTCAATCATCAAGTTTGCGGACGACACAACAGTGGTAGGCTTGATTACCAACAATGACGAGACGGCCTACAGGGAGGAGGTGAGGGCCCTCGGACTGTGGTGTCAGGAAAATAACCTCACACTCAACGTCAACAAAACTAAGGAGATGATTGTGGACTTCAGGAAACAGCAGAGGGAACACCCCCCTATCCACATCGATGGAACAGTAGTGGAGAGAGTAGCAAGTTTTAAGTTCCTCGGCATACACATCACAGACAAACTGAATTGGTCCACTCACACAGACAGCATCGTGAGGAAGAGACAACCTCAGGAGGCTGAAGAAATTCGGCTTGTCACCAAAAGCACTCACAAACTTCTACAGATGCACAATCGAGAGCATCCTGGCGGGCTGTATCACCGCCTGGTACGGCAACTGCTCCGCCCTCAACCGTAAGGCTCTCCAGAGGGTATTGAGGTCTGCACAACGCATCACCGGGGGCAAACTACCTGCCCTCCAGGACACCTACACCACCCGATGTTACAGGAAGGCCATAAAGATCATCAAGGACATAAACCACCCGAGCCACTGCCTGTTCACCCCGCTATCATCCAGAATGTGAGGTCAGTACAGGTGCATCAAAGCTGGGACCGAGAGACTGAAAAACAGCTTCTATCTCAAGGCCATCAGACTGTTTAACAGCCACCACTAACATTGAGTGGCTGCTGCCAACACACTGACACTGACTCAACTCCAGCCACTTTAATAATGGGAATTGATGGGAAATGATGTAAATATATCACTAGCCACTTTAAACAATGCTACCTTATATAATGTTACTTACCCTACATTATTCATCTCATATGCATACGTATATACTGTACTCTATATCATCGACTGCATCCTTATGTAATACATGTATCACTAGCCACTTTAACTATGCCACTTTGTTTACATACTCATCTCATATGTATATACTGTACTCTACAGAGCTCCGGGCAGCCGAGCGGAAATGGAGGAAAACTCGGAGGAAAACTCGCCTCCCTGCGGACCTGGCATCCTTTCACTCCCTCCTCTCTACATTTTCCTCCTCTGTCTCTGCTGCTAAAGCCACTTTCTACCACTCTAAATTCCAAGCATCTGCCTCTAACCCTAGGAAGCTCTTTGCCACCTTCTCCTCCCTCCTGAATCCCCCTCCCCCCCCCCTCTCTGCAGATGACTTCGTCAACCATTTTGAAAAGAAGGTCGACGACATCCGATCCTCGTTTGCTAAGTCAAACGACACCGCTGGTTCTGCTCACACTGCCCTACACTGTGCTCTGACCTCTTTCTCCCCTCTCTCTCCAGATGAAATCTCGCTTCTTGTGACGGCCGGCCGCCCAACAACCTGCCCGCTTGACCCTATCCCCTCCTCTCTTCTCCAGACCATTTCCGGAGACCTTCTCCCTTACCTCACCTCGCTCATCAACTCATCCCTGACCGCTGGCTACGTCCCTTCCGTCTTCAAGAGAGCGAGAGTTGCACCCCTTCTGAAAAAACCTACACTCGATCCCTCCGATGTCAACAACTACAGACCAGTATCCCTTCTTTCTTTTCTCTTCAAAACTCTTGAACGTGCCGTCATTGGCCAGCTCTCCCGCTATCTCTCTCAGAATGACCTACTTCATCCAAATCAGTCAGGTTTCAAGACTAGTCATTCAACTGAGACTGCTCTTCTCTGTATCACGGAGGCGCTCCGCACTGCTAAAGCTAACTCTCTCTCCTCTGCTCTCATCCTTCTAGACCTATCGGCTGCCTTCGATACTGTGAACCATCAGATCCTCCTCTCCACCCTCTCCGAGTTGGGCATCTCCGGCGTGGCCCACGCTTGGATTGCGTCCTACCTGACAGGTCGCTCCTACCAGGTGGCGTGGCGAGAATCTGTCTCCTCACCACGCGCTCTCACCACTGGTGTCCCCCAGGGCTCTGTTCTAGGCCCTCTCCTATTCTCGCTATACACCAAGTCACTTGGCTCTGTCATAACCTCACATGGTCTCTCCTATCATTGCTATGCAGACGACACACAATTAATCTTCTCCTTTCCCCCTTCTGATGACCAGGTGGCGAATCGCATCTCTGCATGTCTGGCAGACATATCAGTGTGGATGACGGATCACCACCTCAAGCTGAACCTCGGCAAGACGGAGCTGCTCTTCCTCCCAGGGAAGGACTGCCCGTTCCATGATCTCGCCATCACGGTTGACAACTCCATTGTGTCCTCCTCCCAGAGCGCTAAGAACCTTGGCGTGATCCTGGACAACACCCTGTCGTTCTCAACCAACATCATGGCGGTGGCCCGTTCCTGTAGGTTCATGCTCTACAACATCCGCAGAGTACGACCCTGCCTCACACAGGAAGCGGCGCAGGTCCTAATCCAGGCACTTGTCATCTCCCGTCTGGATTACTGCAACTCGCTGTTGGCTGGGCTCCCTGCCTGTGCCATTAAACCCCTACAACTCATCCAGAACGCCGCAGCCCGTCTGGTGTTCAACCTTCCCAAGTTCTCTCACGTCACCCCGCTCCTCCGCTCTCTCCACTGGCTTCCAGTTGAAGCTCGCATCCGCTACAAGACCATGGTGCTTGCCTACGGAGCTGTGAGGGGAACGGCACCGCAGTACCTCCAGGCTCTGATCAGGCCCTACACCCAAACAAGGGCACTGCGTTCATCCACCTCTGGCCTGCTCGCCTCCCTACCACTGAGGAAGTACAGTTCCCGCTCAGCCCAGTCAAAACTGTTCGCTGCTCTGGCCCCCCAATGGTGGAACAAACTCCCTCACAACGCCAGGACAGCAGAGTCAATCACCACCTTCCGGAGACACCTGAAACCCCACCTCTTCAAGGAATACCTAGGATAGGATAAGTAATCCTTCTCACCCCCCCCTTAACTGATTTAGATGCACTATTGTAAAGTGGCTGTTCCACTGGATGTCAGAAGGTGAATTCACCAATTTGTAAGTCGCTCTGGATAAGAGCGTCTGCTAAATGACTTAAATGTAATGTAAATGTATACCATCTACTGTATCTTGCCTATGCTGCTCTGTACCATCACTCATTCATATATCCTTATGTACATATTCTTTATCCCCTTACACTGTGTATCAGACAGTAGTTTAGGAATTGTTAGTTAGATTACTTGTTGGTTATTACTGCATTGTCGGAACTAGAAGCACAAGCATTTCGCTACACTCGCATTAACATCTGCTAACCATGTGTATGTGACAAATAAAATTTGATTTGATTTGATAAATTCTTTAAAAATCCTATAATGTGATTTTCTCGATTTTTTTTCTCATTTCGTCTGTCATAGTTTAAGTGTACCTATGATGAAAATTACAGGCCTCTCTCATATTTTTAAGTGGGAGAACTTGCACAATTGGTGGCTGACTAAATACTTTTTTGCCCCACTGTATCTCATGAGGCCTAGGTTTACCATAATACAGTTGCCTGAAATATGTTGTACATGACACATCAGGCCTGCAAGTAGGGTTGAAAAATAAAGGTAACTTTCAAAAATTTCTCAAATATTACAAAAAATCTGGATGAAGGATTTTCAGGAATATTCCAACCTGGAATTCTGGGAAACGTGGAACATTTACCAGACATGTGCAACCCTACCTGCAACTCATATTATGCTGGCTTGGAAAGTTATGTTTAATTTCTATTGGAATCCAGCCAGAGTTAGGATATCCAACAGTTTGTTTTAATTCATCCTCAACCTGCATTCAGTGGATTAAAGTAGGTAAGTAAAAATATTTTTTGGGTATCTGTACTTTACTATTCATGTTTTTGACGACTTTTACCCCACTACATTAAAATAATGTACTTTTTACTCTACATTTTCCCTGACACCCAAAAGTACTCATTACATTTTGAATGCTTAGCAGGATAGGAAAATGGTTGAATTCAAGCAATTAAAGAGAAAATCCCTGGTCATCTCTACTTCATCTGATCTCGCGGACACACTAAACACAAATGCTTTGTTTGTAAATGTTGTCTGACTATTGGAGTGTGGCTCTGGTTATCCGTAAATTTAAAAAAAGAAAATATGCCATCTGGTTTGCTTAATATAAGGAATTTGAAATGATTTATACCTTTGCTTTTGATACTTAAGTATATTTTATCAATTACATTTGCTTTTGATATTTAAGTATATTTAAAACCAAATACTTTTTTACCTTTTACTCAAGTAGGATGTTACTGGGTGATTTTCACTTTTACTTTAGTAATTTTCTGTTAAGGTATCTATGCTTCTACTCAAGTATGACAATTGGGTACTTTTTCCACCACTGCCTGCATTCATAATAACTGCCAGGGTTAGGAACAGTGTGAGGAGACTACTTAGGCCCTTTAAACTGGAACAACCATTTCAGTAACTGGTGCTAAAAATCTAACTAAATGATTAAATTAGTTTAGAACATGTATTATTTATCTTTGTGTAGCATAAGAGTAATCAATCAATCAATGTGCATGCAAAAAAACAGATATTAAACCAATTCCCCAAAATCTACCTGCAGTAGAGCATGCTTAAAAATGGAAATGATGTGACTTCTCAAGTCAGTACCACACACATATGAAGTAATAATGGCTTTTTAGGGTACTAAAATGGCTTTTTAAGGTACTGTGGTGTTATGTGGTTGATCTTGTAGAGTATGTTGTGTATTATCTCGTGACAAAATTACAAAATAACCTTGAGATACAGGTATTTAGAATGAGTATTCAAAATATCAGTGTTGCAGTGTCCCATTGTGGATTTTCCAATCCAAAATACATTCCCAGGGAACTCTCCTAGTTGGAAACAGCTATCAAGCAATATGATCTTAATTGAATCTCCGTTTTAACCAAGCTATCTGACAGCCAAACAACTTATGAAACCCATCCCCCATCCCTTCCCTACATGAGTAAACAAGACTCCAAAGCAAGATCTCTGAAATAGCTCTGGCCTTTATTATTCTATCACCAAGAAGACAGAATCAGACAAAGAGGTTGAGAGAAAGAAGCATGGATGGACACCATATGCTTGGTATTGTAGTTTTTGTCTCCGCCACCTCCTGTGTCAAAGTTGGTGAGTGTTTAAATGAACCAGAGGGAGAACAAGTAAGATAAAGAGAGCGAGAGTCAGAGAAAGAATCATGCATAGAGATCAAGATCGGCTGATCCGAATGCTTGCTGTTGTATTTTGGTCTCTGTATCAAAGTTGGTCTGTGTTAAAACGAACCAGAGTAAGAAAGAAAGCAGCCTGAGTAGAGCTCAAGAGTGCCTGATCCATATACTTGATGTTGTATTTTGGTCTGCCTTCTGTATTAAAGTTGGTGAGTGTGTGTGTTAAATGATAGATGAGGAAATCACGCTTGCTGTCATCCTACCAAACAGGGTGAATCAGGTTGTGAATAGCACAGTAGAAAGCTGTAAAGCCTCAGCTGGCTGCGATACCAGCATTCGAGTGACTGACTCTCGGCCTACTTGGCATGGCAATTGAGGTTTGAATAAAAAAGTACGATCACACCTTTGATGACTGCCTGAAAAGAGAATGATTTAAACTGACTGATAAAATAGTATCTTTTTGACTGGACAAACTTTTCTTTACATGGTTGATACAGACAGGCGATGAAGGCTTGGAGATCACTCAGACTGCTGGAGCACTATGCTGTAAATGTGTCTTCTTGAGCCACCTCTCCCTTTATTACCTGGAAGGGTGTATATCTATGGAAGACCACTACCTCTTCACCTACCTCACCAAGAGAGCATGCTAGTCAGTGCCTTATCATAACATTGTAGTACATACTATCTCATATGTCATGTAATGCAATGGCAAGCTAGTAGACTACAAAGTGCAAAACTTGACAAAGCGACTCTTGGCACAAAATGGCAGCCTAGTCTCTGACTGTATCCCCCCAACCCCATTCATCACTAGTGGTACTGATGTTTTACTGGAGCCAGTGTGTTGGTCGGAGCGCTCAGCTGGGAGGGTTTAATTTGCCCATCCAACGGGCTGGCGGGGAGATAAAGTACCTACATTTCGCAATCCCCAAGTTACCTCTCCTTCTCCACCTCCTGCTCATCCTTCTCCAGACACATAAACACTATTCACGCTGGCGAGAGGCCGCAGAGTAAAGTAACACAGGGGCTGTGGGCGAATCATAACCAGTGTGTCACCTCAATCTGTCAGTCACAGCATGACAAGATACATTTACCTGCACTCTAACAATTACCCACTGGTGGCTAAGTGGTGAGGTTGAGACTCATTGCCGGATTACAAACAATGTATATCTGTCAAGTTTAAGTTCTCAAGCACAGCCCCAAGTTTAGAGCCTAGGGATATCTATGTTCCACTACTACTAGAGCATACGTTAGCATAGGTTAGCTAACTTAATGTACAATACATGTCAGGATGCCACAAACTTCCATGTTATCCTCATATATATATTCAGTGCAAGATACCACTATTTACAACTTGAGGCCCTAAACTTGTACCATCTTTTATCTTCAATATCCATATCCATTCATAATTTAAAATCCTGAGTTAAAAACAACCCAGCGCTGGGTAAATAATAAACAGGTTATTTTTTACCCAGCCAGCTATGATCCACCGGTTCAGATCACAAGACTGGAGGCATGGCTTAGTAGGGGAGTGGTTTTCAGATAGTTATTTTTGGCCTCCGATGAGAGTAAATGTAATTCCAGTCAATCTGTTCTGTTGTATTTATTGAGGCTTACACAAGTTGAGTTCTTCAAGTGCCTATGCATATCCCAATGTTAGGATAGTTTCCACTTTGTTTTGTTTGTTATAATATTTCATTAATTATGTTACTAATATTATATTAAACTATCAAATTTGCAAAAATATTGAATGGAAATTTACATTTGCAAGGTACAAACTTAACGTGATGAACAGGAATGACATTTACTCTCATGGGTGGCCAAAATGACCTATCTGAAAGCCATGCCCCTAATAGGACATGCCTCCTGAAAATTGCCTTTGTATTACATAAAAAAATACCCATCTGCTGCGTCAACCCAGCATGAATGTGAATTTCAACCCAACTGATGTTAAAATTAACCCACTTTTGGGTAATCCAAAAGCATGGCCTATGAGGGGTGTGGCTTTAATATAGCTTTTTGTGGCCACCCGTAAATGTGATTAATGTTCACCACAAATGTAGCTTTCACATCAATATTGTTGCACATTACACATTTGAAAATAAAATGAATACAATTAATACCGTTATTACTTTAATATTATAACAAAGTGGTTACTATCCCAGAATGGGATAGGCACTTAAAGAACTCATACTCTTGAGTAAGTCTTAAAGCTTAAGCTACAGAAGTGTCAGTGCTCAACCTCAACCTTATTGACAATACAACAGAAAAGATTAACTGGAAAGATATTTGCTGTCAAGGGTGGCCAAAAATAACTATCTGAAAGCCACACCCCTACAAAGCATTGACTCCAGTCTTCTGATCTCACCAAGTTGATCATAGCTCAATAACCCAACTTTAAAAAAGCAATGGGTTGTGTGTGACCCAACTGGCTGGGTCAAAATAACCCAGTGTGTGTTTTGTCCAATATTTCTCCAAATTGGGTTGTTTTTAACCCAGCATTTTTTTGGGGTGGGGGGTGGGGGTGTGTTATCATTACTTTGTCAAGCTCTGATGCGTTTCAATGCAGGAAGGTAGGAATGGATGCTCAGCATAGGATGTTTCCCTTCAGTCCTGGTAAAGTTACCCTTTACTTCCTGTTGTCTTATGAATCATATCCATTCCCGAGGCGACTGACACAACATGCATCAGACAGGGTTTGAGGTTTTGATCTTTAAAAAGACGTCACCAGTCAAATCTGAATGTCATCATTAATCCAAGGGCCCATGGGCTTTCGAGGCAGAGTATTATTCAAATAAATTCAACATCAAATCAAGACTTAATGTAGGGAAGTGCAAACATTGTGTGGGATGGACTGAAAGGGTGATACAGGTTACTTAGATGTTTAACAATGAGGCATTGAGATGGATCAGGTAGCTATTATATTGCCAGGAGAGGAGAGTGATGTGACATAAACCCACTGATTTCATTAGTATGCTATAGAAATAATCCCCACTCAAAGGAAAGAAGAGAGCGTTTTCAGAAGTTGCTAGTTAAGACAGAGGAATCACTATCAAGGTAGATGTGACCACAAGGAAGGACATGATTAAATAGAGAAACTTCTAATACAGGACAGTGGCGAAATTCATATGAGGCAGGCCAGAGCAAAGAAGGGTATGTTATATCTTGTTATACACTTTTGGAGTCTTGGAGAACTCTAGGTATTCAATTATATTTCTATATTCGAATGGAACATCATATTTATATCAGCCATTAGGGTGTCTACATGATAAGTTGTAACAGTATCATGGTCAAATGAATGAAAGCCAACAAAGATGTAATATTCTCCCAGGTTCAGTTTTGATCAAGGAAGTCAAAGCAGTGAAAAAAACCTATTGCAGGAAAAAACTATTGAAGGCGAATATTAATATGATAAAAGGCCCAATCAGTGGCACCACCTCCCGCTGTGCTCTTTAACTAATGACCTGCGATAGCGAGGAAACTCATTTCAGCAGATAACGAGCCCTACCTATTCAGCTGCACGAAACACTTTTAAGCACAGTGTAGTGCTGTGCTGTTGGTTGTTTCAAACAAAAGCACTGCATTAGCAAAGTGGTTAAAAATCTGCACAATAATTTGGCATCAATAGTGAGTAAATGGCACGTTAATTACTCCTTGCATTTTATGATGGATGTCGTCATCAGGTCGAGACAAATCATTTTTCATTTGATATGCTCGTTGATCCATAAAGGCGTGTTGCATTCAAGTAATCATGAGTTTATTTTGTCTTTGTAGAGTAGCCAAAACACTTATATGTGAGGGGGGTCTATTCAAATTCTCCCTGACATTTTATATAACAGTGTAAGTCACATCTATGTTGAATGACCCTTGTGTTTGCAAATAGTATTGATTTACCTCTCATATTGTGTAGTCTACACAGAGGCCATCTGGGAACCCTTAAATATGAATATGGAACATTAAAATTATACATTATCAGCGTCCTAATAGGTTAACTCATACAAAAGCTGTGTTCGATTGGTTAAACTGTTAAATTATGTAGATTTCCTCTCTCCACATGAAACCATTAGAGGTTTCTAAGGGCAGCACTTTATGCACTTAAAAGACATTGGCTTTCAATGCACTCCATTTTTGTATAATATTAACTACAAAGTGAAGGGGATAAGTAGAGGTTGTTATTGAAGTTAATAAGAAAGCTTCAGCTCTTCACCCATGACTCACCTCTCTTTAGCTTGACACCTGGTGTGTGTCCCACATCGCTATTGTCCACTACTTTTGACCAGAGTGCACACACTATAAAGGGAATAGGGTCGCATTTGGTACCTAGCCCTGGAAAGTGGCCAAAGATTGGCCATTGGCTCTGTGAGCAAATGTTTGCTTAATAACAAGGTCTAATGTTTCAACGTGAGCCCTCTGTTTCTCATAACCCATTGCATAAGACATACACATGATGAAAAATAAATGACTGGTTCAAAAATAAACCTAAATTGGGGTTCGTGACTGGTTCAGGCCGTAAGGGGGTCATTTGGGAACACATATACTAAGCACATGGAATATATATATATATATATATATATATATATATATATATATATATATATATATATATATATATATATATATATATATATATATAAAATAAATAAAGGTTAAGCTATTATTCTACAGTGCAGAAAATAGTAAAAGTTAAGAAAAACCCTTGAATGACTGGCACTATATATATATGTGTATATATAGTACACACCTACACACCTTTCTGTCTGTATACAGTACACAGTCCCAAAGGTTTGGACACAACTACTCATTCAAGGGTTTTTCTTAACCTTTACTATTTTCTGCACTGTAGAATAATAGTGAAGACATCAAAACTATGAAATAACACATATGGAATCGTGTACTAACCCAAAAAGTGTTAAACAAATCAAAATATATTTTATATTTGAGATTATTTTATAGTAGCCACCATTTACCTTGATGACAGCTTTGCACACTCTTGGCATTCTCTCAACCAGCTTCATGAAGTAGTCATCTGGAATGCATTTCAATTAACAGGTGTATCTTGTTAAAAGTTCATTTGTAGAATTTCTTTCCTTCTTAGTGCGTTTGAGCCCATCAGTTGTGTTGTGAAAATGTAGGGGAGGTACACAGAAGATAGCCCTCTTTTCCGTATTTTGGCAAGATCAGCTCAAATAAGCAAAGAGAAACGACAGTCAATCATTACTTTAACCCCTGTGTTGTCTTAAGGGTCAAAAATGACCCGCCACTATTTAAACAGCAGAGAAAACCCTATAAATGATATTTTTTCAACTTGAAATTTCCTAGAGTCATCGCTTCCTATTCACCGCCAAACCCACTGGCTCCATGTCATCTATGTCTTTGCTAGTTAAAGCCACGCCTTATCTCAGCTCACTGGTCACCATAGCAGCACCCACCCATAGCACACACTCCAGCAGGTATATTTCACTGGTCACCCCCAAACCCAATTCCTCCTTTGGTCACCTTTCCTTCCAGTTCTCTGCTGCCAATGACTCGAACAAATTCCATAAATCACTGAAACTGGAGACTCATATCTACCTCACTAACTAACCACCAGCTGTCAGAATAGCTCACAGATCAACTATGAAAACCCAAGAAAGGGTTTTATGAACTATGTTTCCAGGCATATATTTTTGACACCCTCACAAGCTTTCAAATCATATATTTTTACTTCAAAAACAGGGGGTCGTATGGACTGGAAGTTAGAAATTAGAAAGAAAAAAGAAACAAACTAGGAAGTATAAATGAGGAAAATAATTGCTCCTCTAACTCTGTTTAGATATAACTTTTTCTAGTAACTATATTACTAGTAGAAATAATGTTATCTTATTTAATTAAGCTGTTGCTCATGAGAGTGGGAAGTGTACTGTATACAGACAGAAAGGCTATGCTTTTCCAATAATTTTCCATTCCTTTTACTCTAATTACCTATTAAACACATTTTATTTTAGGGCCCTGTGTTGCGTGCAATCATGTGACATGCCTGGATTTGAACCCTTATTTATTAAAGCTTTTTCTTCAAACAGTCCTGTTTTTGTTATATCAGATGGAGAGAACCATCCTTAGATGATTGCATTCAGTTTTGGTGTAAAAAAAAGTATGAAAATGCATGCACTCACTGTAAGTCGCTCTGGATAAGAGCGTCTGCTAAATGACTGAAATGTAAAATGTAAAATTTGTCATTCTTATTTCTGGTTTATAGGTTTTTAAAAAGGATACAGGCTTGCTCTGTCGCATGATTGTGCAAAACACAGCGCCCTAATTATACTTCATACAGTAGACCAAAGTAACCCAATATCAAGGCTGTCCCTGTTAGATAATATCTCAGATCCAATGTCATATCACATGACTTTCAGGCAAGCTCCTATTCTCTCTTATCTACAAAAAAAAACTGTTAATGTGGTGCTCAGTTGGTAGGGATTGCAATGCCAGGATAATGGGTTCAATTCCCAGGACCACCCATACGTTAAAAGAAATATATGCATGCATGACTAAGTTTCTTCGGATAAATCTCTGACTAAATGGTATGTATTATATTAATTAACATGTTGTTTATGAACTCTCAACATCGCCTAAATCACTGTAGGCAGTGAGCTGTCCTCTCTCTGTACGGTATACTATGTTAAACTCCGACAGTACAACTTTGAAGCCAATAACTGATGTTGCTAATAACTCTAAACGACAGGTATGATCTAAATTTGAGTGCATTTGGTTGTGTAGTCTGTGTACATGAGTCTGCATGCATTTGTCTCTGCTGTTTTAGTTCTACACAGACGTTAGCTGTACGCGTCGGAAGCCTGTCTAAATGTCAGTGCTGTTAGTTTGGTTGAACATCAATTCTATCCTATTTGCATAGCAAGTGCATTCCTTCAGCAACATTCAGTGATGTTGACTCAACATTTATCTCCTTGAAAAACCACCAGTTTTTGGCATTTTACTGAGGCTAAAATCATTTAGTGACTCCAAAAGCATTTGCTGACATGGTACTAGCAGCGCAGTATTCTTTTCCAGACAGGATACGAGTGTCGAAGACAGTTAGATACATGTTTCTTAATTAATCTCCTAAATGTCAGTTCCTCAGAGCTCCCGGCTCCAGCACCGGTCTGTAAATGTCTGGGAAAAAAAGGCAGCAGTACACTAGAATGTGCTAGCATCTGGAAAAATACAGCTCATCTTAACTTTTCATACAAGCGGTTAAGAGTGGTTTAGCCTAGGAGTGTAGAGTGTTGGGTAACCGAAAGATCCCCGGTCAAATCCTTGAGCCGACTAGGTAAAAAAAAACTATTGATGTGCTCTTGAGCAAGGCACTTAACCCTAATTGCTCCTTTAACCTTTTACTGCAGTTGGCTAAATCAGGGCCACACAGAGTGATTCTTGGTAGTCTTAAACAAATCTACTTTGATACAAAAGTACACAACTCACACACATGGTCAGAAAATAAAGCTAAAATAAAAAACCGGTACCATGTCAGATACAGAGTTGAAATGTTTTCAATTATTTTGAGTTAGCATCCCAATATTACATATTATATACTTCACAGATGACTGAAATATAACACAACTGTTTGACATAGAAACATCACATTTTCATACGTAAACAAACAACCTTTATTAATTATGAAAAATATTAATAACATTCCACTCGTGAGGCCAAAGAGGGCGTTTTGGTCCGTGACTGCAGGAAAGGCTACATTGTCTGGATAAGTGTTTGTGCTAAATGTCTAAAATATCATTGAAACGTCCACTACCACTGCATCTGTCCACATTTTCGCTGCAAGCTATATTCTCTAGTGATACTGTAGCATAACAGAGAAACATTAACATCAGTCTGAAGTTTCAAACTAATGATGTGTATCAAATAGGGAAGCACAGCCGCCTCACAACAAGTTTGGCGAGCCCCAGCACCACATCATAATATAACAATATATTAACGCTCCTTTACCCCAATGTTTACGTTCTTTTCCAAATGGTGCAGTGGATAGGCTTTAAAATGTAGCCATAGAGTCTCAAAGAAACAGCTGTATATTTCAACAGTGAGTGATGAATACACAAACACCAAGGCACTATCCCCTTTCATTCATTAAGACAAACTCAATAACCGGAAGAGAGCTCAAAGAAATTAGAAGCAATGAGATGTTTCCAAAGCTTGCATAACCAATCCCACGCACCATGTATAATATAATAGGCATAGCTGCCTTATACTGACAATAAAACAGGGCTGTGCCACATTGAGGTGCCCATTGCACTGCATAGCGGCTGTGATGGCAGAGGTGCAGGATGACGCCTGATGCCCACAGACAAAGGGGATTTGATGTGGCACCAACCTGGCACAGTTGGCATGGCCCAGCAGGCCTTTAAAACCATGATGGGGACCCGTGACATGAAGTAAAGTAATGACAACTGCAAGGACCAGAGCAGGAAAGAACCAAGCATGAAGGAACAGCATGTAATGGAAGCCATTGATACAGAAGATAAAAAAAGGTGTGAAAGAGACAACGAGAGTGACATGCTCCCATTTTGCTCCAATATCATTATTTCCACATGAAAAAGTGAAAATACGCATGTAAATGATCTAGGTTTTGGTGTGTGTGCGTGCGTGCACACATCTTTGTGTGCCTGCATCTTCTTGTGCCTGTATCTTTGTGTGCCTGCATGCCGGATAGAGAATGAGACAAAAAAAAGGCAGGGAACAAGACAATGTAGGAAAAGGAAAAGAGACCAGACACAAACATAATTACCCAGAAATCCCAGGATAGAGGGGGATTGGCTGAGGAGATTAGCCCTGTGTGAGTGAGTAAACTCTGGGCTCCTGCCCTCCGTCTGGATCTTCAGGTGTCACGGATATCTAAAAACACACTTGGTGCAGACAATATCAATCTTCTCAAAGCCATACGGACATAGTACACATAAACTACCAAAAGCCATATGACGGAGGAGAGAGGTCTGCCAAACACACACTGTTTTGATAAGAGCTTGTGAGGAAGTATCACGTTTATCTCCACCTTAGAAAATGTATTGCCCTCTCAAATTCCGCAAGCATGGAAAATCTCAATCGGATACCCCGTTTTGAAGTGGATTGTTCCTCTCATCTTGTGGGACATATATTTCTATCCTGTCTCATGTTTCCGAATGGGTTCCCTTTTCAAATGATTTGAAAAACTAATGAAAACGTGTTTATCTGACAATTAAACACACTTTAGTTTATACATTTTTAGGGGGGGCTGAGGAAGACCATTCTAATCCATATCTAGCTGTCTGCAGCAGACTCGCTACATGCTGACAAATGTAAACAGGCTAAGACCACCTGCTGCGTAGAGATTGACCAGCAGAGGACCATACTGTACCTCTAGACACGGAACCATCTGGATTTATTTAGCTCCTATTTACCAAAGCAGCTGTGAATAGCTTTATTGAAAACAACTTCAATCAGTGCTTCTAATTGAAACGTTAAAACACTTTCATTTAGTAAGAGCCTAAGCTACCATTTGCTATGTGATTTTCTTTTTCTCCTTCTGTTGTAATTCTCCTCTGACTTGTTGCAACATTGTAGAATACACGACAGACATGATTGGGCACATTATTGCAGTCAATTTTGTCTTACCCAAAGCTTAATTTCAGACTTCTATGTCTATTTAATATGTTTTATAACAACTGCTTCTTGGCAGTGAGCAATTGAGGGAATAAAGATATATCCACTGACTGTCACAGTAAGCCAAATATTTTGTCTTGGTTTTTGTCTTACTGAGGCAGACCTCCACAACTGCCCTTTCAGATCAGAGGTAGACGTTAATAGAAAAACAGGCCTTACAGATGAATACTTGTAGCCACATTCATGCCCTATCCTTATAAAGCCCAGACCCACTTGCGGGCTCCAGCGGACCTACCCAGATTGGATTTAAGCCTTTTGCTCTTTCACAATGGTTGTAAAGGCAATGTGTCCAGCATCTTGCTGGTTCTCTGGTTTTAAGTCCCCCCTGGGGTTTGGCTGGATGGGTCCTCTCATGTTACTGGCCCCATCAGAGGTCTCTGGTGAAAGTCAGCATGCAGAATGACTCGGGGACATCACTGGGTAAGCCAGTCCAACGGGGAGCCGCATCCATTGAGCCCACCCCTACTCTGGTCTACAGATGATCATAAAATGTATCATTTTTTTCTCTTCCAACTATTTTATATAGAGGAGGGCTTCTTTGATCTAGAATCTATGTAGGTTGACTGTCCACTTGCTTTTGTAATCCCGGGCATTGTTTGTTTATGTTTGTTAATTTTGGAAGGAGGTAACCTTTCGCCTCTCACTGACTGACATGAGTGTTATAGGATCTGGAAGGAGCAGCAGATTTATTGTCTGTGGGCCTGGCGTGCAGTGTTTGTCCTTGTACAGGGCCAACAGTGACATGGGGATAATGTGCTATGACAGACGATGATGAAGAACAGTTGTGTCAGATGGGAGACTGGCTCTGGCAGGTCTGGAGACTGGTTAAGCCAGAATTGTGTCACATTCTTATGGCGCTCAACATACAGGAGATGGCTCTCTACCAGGGATCATCCCCTCACAAATATGGACACTCAATGTTTCTACGTTCACATCTGATACACCATGATACATGTACATTTCTCGGTGGGATGCCACTTTCAGGAGGCCTTAAATTGTGCATGAACATGTTACCCTTTGGCATCCACTTCCCCTCACCAAATGACTTACTGCTAGTGTAGATTACCATGTCTTCTACAAGGCGAGGAATCGTCACTCTTTGGCCAGCCTTCTGGATAAACCCAGGAGGCTAAACCAGGTGGCTGGAAAGATGTCTACAATGAAAACCTTACAAATCCACCGAGCCCAGCTCATCCTCTCTGTGGGCTGATGGAGAGGATTATTGTCCCAAGATGTCCAAATTCTCCAGAAAGTGCTTGTGTATGTGTGTTTGTGCATGAAAAAAGGTTTGTGTGTGTACGCGCATGCGTGCATGCAGATAAAGAGCAGTAAACATAACCGCATTTGCATATTTGTAACGCATCATTCACACTGACAGTGTCATTGTGTTTTGCTACACCAGAAATACATTAATATAAAATCAAATCAAATTTTGTTGGTCACATTCACGTGTTTGGCAGATGTTATTGCGGATGAAGCGAAATGCTTGTGTTTCTAGCTCCAACAGAGCAGTAAATTATCACCAGTAATATCTATCAATTTCATAACAATACACACCAATCTAAGTAAAGGAATGGAATAAAAAATATATATACAGTTGAAGTCGGAAGTATACATACACTTAGGGCGGAGTCATTAAAACTCATTTTTCAACCAATCTACAAATGTCTTGTCAACAAACTATAGTTTCGGGAAGTCGGTTAGGACATCTACTTTGTGCATGACAAAAGTAATTTTTCCAACAATTGTTTACAGGCAGATTATTTCACTTATAATTCACTGTATCACAATTCCAGTGGGTCAGAATTTTACATACACTAAGTTGACTGTGCCTTTAAACAGCTTGGAAAATTCCAGAAAATTATGTCATAGCTGTAGAAGTGTCACGTTCTGACCTTTATTTCCTATGTTTTGTCATTATTTAGTATGGTCAGGGCGTGAGTTGGGGTGGGCAGTCTATGTTTGTTTTTCTATGATTTGGGTATTTCTATGTTTCGGCCTAGTATGGTTCTCAATCAGAGGCAGGTGTCATTATTTGTCTCTGATTGAGAATCATACTTAGTTAGCCTGGGTTTCACTGTGTGTTTGTGGGTGATTGTTCCTGTCTCTGTGTTTGCACCAGATAGGGCTGTTTTTGGTTTTCCACGTTTATTGTTTTGTAGTGTTCGTGTTTATCTTTTTTTTATTAAACATGAATCAATATAACCACGCTGCGTTTTGGTCCGCCTCTCCTTCACTTCAAGAAAACCGTTACAAGAAGCTTCTAATAGGCTAATTGACATAATTTGTGTCAATTGGAGGTGTTACTGCGGATGTATTTCAAGCCCTACCTTCAAACTCAGTGCCTCTTTGCTTGACATCATGGGAAAATCAAAAGAATTCTGCCAAAACCTCAGAAATTGTAGACCTCCAGAAGGGATCAATTTCCAAACGCCTGAAGGTACCATGTTCATCTGTGCAACAATAGTATGCAAGTATAAACACCACGAGACCACGCAGCCATCATACCGCTCAGGAAGGAGATGCGTTCTGTCTCCTAGAGATAAACGTACTTTGGTGCGAAAAGTGCAAATCAATCCCAGAACAACAGCAAAGGACCATGTGAAGATGCTGGATGAAACAGGTACAAAAGTATCTACATCCACAGTAAAACAAGTCCTATATCGACATAACCTGAAAGGCCGCTCAGCAAGGAAGAAGCCACTGCTACAAAACCGCCATAAAAAACCTGACTGCGGTTTGCAACTGCACACGGGGTCAAAGATCATACTTTTTGGAGAAATATCCTCTGGGCTGATGAAAAAAAATAGAACTGTTTGGCCATAATGACCATCGTTATGTTTGGAGGAAAAATGGGGAGACTTGCAAACAAAAGAACACCATCCCAACCATGAAGCACGGGATTGTAGCATCATGTTGTGGGGGTGGTTTGCTGCAGGAGGGACTGGTGCACTTCCCAAAATAGATGGCATCATGAGGAAGGAAAATTATGTGGATATATAGAATCATTTTAGTGGCCATCACAAAGCCCTGACCTCAATCCTATAGAATGTATTTGGGCAGAACTGAAAAAGCGTGTGCGAGCAAGGAGGCCTACAAACCTGACTCAGTAACACCAGCTCTGTCAGGAGGAATGGGCCAAAATTCACCCAAATTATTGTGGGAAGCTTGTGGCAGGCTACCCAAAATGTTTGACCCAAGTTTGTAACGACGTTCTTCGTTTGTCGAAAGAGAGTCGGACCGAAATGCAGCGTGTTGGTTACTCATGTTTATTAGTGAAACAAACAACGGAACTATACATGAAATAACTAATAAATACAAAACAACAAAACGGAACGTGAAACCTATTACAGCCTATTTTGTGAACACTACACAGAGACAGGAACAATCACCCACGAAATACAAAGCGAAACCCAGGCTACCTAAATATGGTTCCCAATCAGAGACAACGAGAATCACCTGACTCTGATTGAGAACCGCCTCAGGCAGCCAAACCTATGTAACACACACCCCTAATCAGCTACAATCCCAATAACTAAAAAACCCCACTAAGAATACAACAAACAATAAACCCATGTCACACCCTGGCCTGACCAACTAATAAACTAAAACACAAAATACTAAGACCAAGGCGTGACAAAGTTAAACCATTTAAAGGCAATGCTACCAAATACTAATTGAGTGTATGTAAACTTCTGACCAACTTGGAAGGAGATGAAATAAATAAAAGCTGAAATAATTATCTCTACTATTATTCTGACATTTCACAATCTTAAAACAAGGTGGTGATCCTAACGGACCAAAGACAGCAACCTTTTACCATGATTAAATGTCAGGAATTGTGAAAAATTGAGTTTAAATGTATTTGGCTAAGTTGTGTATAAACTTCCGACTTTATAAATAACTTTATATATTTGGAAGAGCGGCATAGACTAAGATACAGTAGAATAGAATAAAGTATATACATATGAGATGAGTAATGGAAAATATGTAAACATTATTAAAGTTACTAGTGTTCCATTAATAAAGTGGCCAGTGATTTCCAGTCTATGTATATAGGGCAGCAGCCTCTAATGTGCTAGTGTTGGCTGTTTAACAGTCTCATGGTCTTGAGATAGAAGCTGTTATTCAGTCTCTTGGTCCCATTTTGATCCATGTGTACTGACCTTGCCTTCTGGGTGATAGCGGGTGAACAGGCAGTGGCTCTGGTGGAAGTTGTCCTTTATTATCTTTTTGGCCTTTCTGTGATATCAGGTGCTGTAGGTGTCCTGGATCGCAGGTAGTTTTCCCCTGGTGCTGCATTGGGCAGACCTTACTACCCTCTGGCCTTAGGGTTGTGGGCGGAGCAGTTGCCGTACCAGGCGGTGATACAGCCCGACAGGATGCTCTCAATTGTTAATCTGTAAAGGTTTCTGAGGATTTTATGTGCCAAGCCAAATTTCTTCAGCCTCCTGAGGTTCAAGAGGTGCTGTTGTGCCTTCTTCACCACTCTGTCTGTGTGGGTGGACCATTTCAGTTTGTCCGTGATGTGTACGCGGACGAACTTGAAGCTTCCACCTTCTCCACTGAGGTCCAGTGCGATGTGGATAGGGGGTGCTCCCTCTGCTGTTTCCTGAAGTCATGATCAGCTCCTTTGTTTAGTTGACGTAGAGTGAGAGGTTATTTTCCCCACACCACACACCTAGAGCCCCCGCCTGTAGGCTGTCTTGTCATTGTTGCAATCAGGCCTACTACTGTTGTGTCGTCTGCAAACTTGATGATTGAGTTGGAGGCGTCAATGGCCACGCAGTCATGGGTGAACAGGGAGTACAGGAGGGGGCTTAGCACGCACCCTTGTGGGGCCCCAGTGTTGAGGATCTGTGAAGTGGAGGTGTTGTTTCCTACCTTCACCACCTTGGTGCGGCACGTCAGGAAGTCCAGGACCCAGTTGCACAAGGTGGCATTCAGACCCAGGGCCTCAAGCTTAATAATGAGCTTGGAGGGTACTATGGTGTTGAATGCTGAGCTATAGTCAATGAACAGCATTCTTACATAGGTATTGCTCTTGTCCAGATGGGATAGGGCAGTGTGCAGTGGCGATTGCATATTCTGTGGATCTATTGGGGCTGTAAGCAAATTGAAGTTAGTCTAGGGTGTCAAGTAAGGTAGAGGTGATATGATCCATGACTAGTCTCCCAAAGCACTTCATTATGACAGAAGTGAATGCACTGGGCGATAGACATTTATTTAACTTCTTCAATATAGGGGGCGCTCTTTTAATTTTTGGATAAAAAAAACGTTCCTGTTTTAAACAAGATATTTTGTCACGAAAAGATGCTCGACTATGCATATAATTGAGAGCTTTGGAAAGAAAACACTCTGACGTTTCCAAAACTGCAAAGATATTGTCTGTGAGTGCCCCAGAACTAATGCTACAGGCGAAACCAAAATGAAATTTCATACAGGAAATGCCCCAGATTTTGAATGCGCTGTGTTCCAATGTCTCCTTATATGGCTGTGAATGCGCCAGGAATGAGCCTACACTTTCTGTCATTTCCCCAAGGTGTCTGCAGCATTGTGACGTATTTGAAGGCATATCATTGGAAGATTGACCATAAGAGACTACATTTACCAGGTGTCCGCTTGGGGTCCTCCGTCGAAATTATTGCGCAATCTCCAGCTGCGTCCACTTTTCCATTAGGTTCAGAGGAGAAAGGCAACTGCCAGGAATGATTTATCATCGAATTGATATGTGAAAAACACCTTGAGGATTGATTCTAAACAACGTTCGCCATGTTTCTGTCGATATTATGGAGTTCATTTGGAAAAAAGTTTGGAGTTGTAATGACTGAATTTTCGGGGTTTTTTCTTAGCCAAACGTGATGAACAAAACAGAGCAATTTCTCCTACACAAATAATCTTTTTGGAAAAACTGAACATTTGCTATCTAACTGAGAGTCTCCTCATTGAAAACATCCGAAGTTCTTCAAAGGTAAATGATTTTATTTGAATGCTTTTCTTGTTTTTGTGAAAATGTTGCCTGCTGAATGCTAGGCTTAATGCTATGCTAGCTATCAATACACTTACACAAATGCTTGTGTAGCTATGGTTGAAAAGCATATTTTGAAAATCTGAGATGACAGTGTTGTTAACAAAAGGCTAAGCTTGTGAGCCAATATATTTATTTCATTTCATTTGCGATTTTCATGAATAGTTAACATTGCATTATGCTAATGAGCTTGAGGCTATGATTACGCTCCCGGATACGGGATTGCTCGAGGTTAAGTAACTTTTGCTTTCTTAGGTACAGGAACAATGGTGGCCATCTTGAAGAATGTTGGGACAGCACACTGGAATGGGGAGGGATTGAATATGTCTGTAAACACTCCAGCCAGCTGGTCTGCATATGATCTAAGGACACAGCTTGGGATGCCATCTGGGCCGGCAGCCTTGCGAGTGTTAAATGTCCTACTGACGTCGGCCACGGAAAAGGAGAGCCCACAGTCCTTGGTAGCAAGATGTCGGTGTCCGCAACGTGGCTGGTTTTCCCTTTGTCGTCCATGATTGTCTGTAGACCCTGCCACATACGTCTCATGTCTGTGCCATTGAAATGCGACTCCACTTTTCTCGGTACCAACGTTTTGCCTGTTTGATTGCCTTATAGAGGGAATAACTCCATTGTATTCGGCCATATTCCCAGTCACCTTGCCATGGTTAAATGCGGTGGTTTGCGATTTCAGTTTTGCGTGAATGCAACGCTGTGTTTGCCTTGCAGCAATGTGTTGCGGAGGCAGTTGCAGTGCATTATGTGTGTTGCATACGTTGAATATCCAACTTATGCATCAATTTGTGTGCGTTGACTGTCAGAATAATAGCAAAAGGTGAATGTTGAACTGTTGTTTCATTCTGTCGGTGTCTCAACTTACTGTTGCGTGTTAGTAGAAGGCACAAGGTGCAATTTCGAAAATGTGGTTGTGCATCAGCAATTTATCTCTTGTTGTGTCAGTCACTGATAGTCAGTCAATTACCATGGTCGAATTACCATCCGTGAGGCCCATTTGATTTTGTTTCTTGATTTTGTTAGCCAGGCGGCAGGTAGCCTTTGCTCCAGGGGCGTCGTACTACTATGGCCTACCTTGTAAAACAACACATTTTACTGCACCTACTCAGTGTATGTGACAAAAAAAAATCTTCTATAGAAACATCTTCATTCAGATATATTAAAAACTGCAAACATTTCTTTCCACTCTATGGCAAAATGTGCAAAATTGCAAGAAATTAGCTGTAAAGGAGGGTGTCTATATGGGTATGCAGACCCACAGGCAACTATGGCCTCTCATGATGAGTTTAGATGTTTTTGTGCCCCCCACCAACATCAAAGTTTCCCATCCCTGATGTAGAGGGTCTCGCTGCACCGGTGGTGGCGGTGGTTGCACTTGTGGATGACGTAGGGGTTCTTGATGCGGTGGTTGCACTTCTGGGTGATGTGGAGGGTCTGACTGTAAAATTGCCACTTGTTGTCCTCAGCACAATAAATAAAGAAAGAATGTAGCAGAAGCACCAAAGTCGCTGGCCTGAAGCTGGTTCAAATGTTTTAACAAGAGAGAGATTTGTTGTGTTACACAAGCCAGTCACCAGAGATTAACGATTTGATCCCAAGGCACGATCTCTCCCTCTCACTCTCTTTCTCTCTTTGAGGAAGCAGCTTCAGCCTGACTAACATTCAACCCTTTCAGCAAGGCAAGTAGAAGAACAGATGGGAGATGTTGTAATGTATTCATTCAATGACTGACTGTAGTTTCGAAGACAAAACCCCCAGCTCTTACATTTTTGCCCAGCAACAGTATGTAGTTTACAAAAGTTTTTTGAAGCAGATTGAGAATCTCCAATAAAGAAAGCGTGTCCTCAGGCTTGTATATCCAGCCAAGGAATGTCATGATGGAAAGCATGACTGACAACAACAAACACTGAAGCATCCCACACACCCCCAATCCAACCCCTCGGCTGGATGGATTTTTATTTTTCTGTCAAGACCTGTGCTTTCGACTGCCTCCCAAAACAACAACAAACAAATGTTTTTTTTGCTATAAATTTCTTGTAGTTGAGAATTGTTTTAATGACTTCTAAGCATTTGACTGATGTGGTGCATGGCTGGGAATTCCCAGTGGTATGGTTTGGAATAACCCAACTGAAACACACAACTTACATTGTTTGTATTCTCTCAGTAGGTCCACAGGAATATGGAATTCTTAATCACCTCACTGTTTGTGACAGAATTGATCAAGTAGAACTCTAAAAGGCTCCAAAGTGCAGTACCGCCCACCATAATAGCTCCCCTGGCTCATTTATGTCACCGAGTAATGGAAACAGGCAACTGGAAATTGTTCCGGATCTCTAGAATAGAATAGGCTGGTTTAACAAGTTACCTTGTTAAAAAGCAGAGCTGAACCTTTTTTAAACTTAATTCATATATGCAGCACATTGTGTCTTCCAGTTGGGACAAATAATACACATTCAGGCCCAGGACACACTGGGCTACACTTTTTTAAAATCATTATAATGGTCCATCTCACAACCGTTTTGGTTATTCTTAAGAGTTCATATTGAGTAAATAAATCTTTGATTATATGTATTGATTATATGCATCAGATGCACTGAGTTATGGGGTTCCCAACTTTAATATTTTGAAATTGATAGACATGCTTTGATTTGTTTTGGGAATACAACACAGCTCTGTGGGGCACCCCATTGTTTCAAGCAGCATGAATGTGAATTCAACCTAAACGTTTTGAAGAGTATACCAGCTTTTATAGTTTATAATGATATCTCAAGAGAGTTTCAACCTCCCTCTCTAATCCGTTACAGATGTCAATCACTCTAGTTATGACGTCCAGGGGAAATTCAAGGAGAAAGAGAAAGACTAGAACAAAGGCATCACTGATCCAAGCATTTTATTGTCAATTGGAATGGGTTTTGTAGGAAGTGTGGAAAAACACAAAATCCTAAAGGAGCAGATCAAAGAATAAAAGAAAACCAAATGACTCATTGAACTATTGACTTGACTACAGTTACTGTACATGTTTCTGCCAATTGCAGATCCTCTTGCGGTTTATGTGAAAAATAAAGTAATAGGATTCTCGACTTCGCTGAGTTCAATTGCATTGGGAGCAGTATTGGGGTCAATACCATTTTGATTCCAGTCAATAGGTTGTTATCAATATCATCATATTCAAACATTCCAATCCCAGCTGGGTGGCAAAACACAAATTGAGTACACCTCTCTCAATGTTGGCCACCATTTATTTGGATATTTGAGGGATACACTATATATTAAAAAAGTATGTGGACACCGACAAATTTGTGGATTCGGCTATTTCAGCAACACCCGTTGCTAACAGGTGTATAAAATCGAGCACACAGCCATGCAATCTCAATAGACTAACTTTGGCAGTAGAACGGCCTTACTGAAGAGGTCAGTGACTTTCAACGTGGTACCGCCATAGGATGCCACCTTTCCAACAAGTCAGTTTGTCAAATTTCTGCCCTTCTCGAGCTGCCCCGGTCAACTGTAAGTGCTGTTATTGTGAAGTGGAAATGTCTAGGAACAACAACGGCTCAGCCGCGAAGTGGTAGGCCACACAAGTTCACAGAACAAGACCGCCGAGTGTTGAAGCGCGTAGGGCGTAAAAATTCTGTCCTCGGTTGCAGCACACACTGAGTTCCAAACTGCCTCCGGAAGCAACGTCAACACCAGAACTATTCGTCAGGTGCTTCATGAAATTAGTTTCCATGGCCGAGAAGCCACACACAAGCTTAAGGTCACTATGTGCAATGCCAAGCGTTGGCTGGAGTGGACCTCAACCCCATCGAACACATTTGGGATGAATTGGAACGCAGACTACGAGCCAGGCCTATTCGCTCAACATCAGTGGCTGACCTCACTAATACTCTTGTGGCGGAATGGAAGCAAGTCCCAGCAGCAATGTTCCAACATCTAGTGGAAAACCTTCCCAGAAGAGGGGAGGCTGTTATAGCAGCAAAGGGGGGGACCTACGCCATATTAATGCCCATGATTTTTGAATGTTTGATGAGCAGGTTTCCACATACTATTGGTCATGTGGTGTATAAAATAGAAGTGTACTGTAGGTAAGTGTGGTTTAGGTACATTTTCCATTCATTCTCGAAACTTTGTAAATTTCCCTAAACAATTTGGTAAGTTACGTATTTGTTTTCTCTCCTAGGAACATACCTAAGCTAGCTAATACTATATACCCTTTTCAACATTGATTTTAAGACTTTATTTGTACCTTCCAAATTGTATAGCTTTCCCATCAAACTGAAAGGCAGTGGTAATATTTATGGCATGCTACTGATGATTGAACCCTGGCCAAAACCACCGCCAGATGATTTATCCTCAGTCTCCTTTCTCCAAAGCTATAAATGCCACTGTTACTAAATCTGGGGCTAGCTAGCTTCAACGTCCCCGAAGAATGCTGAACATGACAAAATGGAGTGCTATATTTAGGCACTCCAGACACAGTTTGTAGTTTAAGGATGGAAAAAAAGAGGAGGATGAGCGAAACAGGAGGAGTGGGATGAGGTGAGTCTTTGTTATGAGTTTTAAAAAAATCACTGTTTATCTTTTTAATTTAATAACACTCCTTGTGAAGTTTTGAAGAGTCTTTTAGGAGGAGAAAAATCAGCCAGCTGTCTGGTTCTTATCCACGGCCCATGAATTCTGCAGATTGCAGCAGGTTAAGCTGTCTCCCTGTCTCCAAAGGTGTGGAAAGTGGAGGGAGGGATTAATTGTACAAAAAGTAACTGACAGACACTTCCAAAGGAGAGTGTACAATTTCAGTTCTTATTCTAAAGCTATGCCATTAATGCTGTATGGGTTGTTGGCGGTGTTTCACTAATTATACATGATACATTATATTGTAGGTATCAGGGTTTTGTTTTCAACCGTTCGGTCTGAACTTTTCATTAAATCATTTATACTTGTATAAAGGAAGTAAAACATCTAAATCTGCTGGATAAACTGTCCACAATGAATGCAGTTATGAATAGGATTATGTGAGTATGGTTATACAATTTATTCGATTTTTGGAATTTGCAATTTCAAATGTATAGACACTAGCATACTGTCAGAGACGTGTGTATAGGTGGCAGGGAAGTAAGGCGCAGGAGAGTCAAACGGAGTGTAAAATGGAGTCTTTTAATAAATGTCCAAGTAACATGCTCCATAAAACTAATAAGAAAAATTAATATAAACAAATATGGGTACGAGGACCCATCGGGCACCTATACAACTAAACACTACACTGACAATAAACAATCTCTGACAAAGACATGAGGGGAAACAGAGGGTTAAATACACAACAGGTAATGGATGGGAGGGAAGATAAGACAAAACCAATGGAAAATGAAAAATGGATCGATGATGGCTAGAAGACCGGTGATGTCGACCGCCGAGCACCGCCCGAACAAGGAGAGGCAACGACTGAATGTATTCAGTTTATTAAATAAAATTTACAATGAACACTTACAACGCTGCGTGTTGGTCCGATGATTCCTATTTCTCATCAGACAAAGAGAGTCATTACACATTTAAAGTAGATTTATCTTCTGCATTGATAGTTCCATCTGTGCCATTGACTTAGTCTAGCTTTAATTCCAGTTTGTCTACAAATTATTAATTGACATGTTGGATTCACATCTCAACGAAAACATCTAAGTTAAAGAATAGGTCTAATTCAAATCAAACTTTAAAAGAGCTTGAAATAAAGTTTGAATTGATTTAGTCCTAATCTTTAATTTAGAATTTTGGTTGAGATGGATAAGTATAAAATCAACAGAATTAATTGCTGTAGAAAATGTCAGGTTAAAAACAATACTTTTTGACTTTAAATTATTTATACAGTATTAAATACAGTAAGATGGGTGGACGAATGCTCCCACAGGCGTGTTTTTCTCTCATCTTCCATAAACGGAAATTCATTCTTTCCAAGTATGGTTCATCTGATGAATCTATTGAATTCCAGCTCTCTCATCAAACGTTCTACTTTAAGTGTTTGCCTGTGTATTATAGTGCCTGTCAAATAAAGTGATGAATTAATGACATTCAACAGAACATTTTCAATTCTAGGTTCTCACCCCCTCGATTCCACATGTCATCTTAGCGAAGACTTGATCAAAATTATCTGTCAAGATCGTACACAGTTAGAAGTAGAGATCAAGTGTATTTTTAAATACTATAATTGTTTCAGTTCCTTGACATGTCTCTGTATTGTAGCTTACCTATCTGGGTAGCTTCTCAGAGTGTTAGGCTCAGGGATATTTTGCAATATTTTAAAACCTCAACTCCACATTTTTGAAACCATCAGAACTTTTAAGTAGGATTGTAGACCCTTCTTGAAATCTCAACCAAAGTTTTTGAGCAGTTTTTAGACTGACATTTACACATGCGTGCACACACACACACACACACACACACACACACACACACACACACACACACACACACACACACACTTGAGAAAGTAACACAAATGAGGGCATAAGGCTCAAATTGTGTTAATTGGTTTTACAGCCTTGTTTTTCCATTACACAATATGAGATCCATAGACCTGCTTGCCCTACTGTAATATTGCATGCAGCAGAGTCAGAGGGTCAGTACTGAGAAGGAAATTACAGTTTTGACTTTATACCATCTGGCTTGCTGTCTTCTCCCGTTCCCTTCGTCCATAGGGCTGGTGGCTGGTGTGTGGTCTCCAGGTTTCGGAGTGAGGTCAGAATGTTGTCCCAGAGGGATACGAGATGGGTGAGACAGTGTTGACCACAATGGTTACCCCTGATTGGGGTCGCCATGTCGATGAAGGCCAAGCGGGAAAACGTGACCAAGCAGGATATATATAGGACTAGGCACCTTTCAAATAAAATACTATTTTATTTGTCACATGCTTCGTAAACAACAGGTGTAGACAAACAGTGAAATGTTTACTTACGGGTCCTTTTCAAACAATGCAGAGTTAAAGATAAAGTAAAAAATAAATAAGAGAAATGGAAATAGTGACACAGTGAATAAGATATAAAAACAAAGAGTAAAAATAGCATATAAGGTTCTTTCTAAAAACAAATGGGCCAACGTGTGACATTAAGATAATTAAGCAGGGTTCATACAGCCATTGTCAAGTCAAATTCAAGGATTTTCATGAACTTTTCAAGCACTTAATTGTCATTTTTAAGGACCTCAATATGATACAATTGTATAATTTATATCATTGTACATGTAGAGTGTAATATAGAACCCCCCCGCCTCCCCAAAAACCATGCAAAAGTAAATAAATAAAATCAAAAGTAGGCTGTTACCACTTTAAGAAAAATTATACTTTTGGGGGGGCTTGCCAATGCATTCAAATTGAAATTATTATTACATAAACAAAATTGAGAATAATGTGGACTAAATAGTTTGGATGCATGCTTGGCAATTGTTTCTGTGCCATATGTGTCCGACACAGACACATGTAATAAATCCATGAACAGCAGTAGCATTAATCTCACCATTTGAACATCACCATCGCTGTTTTCCTAATGAGAAAGTGACCAAAAACTTGGTTCCATTTTTAATAGATGGATTTGTATGGAAGCCAAGATAGAAGCAAACATTAGATGACATGATGAAAGTGAGGCTGGTCGGGGAGGATGGGTAGGTGTATAACACGAATGTCTAGCAACCCAAAGGTTGTGTGTTTGAATCTTATCATGAAAAACGTTCACATTTTCGTTAACTTCATTAGCTACTTTGCAACAACTTACTCTACTTTTTAGCAACATTGCGACTACTTAGCATGTTAGCTAACCCTTCCTCTAACCTTAATCCTTTCATCTAACTCCTAAACCTAACCCTTTAACTAGCCCTAGCCTGAACCGTAACCCCTAACCCTAATGTTAACCCCAAGCCTGGCTAACATTAGCCACCTAACTAGTCTTGCTAACTTTAGCCACAACAAATTGGAATTTGTGTAATGTACACAAATGCATTATGAAAAAAAAGAAAATTGTGTAATGCACACAAAATGCATTGTAATGAAAATCGTGTAATACACACAAAATAGTGTCCTTCATGTGCCAGTCACAAATGTTGAATAAGTAATTTGTTTCTATTTCACAATAAGCTTTGATAATGTGTTGTTTAAAATTGCAGGTGTAACATGGTTACCAAAATGTGTTTGTCATGTTATTTCATTACCCAATCATATTGTGAAGAAGCCCACTAGGCTATGTAATATGTAAATCGAGTAGACAACAACAGATGATCAACATTCATTTGCTAGGGATAGTAGATCCAACGTGGATCCAGGCACAACTGTCTTTACCTGCGTAACGGAATATTCTGGACCTTCATTGCCAACACCTTTTTTCCAGCACTTGGGCTGTTGTTGCATTGCATGTGCTATCACAACAGCTGTTTGTCACTTCACTGTCATTCCAAAAATGTCTACCTGGATCAGATGATAATGTGTGAAAATATCATGGCGTAACTAATATCTAATCTAACTGATTTATGATATGATATAATGACAACATATACTGCCATAAATGCAAGGACGGAAAAGTAATGTTTTATATCACACGATTTTGTATGGAACTTTCAAGACAGCAACCATGATAAAGGGTTAAACAGAGGTTTTTCACCAACGTGTGAATTGTATTGAATATAGCTATGATCCCCCTTATAAGTTGACGTAATGACATTATCTTTGTTTATTTCTATTATTATCAATGACTTATTAACAGCTGTAACAAGTTGTCCAGTGTAGGAAATCCTCACTGCTGCCCTAGTTTATAGAAAGACCCATACAGGGAGTTGAAAATAACATAGTTTTCTATACAGTGCCTTCGGAAAGTATTCAGACCCTTTGACTTTTTCGACATTTTGTTGCTTTACAGTCTTATTCAAAAATTGACACACAACACCCTATAATGTCAAAGCAAAAACAGTTTTTTAGAAATGTTTGCTATTTTTTTTTTTAAATGAACAAATGAAATGATGACATTTACATAAGTATTCAGACCCTTTACTCAGTACTTTTTTGAAGCACCTTTGTCAGAAATTACAGCCTTGTGTCTTCTTGGTTATGAAGCAACAAGCTTGGCACACCTGTATTTGGGGAGTTTCTCCCATTCTCCTCTGTAGATCCTCCCTTGCTCTGTCAAGTTGGATGAGGAGCGTTGCTGCACAGCTATTTTCAGGTTTCTACAGATATTATCGATCAGTTTAAAGTCCGGGCTCTGGCTAAGCCACTCAAGGACATTCAATGACTTGTCCCGAAGCCACTCCTGCGTTGTCTTGGCTGTGTGCTTAGGGTCGTTGTCTTGTTGGTAGATGAACCTTTGCCCCAGTCTGACATATCCAATTGAATTTACCGCAGGTGGACTCCAATAAAGTTGTGGAAACATCGGTCTCATAGCAAAGGGTCTGAATACTTAAAAGTACCAGTCAAAAGTTTGGACACACCTTCTAATTAAAGTTTTTTTTTCTCTCACTATTTTCTACATTGTAGAAAAATAGTTTAGACATCAAAACTATGAAGTAACACATATGGAATCATGTAATAACCAAACAATGTTTAAATAAATATTTTTTTATTTTAAATTCTTCAAAGTAGCCACCCTTTGCACACTCTTGGCATTCTCTCAACCAGCTAAATGAGGAATGCTTTTCGAACAGTCTTGAAGGAGTTCCCACATATGCTGAGCACGCGTTGGCTGCTTTTCCTTCACTCTGCGGTCCAACTCATTCCAAACCAACTCAATTGGGTTGAGGTCAGCTGATTGTTGAGGGCAGGTCATCTGATGCAGCACTCCATCACTCTCCTTCTTGGTCAAATAGCCCTTACATAGCCTGGAGGTGTGTTGGGTCATTGGGTCATTGTCCTGTTGAAAAATATTTTCTATACCACCCCTACCCTGCCACAACACAACTAATTTGCTCAAATGTGTTAAGAAGGAAAGAAATTCCACAAATTAACTTTTAACAAGGCACACCTGTTATATGAAATGTATTCCAGATGACAACATCGTGAAGCTGGTTGAGAGAATGCCAAGAGTGTGCAAGCTGTCAACAAGGCAAAGGTTCGCTACTTTGAAGCATCTCAAATATAAAATATATTAACACTTTTTTGGTTACTACATGATTCCATATGTGTTATTTAATGTTAAAATAGTGCCAATGGGTAGGGCTGCCGTCTTATCGGCTCTCAACCAATCATGCCATTTTATTTGTTTTTTTCGCGTTGTTCGTAACTTGTTTTGTACATAATGTTGCTGCTACCGTCTCCTATGACCGAAAAGAGCTTTTTAAAATCAGAACTGGGATTGCTCACCTCAAACTGGACAAAGATTTTTTCTACAATGAGTTGGACGCAAGGGCTATACTGTTGACACCCGACCAGGTCCCAATCCCTGTGATTCGCTGGAGAAGGAAACAGAGATTTTGAGGCAAAAGATCAGGGTGCCTTGTGAGGACCAGGCGATGAGTGGCTATTCTGCCCTTGCCTTCCATTCTGCTAGCTAATGTTCAATCGCTAGAAAATAAATGGGACGTACTGAAAGCACGTCTATCCTACCAAAGGGACATTAAAAATGGTAATATGTTTGCTTCACTGAGTCGTGGATGAACGACGACATTAAGAACATAGAGCTGGCAGGTTATACACTCTTATCGGCAAGACAGAACAGCAGTCTCTGGTAAAACACGGGGCAGGAGCCTATCCATTTATGTAAACAACATGCACGATATCTAAGGAAGTCTCAAAGTTTTGCTCGCCTGAGGTTGGGTATCTTATGATAAGCTGTAGACCACACTATTTACCCAGAGAGTTTTCATCTGTATTTTTCATAGCTGTCTACATACCATCACAGAGTGAGGCTGGAACTAAAACCACACTAAATGAGCTGTATTTCCCCCCCAAAAAACAGGAAAACGCTCATCCAGAGGCGGCGTTCCTAGTGGCCGGTGATTTTAATGCTGGGAAACTTGAATCAGTTTCACTGAATTTCTATCAGCATGTTAAATGTGCAACTAAAGAAAAAATATTCTAGACCACCTCTACTCCACACACAGAGACTCGTACAAAGCACTCCCTTGCCCTCCATTTGGCAAATCTGACCATAACTATGTCCTCCTGATTCCTGCTTACAAGCAAAAATGAAAGCAGGAAGCACTAGTCACTCAGTCTATGAAAAAGTAGTCAGATGGAGCAGATGCTATGCTACAGGTGTCACGACTTCTACCGAAGGTAACTCCTCTCCCTGTTCGGAGGCGCTCGGTGTCGCCGGTTTACTAGCTGCCACCGATCCCTTTTTCCTTTTCTGGTTGTTTTGTCTGTGTTCCTTTTCACACCTGGTTTCAATTGCGTTTATGTCTGTGTGTATATAGGGCACCTGTTGCCTGCCTTAATACGTGCAGGATTAAGCTTGTGTGTATTTGTGTTCGATGATCTATGATGTTTATTGTTTTCGCTATTACGTATGTGTAGTTAAGTTTCGGAACTGAGTTTGTTCCTCCATGCGTTTGGCAAGAGTTTCTGTATTGTCTTCACTATTTAGGCACTTGTATGTAGTGTCGGAACTGTGGTTGTTCCTCCGTGTATTGGCACAAGTTTCTGTTCCTTCGAGAGCATAGTTTTGGATTTTCATCTGTGCCAATTTCGTATTGTGGACTATGTGTGTGTATATATATATGTATATATATATTAACTTAATGCGACGAGCAATCCCGGATCCGGGATCCTATTTATAGCCTCAAGCTCATTAGCATAACGAAACATTAACTATTCATGAATATCGCAAATGAAATGAAATAAATATATTTGCTCTCAAGCTTAGACTTTTGTTAACAACACTGTCATCTCAGATTTTTAAAATATGCTTTTCAACCATTTGTGTAAGAGTATTGATAGCTAGCATAGCTATAAGCCTAGAATTCAGCCAGCAACATTTTCACAAAAACAATAAAAGCATTCAAATAAAATAATTTACCTTTGAAGAACTTCAGATGTTTTCAATGAGGAGACTCTCAGTTAGATAGCAAATGTTCAGTTTTTCAAAAAATATTATTTGTGTAAGACAAATCGCTCCGTTTTGTTCATGTTTGGCTACGAAAAAAAACCTGTATCCAGTTATAGCCTCAAGCTCATTAGCATAACGTAACATTAACTATTTATGAAAATCGCAAATGAAATGAAATAAATATGCTAGCTCTCAAGCTTAGCCTTTTGTTAACAACACTGTCATCTCAGATTTTCAAAATATGCTTTTCAACCATAGCAAAACAAGCATTTGTGTAAGAGTATTGATAGCTAGCATAGCATTAAGCCTAGCATTCAGCAGGCAACATTTTCACAAAAACAAGAAAAGCATTCAAATAAAATCATTTACCTTTGAAGAACTTCGGATGTTTTCAATGAGGAGACTCTCAGTTAGATAGCAGATGTTCAGTTTTTCCAAAAATATTATTTGTGTAGGAGAAATTGCTCTGTTTTGTTCATCACGTTTGGCTAAGAAAAAATCCCGAAAATTCAGTCATTACAACTCCAAACTTTCCAAATGAACTCCATAATATTGACAGAAACATGGCAAACGTTGTTTAGAATCAATCCTCAAGGTGTTTTTCACATATCAATTCGATGATAAATCATTCCTGGCAGTTGCCTTTCTCCTCTGAACCTAACGGAAAAGTGGATGCAGCTGGAGATTGCGCAATAATTTCGACGGAGGACCCCAAGCGGACACCTGGTAAATGTAGTCTCTTATGGTCAATCTTCCAATGATATGCCTTCAAATACGTCACAATGCTGCAGGATTTCCTTGGGGAAACGACAGAAAGTGTAGGCTCATTCCTGGCGCATTCACAGCCATATAAGGAGACACAGCGCATTCAAAATCTGGGGCATTTCCTGTATGAAATTTCATATTGGTTTCGCCTGTAGCAAATGTTCAGTTTTTCCTGAAAGATTCTCTGTGTAGGAGAAATCGCTCCGTTTTGTACATCACTTTTGGCTACCAAAAAAAGAACGAAAATTCAGTCACCAAAACGCCAAACTTTTTTCCAAATTAACTCCATAATATCGACTGAAACATGGCAAACGTTGTTTAGAATCAATCCTCAAGGTGTTTTTCACATATCTCTTCATTGATATATCGTTCGTGGAAGTCTGCTTTCTTCTCTGAATTACATGGAAAAATACTTGCAGCTGAGGTTTACGCACCAATTTCGACGCAGGACACCGGGCGGACACCTGGTAAATGTGGTCTCTTATGGTCAATCTTCCAATGATATGCCTACAAATACGTTACAATGCTGCAGACACCTTGGGGAAACGGCAGAAATTGTGGGCTCAGTCCTGGCGCATTCACAGCCATATAAGGAGACATTGGAAAACATTGCTTCAAAAATTTTGCTCATTTCCCGTTTGAAGTTTCATCTTGGTTTCGCCTGTAGCATCAGTTCTGTGGCACTCACAGATAATATCTTTGCAGTTTTGGAAACGTCAGAGTGTTTTCTTTCCAAAGCTGTCAATTATATGCATAGTCGAGCATCTTTTCATGACAAAATATCTTGTTTAAAACGGGAACATTTTTTATCCAAAAATGAAATACTGCCCCTACAGTTCCAAGAGGTTAAACACGCTTCTCAGAAATCCCTGCTCTCCTGCGCCTGACTCCTACACCTCTCATCGAGACACACCTTATCACAACAGGACTGTTTTGCTAGCACAGACTGGACTATGTTCCAGGATTCTTCCGATGGCATTGAGGGTACACCACATCAGTCATTGGCTTTAAAAAGTGAATCGAGGACGTCTTCCCCACAGTGACTGTATGTTCATACCCCAGCCAGAATCCATGGATTACAGGCAAAATTCGCACTGAGCTAAAGTGTAGAGCTGCCACTTTCAAGGAGTGGGGCACTAACCCGGAAGCTTATAAGAAATCCCGCTACGCCCTCAAACGAGCAAAGCGTCAATACAGGACGGATACCGAATCATATTACACCGGCTCCGACGCTCGTCGGATGTGGCAGGGCCTGCAAACTATTACAAGGGTAGCACAGCCGAGAGCTGCTCAGTGACACGAGCCTACCAGACAAGCTAAATAACTTCTATGCTCGCTTCAAGGCATGTAACACCGAAACATGCATGAGAGCACCAACTGATGACTGTGTATTCACGCTCTCCACAGCCAATGTGAGTAAGACCTTTAAACAGGTCATCATTCACAAGGCCGCTGGGCCAGACAGATTACCAGGATGTGTACTCCGAGCATGGGCTGACCAACTGGCAATTGTCTTGACTGACTATTTCAACCTCTCTGTAATACCAACATCTTTCAAGCAGACCACCCTAGCCCCTGTGCCCAAGAACACTAATGTAACCTGCCCAAATGACCACCGACCCGTAGCACTCGTGTCTGTAGCCATGAAATGCTTTGAAGGGCTGGTCATGGCTCACATCAACACCATTATCCAAAAAAACCCTAGCCTAACTCCAATTTGTATACCGCACCAAAGATCCACAGATGATGCAATCTCTATTGCATTCCACACTGCCCTTTCCGACCTGGACAAAAGGAACACCTATGCGAGTATGCTATTCATTGACTACAGCTCAGTGTTCAACACCATAGTGCCCTCGAAGCTCATCACTAAGCTAAGGACCCTGGGACTAGAAACAGCTCCCTCTGCAAGTGGATCCTAGACTTCCTGACGGGGCGCCCCCAGGTGGTAAGGGTAGGTAACAACACAACACGCTGATCCTCAACACGAGGGCCCCTCAGGGGTGCGTGCTCAGTCCCCTCCTGTACTCCCTGTACACTCATGACTGCATGGCCAGGCACAACTCCAACACCATCATTAAGTTTGCTGATGACACAACTGATTACCGACAACAGCGAGACAGCCTATAGGGAGGAGGTCAGAGACCTGACCATGTGGTGCAAGGACAACAACCTCTCCCTCAACATGATCAAGACAAAGGAGATTATTGTGGACTACAGGAAAAAGGGGGCCGAGCACGCCCATTCTCATCGACGGGGCTGTAGTGGAGCAGGTTGAGCTTCAAGTTCCTTGGCGTCCACATCAACAACAAATGAACATGGTCCAAGCATACCAAGACAGTCGTGAAGAGGGCAAGACAAAACCTATTCCCCCTCAGGAGACTGAAATGATTTGGCATGGGTCCTGAGATCTTCAAAATATTTTACAGCTGCACCATCGAGAGCATCCTGACGGGCTGCATCACTGCCTGGTATGGAAACTGCTCTGCCTCCAACCGCAAGGCACTACAGAGGCTAGTGTGTACGGCCCAGTACATCACCGGGGCTAAGCTTCCTGCCATCCAGGACCTCTATACCAGGTGGTTTCAGAAGAAGGCCAATAAAAATTGTCAAAGACTCCAGCCACCCTAGCCAATGACTGTTCTCTCTGCTTCCGCACGGCAAGCGGTACCGGAGAGTAAAGTCTAGGTCCAAGAGGCTTCTAAAACAGCTTCTATCACCAAGCCATAAGACCCAAACATCCCAGACATCCCCCCACCCAGTACACTGCTGCTACTCTCTGTATTGATCTACGCATAGCCACTGTGCCAACCTTACCTACATGTACATAATTATCTCAAATACCTCAACACCGGTGCCCCCGCACATTTACACATTGACTCTGTACCGGTACCCCCTGTATATAGCCCCCTATTGTTATTTACTGCTGCTCTTTAATTATTAGTTTTTCATATCTCTTACTTTTTAAAAATGTTTTATTTCTTTAGGTATTTTCTTAACTGCGTCATTGCTTAAGAGCTTGTAAGTAAGCATTTCACTGTAATACCTATTGTATTCGGCGCATGTGACAAATTAAATTTGATTTAACAGTTATGTCTTCACTATTACTGTACAATGTAGAAAATAGTAAAAATAAAGAAAAACCCTTGAATGAGTAGGTGTGTCCAAACATTTGACCGGTACTGTACATAAATAAGGCATGTTTTTTTTTATTATTTATACATTTGCAAAAAAGTATAAAAACCTGTTGTTTTATATTTCTCATTATGGGTTATTGTGTGTATATTACAAACTTGTATTTTATTTAAATACATTTTAGAATAAGGCTTTAACGTAACAATGTGGAAAAAGTGAAGGGGTCTGAATACTTTCTGAAGACATTGTATACAAGGAGTAGCCTACGAGTACCGTGTCAATGTGTAGGGGTACGAGGTTATTGAGATAGCTATAGTATGTACTGTACACACACACACACACACGTATACACTCTGCTACCACACTGCAAGCAGTACCAATGCACCAAGTCTGTAACCAACAGGACCCTGAAAAGCTTCTACCCCCAAGCCATAACAATTCTAAACAAGACTGCTAAATAGCTCATCAGAAGGCTACCCAGACTACCTGCATAGACCTCTTTTTGCACAAACTTTCTTGCACTGAATCCATGCACATACGCTTGACTCCACCGACAGCATTTTCTCGTTGGCTAATGGCCCTATATAGCTCGTTAAGTGCAGTCTTAGTGCTAGCACCAGTTTGTGGCGGTAAATAGACAGCTACGAAAAATACTGATACTATTGGTAAATATACTGAACAAAAATATAAATGCAACACGCAACAATGGTTACAGTTCATATAAGGAAATGTGTCAATTGAAATAAATAAATTATTCCTTAATCTATGGATTTCACATGACTGGTAATACAGATACAGTGCCTTAGGAAGGTATTTAGACCCCTTGACTTTTTCCACATTTTGTAAGGTTACAGCCTTATGTTTTCTTTCCTCATCCATTTGGGTGGTTTGCGAATTGGAGTGGGTCCAATATCGCATAATGACAAAGCAAAAACATTTTTTCAAAATGTTTGCTAATTTTTTACAAATGATCTGAAATGTCACATTTACATAAGTATTCAGACCCTTTTCTCAGTACTTTGTTGAAGCACCTTTGGCAGCGATTATAGCCTTGAGTCTTCTTGGGTATGGCAAGCTTGGCACACCTGTATTTGGTGAGTTTCTCCCATTCTTCTCTGCAGATCCTCTCAAGCTCTGGCAGGTTGGATGGGGAGCGTTGCTGCACAGCTATTTTCAGGTTTCTCCAGAGATGTTCTATCAGGTTTAAGCCCGGGCTCTGGCTGGGCCACACAAGGACTTTCAGAGTCCTGAAGCCACTGCTGCTTTGTCTTGGGTGTGTGATTAGAGTCGTTGTCCTGTTGGAAGGTGAACCTTCGCCCCAGTTTGATGTCCTGAGAGCTCTGGAGAAGGTTTTCATCAAGGATCTTTCTGTACTTTCCTCCGTTCATCTTTGCCTCGACCCTGACTAGTCTCCCAGTCCCTATTGCTGAAAAACATTCCCACAGCATGATTCTGCCACCACCACGCTTCACCGTAGGGACGGTGCCAGGTTTCCTCCTGACGTGACGCATTCAGGCCAAAAGGTTCAATCTTGGTTTCATCAGACCAGAGAATCTTGTTTCTCATGGTTTGAGAGTCTTTAGGTGCCTTTTGGCAAACTCCAAACGAGCTGTCATGCACCTTTTGTTGAGGAGTGGCTTCCGTCTGGCCACTCTGCCTTAAAGTCCTGATTGGTGTAGTGCTGCAGAGATGGTTGTCCTTCTGGCAGGTTCTCCCATCTACACAGAGGAACTCTAGGGCTCTGTCAGAGTGACCATTGGGTTCTTGGTCACCTCCCTGACCAAGGCCCTTCTCCCCCGATTGCTCAGTTTAGGAAGAGTCTTGGTGGTTCCAAGCTTCTTCAATTTAAGTGTGTTCTTGGGTACCATAAATGCCGCAGAATTTGTTTGGGGTACCCTCCTGCAGATCTGTGCCTCGACACAATCCTATCTTGGTGCTCTACGGACACATCCTTTGACCTCATGGCATGATCAAACGTGGGACCTTATATATACATGTGTGTGCCTTTCCAAATCATGTACAATCAATTGAATGTACCACAGGTAGACTCCAATGAAGTTGTAAAAGCATTTCAAGGATGATCAATGGAAACAGGATGCACCTGAGCTCAATTTCAAGACTCATAGCAAAGGGTATGAATACTTATGTAAATAATATATTTTTTTATCAACAGTAAAATTGCAAGATTTTCGTAAAACCTGTTTTCGCTCTGTCATTATTGGTTATTGTGTGTAGATTTCAGGATTTTTGTTTATTTAATCAAATTTAGAGTCAAGGGGTCTAAATACATTCCAAAGGCACTGTATATTACATTTCGTATCGTACAGTATGTATTCATTTGTGGATGTTCATCATACCTTCCGTATGATATGTTATAAATGAATATGTATATGATACATACAGTATGTTATGAATTGTACAATATGTTACTTTGTAAAATGAATGGATTCACATACAAAACATAAAGCTTAAGATGGACACAATTCCTCTCCCAGACCCCCACATGCCTGTATGTTTGAGCACACACACACACACCTCACTCCCCTTCTTGGCTTCCATGGCAACCCCCACGGGAACCTTTGCCCAATAGAATCTTTCCCCCATGGGAACCACACCTGTTGGCATTCTCACAGACAATCACAACATTGTTTCAATAATGTATATAACTTTCACGCAGCTCTGGTATATGAAGCTTTTTTGAGGCCTTGTCACAAGTCATTCTGTGGCAACACAATGACCAAACGATAAACTGTATGTGAGGCTCTTGATCATATCTTTGATTATGACACTGGTGAGGATGAGAGAGGCCAGGAAACTGGCAGTGATTTAGTCTGTGATAAATAGCACAATATGTCTCATCTGAGAATTTGTTATAGTCAAAATAAAAAATGTTAAACTCAAAAATAATTTGTATGAGCTCAGGTCAATGAGGCCTACAGGCCATAAATAGCAAATAGAAGTTCAAAATGTGTAATGTTCACAAGAACTTAACCTGATAAAAATATCTAACACAACATTAGGTGATAATATATGTATTATTATGGATTTATAATCACCTATAATAGGGCTGTAATTTTGAACCGGGAACACAAAATGAATTAACATGAAACGAACACAAAAGGAGGGTTAATTTATCAATCAAGTCCAAGGGAGGAGTGAAAACCCGTAGACACTCAGCCCTCCGTGGAATGAGTTTGACACATGCCCAATGGGGACAAACTCAATAACCCTGCATCCTGTGTGTGGCAAAGCAATTCACCTTTTGTCCTGAATTTACTGTTGTAAATTGAGTCCATTACTGAGTAAAACTTACATTTCCTGCAATTCTACACGCAATGTTAATGATATCTGAGTGAGAGCGACTAACAAAATCAATTGTTAGTCAACCTGGAGGTCAGGGCCCCTGGGCACGTGCACTGCGTGACTGATCGGTATTCGGCCATGATTACTAGCTAACTAGAATCTTTAAAAAAAGTTTTTTACTTTGTCATTATGGGGTACTGTGTGTAGATGGGTGAGAGAAAAAAACAACTATTTAATCCATTTTGAATTCAGGCTGTAACACAACAAAATGTGGAATAAGTCTAGGGGTGTGAGCATTTCTGAAGCACTTTATGTGCTTTTTTGCTTTTCTGTCATACATAATATGCCTGTACAGTGCATTCATTTTTATTTTATTTTGTTAATTTAACCTCTATTTAACTAGGCAAGTCAGTTAAGAACAATTTCTTATTTACAATGACGGCCTACAGCGGCCAAAACCGGAGGATGCTGGGCCAAATGTGCGCCACCCTATGGGACTCCCAATCACGGGCGGTTGTGATACAGCTTGGATTCAAACCAGGGTGTCTGTAGTGACACCTCAAGCACTGAGATGCAGTGCCTTAGACTGCTGTGCCAATCGGGGAGCCTAGTATTTAGACCCTTTGACTTTTTCCAAAAAGATTTACGTTAAAGCATTATTCTAAAATCTATTAAATAGTTTACACACAATACCCAATACCCATACAGCAAATGTATTTTAATAAAAAACTGAAAGATTACATTTACATAAGTATTCAGACCCTTTACTCAGTACTTTGTTGAAGCACCTTTGGCAGTGATTACAGCCTCAAGTCTCATTGGGTATGACGCTTCAAGCTTGGCACACCTCTATTTGGGGAGTTTCTTCCATTCTTCTCTGCAGATCCTCTCAAGATCTGTCAGGTTGGATGGAGAGTTCGCTGCACAGCTATTTCCAGGTCTCTTAAGAGATTCTAGGGTTCTAGGTTTATTGTCTATGTTGGTGTTTGTGTATGATTCCCAATTAGAGGCAGCTGGTAATCGTTGTCTCTAATTGGGGATCATACTTAAGTTGCATTCTTCCACTTGTGGGTTATGGGATATTGTTTGTTACTGTGTTTGTGCACGTTGCACCTCTGTAGTCACTGTTTGTTTGTTTATTGTTTAGTTAAGTTTCACTATTATTAAAGCATGTGTAACTTTACATTCGCTGCGACTTGGTCCACTTCTACATTGTCTTGGATGTATGCTTAGGGCTGTTGTCCTGTTGCAAGGTGAACCTTTGACCCAGTCTGAGGTCCTGAGCGCTCTGGAGCAGGTTTTAATCAAGGATCTCTCCTAACTAGTCTCCCAGTCCCTGCCTCTGAAAAACATCCCCAGAGCATGATGCTGCCACCACTGTGCTTCACAATAGAGATGGTATCCTCCAGAGGTGACCAGAGAATCTTGTTTCTCATTGTCTGAGAGTCATTTAGGTGGTTTTGGAAAACTCCAAGTGGACTGTCATTTGTCTTTTTCTGAGGGGCGACTTCTGTCTGGCCACATGTGGACTCCAATTAAGTTGTTGAAACATGTCAAGGATGATCAATGGAAATAGGATGCATCTGAGCTCAATTTCAAGTCTCATAGCAAAGAGTCGGAAAGCTTATGTAAATATGGTATCTGTTTTTATTTTGAATACATTTGCAAACGTTTCTAAAAAACTGTTTTCTGATTATGGGTATTGTGTGTAAATTGAGTTTTGTTTCTTAAATCGATTTTTCGGAATATGTAACAAAACAAAATATGGAAAAAGGGAAGGTGTCTGAATATTTTGGACTTTGGCTCATAAATTGTCTTTAATCTGGCTCAGGTACTGTAGCATCAGGTTTGAATTTTCATGCCGATCAAAGCTCTAATCAAATCCAGACATATTTATATGCTTTATATGATTTAGAATGACAACTACGGCTTAACCAGGAAATTCCGCATTACCCAGGAGATAAGTGGTTTATTCTCCAAATAGAGCATTTCTAAAATACAGGGAAACTATTTAACGCTTAGCCAGAGTGAGGATATACAATAATTGGACGTTTCCATCACCATAACCTGCATTCAGAATGACTGACAGGGTAGGGAAGACCGATTAATGACACTACCTAAATGATATAAACTGGAAGAACCATATCAGTAACAGGTGGAATAAATACAACTATTAACAAATTGGATTAGTTTAGAAAAAGGTATATTATTTGAATGGCGGCCTGTCATTCAGGGCTTGAGTTAATAAAGTTGCATACAAACATGGTCTTCTTTTGGCTTTCTTGAGTAATGCAGCTTCAAAATGCAGGTGTTTCAGCCAAGCTCAGTGCTTTCTGTGGTGGTGGGTCAACCAGTGGAAAATACGGAGTGTCGGAGATGGTAATGTTCTCTAGTTGTGCCGTGATTGGCTCAGTGTTCTGTCACTCATGGGGAATCTATGTCACCGCCAAGTCGATGGGGAGAGCTCAAAAAATCAAGGCCCTTGGTTGCTGATAAAGAGTTACATTAGAAGTGCCCATCCAAGAAGGCTCAAGGACATTGGTCACAGATAAAATGAAGTCAAATCACGTTATATCTTCAGTAGCTTTGATTGAACTGAAAAACAAATCTTAGCTAGCAGTCATCATCATGAATCAAGTTCACAATCTACTGGCAAATCCTTTTTAATTGTTGTCATATGAAGAGAAATAATGAAGAGAAATTATAGATAAAACGTATCGGTGCTCATCGGCCATAAGCATTACACAACAAATTGGAAGTCGCAAATTCAACAATGAGTGGTTTTTAAGGAATCAGTGGCTAACTGCAAGAATTGCAAAGCAATCCCAAGCCTGCGATTCAGTGGAGTAGCTGAAATTAAGGGTCTCTTTTCCATGCTTAAAATGACAAACATTCAACATTGGCCATGATGTCAATGAAGCATTATTTGTGCCGCACTCAAAACAACTGTTAACTCGGAACTGGAAAATCTCAGACTTCAGTGAGTTCAAGACAACTGGGAACTCGGGAAAAAACAAGCTCCTACTGGGAAAATATGTTCTGAATGGTCATCCAACTCAGAATTGTAAATCGGGAACTCGGGCCTCTTTCTAGAGCTACGACATGAAGATCACTGATGTCATCATGATTCGACCTGTTGTCTTGAAAGCACGATGAATCCAGAGAATGCCAGACTTTGATGACAAAGTTGGATGACATAATTTGCCCATGAAGGTCTGTTCAAGTGAGTACATTACAACAAGATGAGTCCAAAAATGTATTGTATGCTGCTGCATAAAGTATGTAATATACCAGGGAGATATGTATATTGTAGCTAAGAAAGCAATACTAAGTGTATTTTGTGTAGTAAGCTTTAAATGCCCATCTGCCTCACCCTAATAATTTGGTCTAATTTCACCCACTGTTCTGACTTAGTGGTGCACATGTAGCCTATAACCTGTTTTAGAGAAATGTAATTGTTGAATATTGTAAGAGTTTTATATGTTTATATGCCCCCTACATTTATCCTGCGGTTCTGGCTTAGGGAGAACACTGTAAGAACGGTCCATGTTCTGAATTATGTCACTGTGCATTTCTAAAGTGCTTTACAAATAGTTATATTAACTACGTCTGTCCTAGCTCGCTCATTAATGTATTTATCGAAATTACGGATTGCCACATTTCCACTTGTCGTCCCCGTATGCTATAGTTTGTACATCTCAAATGTCAGTAGAAACCACTATTGTTTTAAGCAAAACAGCCATATCAGCTTTGTTTTTTAAAAGGCATTAAATAAGGCTTAATGAACTGTTTCGTTGCCAGACAAGGCTCTGCTGATAGCCAGGTGTAGCAGTGGTAAGATGTTGGGGCTGTTGTTGGAACTCTGCTGTTGGGACAGCTTTATGTAGGCCCTAACAATTTGTGTGCACCATTTGTCACCGTTATAGTGCAATTAATGTATTGTTCAGTGTTGTGTAGTAGCTTTGCTGGCATGCATCCCACATTTACTTTTTTGTTTGCCCCACCAAGACATACATGCTAAAATCACCACTGGTTATTTGATTGGATTCGTTTAGAAAAAGCCAGGATCCGCCAGTCAGCCAGGATCCACTATTCAGCCAGGATGCATGTGCAAAAACACAGATATTAAAACAAACAAATCTTTCAAATCAACCTGCTATAGAGCATGCTGGGAAATATGATAATAATGGGCATGGTTATGAGAGTTTTATTCCACACAGAGTAAAAATGACACAATCACAGTCAACTGTGGTTATTAACCTTGGGATTCTTTTATACCTGAGCGATAAGTTAATTTAACTTCTGAATCAACACTAGAAATTTTACACTGTAAAATCAACACAAGGTAAAATGACCAGTTGACCTTGTACCATACAATACACTTGTAATGAGTGCACTGAGAGTCGGGAAGCGAGTTCAGGGAGTGAGTGAGTGTTTTAATAAAAACCAGAAACAATGAACACGAAACACACCGCACCGACATGAAAACAGACTCAATAACACCTGAGGAAAGAACCAAGGGGAGTGACAGATATAGGGAAGATAATCAAGGAGGCGATGGAGTCCAGGTGAGTGTCATGAGGTGCAGGTGCGCGAGACGATGGTGACAGGTGTGCAGGATAATCAGCAGCCAGATTAATTAAGAGGCCGGAGAGTGAGCATACATGACAACACTGTGGTTCACTCATACTTCTTTCTATTCTCATACACTCTGCTCAATAAAATCACAGGAAATACTCATTCGAAAGACAGGAATCACAGCAAAGATAAACTATGTTAGTACTATATATGTACAATTACTTGATACATGCACACATATTGATGACCCTGATGAAGACAGCTTGGCTATCGAAACGTTGGTATTAAATTATTGCATTTGAGCTCCTAGTGTGTGCGGCTCTCTTTTATTTTCAAGTTTCTACTCTGCTAGCCAGCACCTCGTCTTAATAGGTGTGCGTTTCTTTTTCTTCTAGAACATGCACACATATTCCCATATACAATAGGTATAGTTTAAAACATTCTATCTTATTAAACTTCTCAGATTACTCAAACTGTAAGGGATTTCTTCCATTGACGGAGAGGCGGACCAAAGCGCAGCGTGGTTATTTTGATTCATGTTTTAATAAATCACTTAACATGAACAAACTTACAACAAGAAATGTGAAAACGACCTTATCTAGTGCAGACAAAGAGACAGGAACAAATCACCACAAAACCCAACACAAAACAGGCTACCTAAATATGGTTCCCAATCAGAGACAATGACTAACACCTGCCTCTGATTGAGAACCATATCAGGCCTAACATAGAAATGGACAAACCAGACACACAACATAGAATGCCCACCCAGCTCACGTCCTGACCAACACTAAAACAAGGAAAACACACACGAACGATGGTCAGAACGTGACACAAACTCCTAATGTTAAAGTTTAAACACTGAGGTAAACAGTAATGGTCATGCACTATTTAAAAGAAATACAAAAAAAATACAATCAAAAGCTTATTCAGATTCAGAAGGGTTCTAAGTAGAACCAAAACATGTTAAAGGTTCTGAGTAGAACCCTTTGCCCTACAAATAACCCATGTCTTTCAAAAAGGGTTCTTCATATGAAAACGGTTCTGAGTAGAACTCTATCCCTCCGCAAAGAACACTTTTGGAATCATGATAATGCACTTCATATTTTATATCTATACTCGCCAAAGTGTATTTCCAAAACGCAACTCAATATTAGGAAAGCGCTCCTAATGTTTGGTATACTCAGTGTATAGCATTTTGGAATGAAACTCTTCATATAGTCTTATTTCAAAACATGACTGTGGCATTCTGTAGCATGTACATCTTGCGTTAGCTTTATCAAAGCATCAAATGCACACCTTAGGATAAAACAAGTTCAATGATAGATATGAACAAGAAACACAAGTTTCAGTGCTAAATCAATCTGAATAGACCACTAACAATTAGCCTAATTTACAGGGTAATACAAAGGAAACTAATTACAATAACAGTATTTCTATTTTTCCCATATTGCCAGTAACTAAATTAAAAAGTGTACAACTTAATGAATTGATGTGGCACCCTTGATGTTTCATTTCCTGCTTGTATGGGGACACCTTTTAAAATACACAATAATGAATCGTGACGATAATTGTATTTGAATGAAGAAGCATAACTGAGCGTGAGAGAAAACAATGAGTTTTGAGAAACTGTTTGTGGGAACAATGGCTCGTAACAACAGTTCTCAATGAATCGGTCTCAATGAATAGCCACAATGTGTGTCGCAATATATTTTGATTCAAAAGTGTTAATGAAACCCAAATTATTTTTGATTGAATGAATGAATGCTTCTGAGGTAGCCAGAAGGGTTGATCAAAGTCCCAGGGAAACCGACAGATAGATTCAAAAGAAATGAAGCACGTCATCTAGTAGGCAATCAAATGGAAATCGCTTTGTTGTGTCTCCTTTGAAAACAAAGGCTCAATTTACATTGTAAATGATACCTAACAAAAAAAGTATAGAAAACGAGGAAGGCTGCTAATACACTATTATTCATTATGGAAAATGTAAATGTAAAAAAAAAAGGTTGATATTGTCATTCTGTCACACATCTAGGCGACATACTCCTGAAAAAATGTAATCAATCACAACATATCTCAGATTTGCTATGTTTTTATGCAGAGATCCATTTTCACCCTACTTTCTACTGACAAAAACATTTCAATACTCTACTCCTGTCAATACCACTAAAGATGAGCAGAGAAAGATCTGAATGAGTTCTGTGGAAGACCGATCTGCAGTCCTCAAGGGGGTGCTAAGTAACTTTGATGTCATTCAGCCCTTCCTAGTGTTTTTGGGAGACGTAGCTTGGCCTGCCCATCATATCTCCTCCACATGCAACTCAAACATCTCACTTGACTCAGGGTTACTGAATCACTCAAGGATGCTTTCAAGGAAAATATTATGGTGGATATTAAAAGTTCAATCCTTAAAGTCTGATTTTAACAGTCAGTGTGACAATTTGCGTGACCTCTTAGCTGTTCATCAGTTTCAAGCAGTCAGCCTTGTGCTCTATCTTCTGGCTTAAGGCCCTTGGGATTGTATCTTCTCATCCCATGGTGGCCTTTTTCAATATCTCTGTGCTTGGAAAAAAAGTCTGAAATGGCACCCTTTTCCCTTTATTGTTCACTACTTTTGACCAGGGACCTGGGCTAGAATAGTATAGGCTGTGGGAGTCAATGGAGTTAATTTGCTATTTTGTACACTTTTGACCAGAGCCCTATTTAGTGTGATACTTTCAACCAGGGACCATTTCTATTTCAGACACATATACTCCCACACTTAACATGCAGACTTGATTCTAGAAAGATCTAGGGAGATGAAAGGCAAGCCATTAGGATTGGAAACAGCCAATAGGAGACAACCAGGAAACAGCAGAGGGAGCACCCCCCTATCCACATTGACGGGACAGTAGTGGAGAAAGTGAGAGTTTTAAGTTCCTCGGTATAAATATCACAGACAAACTGAAATGGTCCACCCGCGCAGACAGCGTGGTGAAGAAGGCGCAACAGCGTCTCTTCAACCTCAGGAGGCTGAAGAAATGTGGTTTGTCACCGAAAACACTCGGCAACTGCTCCGCCCACAACCGTAAGGCTCTCCAGAGGGTAGTGAGTTCTGCACAACGCATCACTGGGGGCAAACTACCTGCCCTCCATGACACCTACACCACCCAATGTCACAGGAAGGCCAAAAAGATCATCAAGGACAACAACCACCCGAGTCACTGCCTGTTCACCCCGCTATCATCCAGAAGGCGAGGTCAGTACAGGTGCATCAAAGCTGGGACTGAGAGACTGTTAAACAGCCGTCACTAACATTGAGTGGCTGCTGCCAACATACTGACTCAAATCTCCAGCCACATTTATAAATAAAAAAATTGGATGTAATAAATGTATCACTAGTTACTTAAACAATGCCACTTTATATAATGTTTACATACCCTACATTACTCATCTCATATGTATATATTGTACTCTACACCATCTATTGAATCTTGCCTATGCCGCAAGGCCATTGCTCGTCCATATATCTATATGTACATATTCTTATTCATTCCTTTACACTTGTGTGTGTATAAGGTAGTTGTTGTGAAATTGTTAGATTACTTGTTAGATATTACTGCACGGTTGGAACTTGAAGCACAAGCATTTCGCTACCCTCGCATTAACATCTGCATGTGACCAATAGAATTTGATTTGAACAGAACATTCACAGAACCTAAGCAATGAAAAACCCACTGTCAACAGAATACTTAGTATGATCACTAGCAGGATCATTGGTACGAACGTAACTGACCTTTCTGACCTGTATCAGACATGAGTCATGCGGAAGGCCCAACCCATTCTGAGGAACTCCCAAGTTTGAATTGGTGTTGCTTCCCTCCAAGTGCAGATACAGGTTCCTTAAATTTAAAACTAACCGGTCAAAACTCTCCTTCATGCAAGATGCTACTAGCTTTCTTAATACGACATAGTACTGCACTGACTCTCTTTTCATGAATGGTTTACAGGTCTTCTTCCTGTACATATTTTTGCTGTATATGTTGTTTTTGTGTATATTTATTTTCCTGTACGTTATGTTTTTACTATGTGCTGCAAAATTCATTGCCCCCCGGGGATAAGAGAAGTGTACAGAAATTAGAAGGATAGCAGCCTATATATCATGTATTCATATACTGTATTTTTTGCATTCAATTGGATTCAGCAGATTTTTCATCATTCACTGTTTCAACCTTATATCAGACTAGAAGCAGTTTTTCTCCATCTCCACCCTGCTTGGCAGCATATTACAGTAGAAGGGCTACTGTGTGTGACGCCTCCCTACTTACCCCTGCTCTAAGGCTGTGTTAGCAGCAATTCATCTATTTGGTCCAATTATTGTCAAAAGAACTGATCTGATTGGTCAAAATATCAATTATTGGCAAAATAACTGATCTGATTGGTCAAAATATCAATTATTGGCAAAAGATCAGAATTGAGCTGAAATTGTCAACACAGCTTATGGTCTGCTGGCTGTCGCCTCTCCGACTGTCTCAGAGAAATAAACCAATAGGACACTTAAGGAGAACCATCCATATTTAATGTTTTCACCCGGGACTCTTTTTGAAGCATGCCGTATGTTTGTGGAGCATAAAAAGCTTTGAAAAGTATTCAGTTTTCAGTTTATAAATGCTAATCATTATTATCATTTTAAGAATATAAAGCTACAATGAATTCCTATTAAATATAAATGCGCCAGTAACACGGAATAACATCTCACTGGCAATTGCCTCCTTTTAAAACTGTGCATGTCAAGGTTTGTGAAATGTGGGGAGGAGAAGAGAAGACGGATATGAAAATCTAAAAATAAAAGAAAATGATTGAAGATGAGTTTCAATGGAAAGTTAGGAAAGTACTCTGGAACTGCAATGCTCCTAATCTAAGCTGGAGAATTGGAAGACAAATGAGAAAGGGGATTTTGTTGAAACCATGGCCTTCCCTTTGGATTGAGTGTGAGGCGGGATAGGGATGGTTTTATTCGTGAGCTTCCTGATAGCTGAGATGTTTCACTTGTCAGCTTAGGAAATTACTTTTTCTGTGAAAAATGAGTTGGCTCTCAGGTGAAGGGGACTATGTAGATATTCACTGTCAACATTACTTCAGGAAACCATCCATATTATTTTTTTCAGTGAGTTAGTCTGTGGTCCCCAGTTCCCAAGCCTTCAGTTTGGTATAGGTCAATGTAGGGACTATGTCTCAACTGCATTCTTCAGCATCAGCAAGGTTAATCGTTTGATTATCATATCTATATGCATTTCATTGCCTTTGGTCAGAATATAGCAATGTTTTTTATAGCCATGCTTTCGTAAAGGTCAAAATAAGACCTTAAAAAAAAGCTCATCAGGTATGATATAGTCAAGCACTGTTTATAAACAAGCTTGTACCCATCCTGCTTTGAATACATGCAATCAAGTCTTCCCCCTTTTCTAAAGCTGTGGATCAATGTCAGTGACCATCTGCCTCTTTTTCTCCCTCATTACAGCCATTTCACTATAAGCAGACTGCTGAGCTTGGAAAGCCTTTACTTCTGCAGTATGAAACAGCAGCAGTTAACACTATTTCTAGTCTGCAGAGACAGCTGCGAAATGTAGTTATTGGCACCCCATCATTATGAAATTAAATAACTAGAAATGCTATGAACAGGGTACACTCTATAAAAAGCTGAACTGTTATAAAAGCCATCTTCAAAAACTGCAAAGTAGGAACCGGAAAAATGGAAATAAATAAAGAATAGGACAACAGCGTCATGGTCAATCAGATCTTGATAGCCTTCAGAGGTTGAAAACAACTGTCATTAATATGTAGATGAAGTGCTGCCATTTACTGTGGATGAATGATGATATTATCACTTTACATTGAACAACTGTTGTATGGAAAGGTTGCAGGGGGAGTGAGTACGACAACAACACAACAAGGTTATAATAAGTTGAAATGGGATGACTCACCTACTCCGCTATTGAATTCAATTGAGCTTCATCATCAGGCATAATTCAATTTGGATAGGGTCTCGGATACATTACTTCAGTTTATTCTATACTTGAAGTACAGTACTTCACACGACACATGAAGGAGCTTTGTGGGGGTAATGCTATTTTTTCTGGGAGAATCTATAAGGACACGGTGCTGGTAAGCTTGAAGCAAAGTGGTGAGATCCAACATGAGGCAAAGATCCATAAAGACAAGGCCAGTCTTTAATGTTAGTTGGCCCCATGTTGAATCTCAACTATACTTTACGTCCAGCTTTCCGCCTTGTCAGTCAGTCCTCTACATTCTATAGAACAACAATCCCTGACATAGAACCAGCTGCTACCATGGCGGTGGGCCTTTGTCCCTCCTGTCTCTCTTTAGATGACACAGGAATCCAGGGACCAGAATGTACACTAAATGTCACGTATACTCCCTCTCTGGCCTCTAGGTCACCAGGCTGCTGATTATCCTGGCACACCTGTCACCATCGTCTTGCACACCTGCGCCTCATGACACTCATCTGGACTCCAATCACCTCCTTGATTATCTTCCCTATATCTGTCACTCCCCTTGGTTCTTTCCTCAGGTGTTATTGACTCTGTTTTCATGTCGGTGCGTTAATTGTGTTTTGTGTTTATTGTTTTGTTTATTGATTAAAACACTCATTCCCTGTACTCGCTTCCCGACTCTCAGCGTACTCATTACACTCAATAATGCTTAGTTACGGTCCATGGGACATCCTCAGCTCTACAATATACTCAGCTCCTCTTCCTGGAAGTCAAGTTCGAAGAAGAATGGCATATATCGATATAAAGGACAAGCCAATGGACAGTGTCTTCTCTACTGTTAAAAAAATAATAACAAAAGATCAAATGGGAAAATTATGTGTGATTATACTATAAGTTAAATTTACTACAACTGGGCATAGTTGGGATGTTCTTTTGTTGCATGAGAGTCACTGTCAGTGTCACGCCTATGTCCAGTTTGTCAATTTGGCGTAGTGTAGTAGGGTGTGTTACATTTACACAATACTTGTATTTTGGGAAAACAGTAAGCATGCTAGCTCTTGAATTATGATCACATGATTGGCTCTCTTTCCCGCTCTGTCAGCCTCTCACAATACACACATGATGTCTGTGTCACACACTCACACAATTATGTTACATGTCATAACCCAACTTGAAGGGTCAGTCTGCAGCTCAACTATATCAATTGTAATCAGATGAAGGGCTTGGGAATTCAAACAAGGTCAGTAGTTCCTAAGGAGAACTAGGTGGTGCATATATACCTCATGGCTTTCCCAGTTCAAGGTACCTCATTTGTCTCAGAGGAAAGTGACAGAGCGGTGAGAAATATCTCCCTGCAAAGAAAAGAGGATAATCCCTTTTCTCAGCCTTTGCATCAATTTTCATTCTGGAGAGTGATGGCGAGGAATTGAGTCACACACGCATGACCATGCAAGGAAGTCACATAACTTTCTGTTCCCCTGAGAGAGAAAATAAATCTAGTTTGAGGAAAGTTCACAGGCTTCCAAGCGTAGAGCTAATAGGACCTAGGCTGGCATAGCCCTCCTTTGGTTGAGCGGCTTCCTTCACTAACGACCCTGGAAACATACAATGGAGGCTCAAACTCATGTAGCTAGTGGAGTTGCATGAGAGAACACATTTCCATGTCCAGCCAATGAGAGCAATCAAACTTTTAGACATGTCCCTTGATGTAGTTAATCTACATATCAGGTGTGAAGGTAAGACCAGATGCAGACAACGTCGAATTAACATTGGTTTAATAATCCAACAGGCACAGGCAATAGACAGGTCAAGGCAGGCAGGGAACAGTAAACCAGAAGTGGGGCAACGGTACTGAACGGCAGGCAGACTCAGGATCAAGGTAGGCATAGGTCACTAATCCAGAGGTGGGGCAAAGGTACAGGTTGGCAGGCAGGCTCAGGGCAGGCAGAGTGGTCAGGCAGGCGGACTCAGAGTCAGGACAGGCAAGGGTTAAAACCAGGAGGGTGAAAAAAAGAGAGACTGGGAAAGCAGTAGCTAAGTCACAAAAACAATGGTTGACAAGACGAACTGGCAACAGACAAACAGAGATCACAGGTATAAATACGCAGGGGATATTGGGGAAGATGGCGACAGCTGGAGGGGGTGGAGACAATCACAAAGACAGGTGAAACAGATCAGGGTGTGACACTACAAGGTTCACAACAGAGCAGTAGTGTGTGTGTGTGTGTGTGTGTGTGTGTGTGTGTGTGTGTGTGTGTGTGTGTGTGTGTGTGTGTGTGTGTGTGTGTGTGTGTGCGCGTGCGTGAGTGTGTGTGTGCACTACCTGCATCTTATGCATCAGCATCACCCCATCCAAATCAAAATATCCTATACCTGAGAAAGCAACCCACCCCATTAGAAGTGAACTAGAGAGAACTAAATCAAGGTAGGCCAGTGTTTGTCTGCGTATGTTGGAAGTGAGCTTATTCCTTCCACACCAATTTGCAGGGTGTCATGTACCATAAAGAATGGACTAATCTAGTGGCCCACTTAAATGGTATTGCAATGTTGGCCAGATGAGAGGTTGAGGAATTGTAAAAGAGGAGAACATTATACAGGGTTGGGGAGTAACAGATTACATGAAAATGGTAACTGTAACTGTTACGTTACCGCCCCAAATTTTGTAATCAGATTAGAGATTCTTTTGAAAAACTAGATGATTACTTTGAGGATTACTTTAATATTCAGAAAGGATGTTTGCGAAAAAAAATCTTTGACACTTCTCTGTGTTCTCAATGACATTCAAATCAGCATTGAAAAAATGCGCGAGTTTAAGTTTACTAGTTTAAGTTTACTAGTTACATTCAACTTGTAACTAGTACTTTCGTGTGTCAGGGAAAATGTATGGAGTAAAAAGTATATCATTTTTTTATGAATGTAGTGAAGTACAATTTAAAGTAGTCAAAAATATAAATAGTAAAGTACAGATACCCCCAAAATGACTTAATTAGAAAGTAGTTTAACTTAATTAAGTACTTTACACCACTGGGTGATTGTGGAGGCCAGGTCCTCTGATGCGGCACTCCATCACTCTCCGTCTTGGTCAAATAGCCCTTACACAGTCGGGAGGTGTGTTTGGGGTCATTGCCCTGTTGAAAAACAAATAGTCCCACTAACAGCAAACCAGATGGGATGGCGTATCGCTGCAGAATGTCTTGAATTACGTGCCTTGAATTCGAAATAAATCACTGACAGTGTCACCAGCAAAGCACCACCACACCTCCCTCTCCATGCTTCACAGTGGGAACCACACATGCGGAGATCACCCGTTCACCTACTCTGCGTATCACATAGACATGTCGGTTGGAAACCAAATCTCACATTTGGACTCATCAACTAAAGGACAGATTTCAACCAGTCGGTCTAATATTCATTGCTTGTGTTACTCAACCCAAGCAAGTCTCTTCTTCTTATTGGTGTCCTTTAGTAGTGGTTTCTTTGCAGCAATTCAACCATGAAGACCTGAGTTATTTCATAGCGTTGATGTCTTCACTATTATTCTACAATGTAGAAATAGTAAAAATATAGAAAAACCCTTGAATGAGTAGGTGTCCAAACTTTTGACCAGTACTGTATATCCATTGTTTCTTAAAGAATATAACTTATCAACTGTCACACTCCATGAGAACCCAAAATATAAGCTTGTTTTGTCTAATGTTAGTCAACATTGTAAATGTAAACAAACAATGTATAGCCTCATAACATCGTTAAAAAGTAATGTTGTTATCATGGATGGTCAGTCCATGCATCCATAGCACTGTCTATTAATCTGAGAGTGGTTACATTTCTTCAGGCCCATCCTACCTAAATAGAGGCAGGGTGGCGTTTTGTTATTGTTTCATAGTTGGATTTGCCCTAACCTCTTGGCGCACCGATCCCTTTAGCGGGATCATTTTCGTCAACATCCGGTGAATTGCAGAGCGACAAATTCAAATTAAATTACTAAAAATATTTAATTTTCATGAAATCACAAGTGCAATATACCAAAACACAGCTTAGCTTGTTGTTAATCCACCTGGCGTGTCAAAAAAAGCTTTACGGTGAAAGCAAACCATGTGATTATGTGAGGACAGATCTCAGCAGACAAAACATTACAAACAGCTAGCAGCATAGTATATTGGTCACGAAAGTCAGAAAAGCAATTAAATTAATTGCTTACCTTTTGATGATCTTCATATGTTTGCACTTATGAGACTCCCATTTACACAATAAATGTTCATTTTGTTTGTTAAAGGTTAATTTAATATCCAAAAACCTCCATTTGGTTGGCACGTTTTGTTTAGTAATCCACAGGCTCATGCGGTCACGACGGGCAGACGGAAATTCCAAATAGTATCCGTAAAGTTCGTAGAAACATGTCAAACGGTTTTTATAATCAATCCTCAGGTTGTTTTTACAATAAATAATCGATAATATTTCAATAGGAGAGAGAGAGAAAAGGTCTCGCTCCAGGTGCTCGCGCATGCACTAATCTGGGGACACCTAGCTACTGACACGATGTGATCAGTCTCGCTCATTTTTCAGAATAAAAGCCTGAAACTATGTCTAAAGACTATTCACAGCTTGTGGAAGCCATGGGGAAAGGAATCTGGTTTATATCCCATTAAATGGAGGATAAGCTTGCAATGGAAAAGAGAGGTTTCAGAAAAACAGCACTTCCTGGTTGGTTTTTCCTCAGGTTTTCGCCTGCAATATCAGTTCTGATAAGCTCACAGACAATATTTTGACAGTTTTGGAAACCTTAGAGTGTTTCTTTGCGCACGTTTTTTTTATCCAAACATCAAAACACTGCTCCCTCGTCTCAAAAGGTTTTTAAACAGCTGCAAATTTTCAAGATATCAAAGTGTCACAAAAAAAGGTAAATAATAGAACTATAGCAAATGCAGCATATGGTATTCATTTTTCACATGTAAATAGCACTTTTCAGTGGTGCTCAAAGCATGCCATTACAAGAGCGGAGCATTTATTTTTCAACTTGAATCAATGAGCCCAATCAGTCCTCGTTGACAACAAAATTATGAACATCAGAGTAGGGCTGTTTAATAAGTCCTTAGTTTTGGGGTTATTCTCAAAACAATTTGGATAATTTATACGTTCATATTTCCAAGTCCAATTATTGAAGATCAAGAGCATTTATTGGAATGACTGGAATTCTGATATACTTTGGTTTCTAATGTAAAGATCATAAAGATATAATTTAATCGTATTATTATATGTAGTAGAAAGCGATAGGTTAGAAGAAGCTGACATAACCAGCCCATAAAGTAAAAATTAACATCCATATATGGCCAGCTATGTAAACTGTCCTCCCCTTTCCTGGCAAGGTGTCCTTGAGGGATAAAAAAATACAGTTGAAGTCGGAGGTTTACATACACCTTAGCCAAACACATTTAAACTTTTCACAATTCCTGACATGTATTCCTGTTCAAATTCCCTGTCTTAGGTTAGTTAGGATCACCAGTTTATTTTAAGAATGTGAAATGTCAGAATAGTAGTAGAGAGAAGGATTTATATCAGCATTCATTTCTTAAAACACATTTCCAGTGGGTCAGAAGTTTACATACGCTCAATTGGTATTTGGGTTAAGGTCAGGGCTTTGTGATGGCCACTCCAATACTTTGACTTTGTTGTCCTTAAGCCATTTTGCCACAACTTTGGAAGTATGCTTGGGGTCATTGTCCATTTGGAAGACCCATTTGCGACCAAGCTTTAACTTCCTCGAGATGTTGCTTCAATATATCCACACAATTTCCCACATCATGACGCCATCTATTTTGTGAAGTGCACCTGTCCCTCCTTCAGCAAAGCACCCCCACAACATGATGCTGCCACCCCCTGCTTCACGGTTGGGATGATGTTCTTCGGCTTGCAAGCCTCCCCCTTTTTCCTCCAAACAAAGTCAAAGTATTGGACAACAAAGTCAAAGTATTGGACAACAAAGTCAAAGTATTGGAGTGGCCTTCAACTGTATTTTTTTAATCTCTCAAGGACACCTTACCAGGAAAGGGGAGGACATTTTACTATCAATCACCACCACTTTGTTGAAAGACAACCCTCCCAAACAAAGTTTCAGTGTCGCAGTCCTATCCTGAAAGGTTACCGTATGGTGTGGTACTCATAATTTGAGCAGGAGACAAACCAAATATTTCCAGTTGGTTCCCAGTCGCCCTCAGGTCAGTCTGAATTATTAATAAGAGGAAATGGAAACAATTGTAATTCTTCTCTCCATCTCCATGCACAATATAACTCCCCCTAGAGTCGATGTCCGTGCCACTGCAGAAATCTAATTAGCATAATACAAAAATCCCAAGGAAAAATCTGTCTGTTTAACCTAGAGATATATTTTGCATGGGCTGCGTCTCAATCTACAGCATATGCCAATGGCGTCCTTCCGCATCTGCGGTGGAAGTTGGACGAGCTACAGCAGTGTTTTTCAGATCATGGTCTTCTCACGAAAACGTCTGAGGCATCCAAACAGTTTGGGCTACACACTAAAGATGAGACTATAACAAAACACGTACATATCAGTGTTTTGCTCTAGGGCGCCTCACAAGACTCGTCTTAAGGTAAGCCGGTTCCAGTTTTAAAAAATGTATGGAAGTACTGCATGTATGGAAGTAGTTTAGTGCCATAAATAAATTACCATACCTTTTTTTGAGTATCTTTTTTTGCATGTAAGTGTTTTTATAGGTCAATACAGTCAGGTCAAATTCAATGTTTCATTAGATATTATTTTTTATACCTAAAGGGGTCCTAATATTCAAAATCAAATAGCTAAATGACTGTTTTAAAACAATTACATATGTTTGCTTAGTTGAACCCTCCCCCGCCCCACGTCATACCTTCAAGTCACAATATGATGCTGGCTTACAAAGTGACGTGTAATTCCGATTTGAATCCAGCCAGAGTTAGGATATCCAATAAGTGAACATTTTAATCACCTACAGCCTGCATTCAGAATGACTGCCAGGGTAGGAAAGATTTAATGCCGAGACAACCTTAATCATATAAACTGGAACAACCATCTCAGTGACTGGTGCAATAAGTCCAATGACTGTACTAACAGATTGGATTTGTTTAGAAAAATGTATGTTATATATCTTTTTGTAGCACAAAATTAATGAACCAATCAATGTACATGCAAAAACACAGATATTAAAACAAACAATTCTGAAAATCACCTTGCAATAGAGGATGCTGGGAAATATGATATATGTGTCAGGATTTGGCCAGGGTTGTTCCGGGTTTTTGTCAGTAGATGTCCCCATTGTGCTTTTTGTCCCTGTGTTTTTCCCTTGATCCCCATTATTGTTTGCACCTGTGTCTCGTTTCCCCTGATTGTATTTAAACCCTTTGTTTCCCTCAGTTCTGTGCTCTGTGTTTGTATGTTAGCACCCTGCCCTAGTGTTCTGTGTGCTCTTGTCGATTCCGGGTGACGTTCTTGTGGTATTCTGTTTTTTTGTTTTTGTTTATTTTTGGTGAGTTTCTTTTGAGTTCTTTTGTGTTTTACCTACCACCTTTTGGATTTGCCATTTTTGTATTTTAGGATTTTTTCTTTATTAAATACACCGTCTTAAGTACTGCTGTGTCTGCCTCATCTTCTGGGTTCTGCTGTCTATTCGTGGCTCAGTTGGTTAAGTGACTGTTTCTCACTCCGGAGACCCAGGTTCGAAACCGGGTCCTGACAGAAACACAGAGCCAAAAATGAACCCAGAGGCAGCCAGTTCCCAGGACCTTTTTGCCACGCTGTCCCACCACCAGGAGACTGTCCAACGCCACGAAGCCGCCCTGGTTCAGCAAGAGGCCTTAATGGCTAGACATTCTCATCTTCTGTCGGAGATGCTGACTTCCATTAAGCAAATATCTGATCGACTTACCCCGGCAACAGTTCCCGTCCCAGTACCTCAAGTTCACGTACCCATGGCAGTTAACCCCCTGGCTGAACCTCGTCTTCCACCTCCCCAACGGTTCTCAGGTGATCCAAGTGCTTGTAAAGGGTTTCTCATTCAATGTTCTCTCTCCTTTGAGCTGCAACCCTCGTCGTTTCCCACCGACCGGTCTAAGATCGCATATATCATCACCCTGCTGTCGGAAAAAGCCCTGGCCTGGGCTACTGCTGTGTGGGATGCCCATAGTTCCTGCTGTGCCAGCTACTCTGCCTTTGCTGAGGAATTCAAACGAGTGTTTCAAGGCCCAAGCAGTGGTTCTGACTCAGCCAAACAGCTCCTGACTCTCCATCAAGGTTGGCGCAGCGTGACGGACTATGCCATCCAGTTCCGCACGGTGGCAGCAGCGAGTGGCTGGAACAACGAGGCGCTCACGGTGTGCTTTCTGAAAGGCCTTTCCGACACTATCCAAGATGAACTGGCCACTCGGGAACCACCGGACAATCTCGAGTCCCTGATCAAGTTGGCCTCACGCATTGACCAGCGTCTGAGAGAGAGAGAACTCAACCGTAGACCTCTAGCTCCTATCAGTCCCAGCTCCGAGTCCCCACCTTTATCATCACTGGCTCCACCGGAACCCATGCAGATTGGACGTATCTCCCAGGCTGAGAGAGACCGCCGGATGAGGGAGCGACGCTGTCTATATTGCGGCAAACCGGGCCATTTCCGTTCCACGTGTCCCAGGCTCCAGGGAAACGCTCTGTCCCGTACAGACCGGGGGGAACTGTAACGGGAAACATAACCTCCTCCCATCCGTCCAACTCCCGTCTGCTCATTCCAGTCACCCTCTCCTGGGACAACCACAAGCTTCACCTTCAAGCCTTGGTAGACTCTGGAGCCGCAGGTAACTTCATGGATGGTGTCTGGGCGAAGGAGAATGGCGTTCCCTCTGAACTTCTAAGTGACCCCATGAGGGTTACTACATTGGATGGAAGCCCTTTGGGATCTGGACTTGTCACTCATGTCACTACCTCCTTGAGACTTTCAGTTTCACAACACCAGGAATTGATGAACTTTCATTTGATCTCCTGTTCCGAGTTCCCTCTCGTCCTTGGATACCCCTGGCTTCACAGCCATAACCCTCACATTGACTGGTCTGTGGGCACTATCAAGCAGTGGGGTCCTACGTGCCAAGCTACTTGTATTTTCCAGAATTCCCCGAGTTCTACTCCCGAGTCTTTAGAATCCATCGACCTGACCCGAGTTCCCGAGTGTTACCATGACCTCAAACTGGTGTTTAGCAAACAGAGGGCCACCATGCTACCCCCCATAGATCTTACGATTGCCCCATCGACCTGTTTCCGGGCACTTGCCCCCCAGGGGTCGGATCTTTTCCCTATCTCCACCCGAACGAGCTGCTATGGATACCTACATCAAGGACTCTCTGGAAGCAGGCCTCATGCGTCCATCAACCTCCCCGGCGGGAGCAGGGTTTTTCTTTGTGGCCAAGAAAGATGGTGGGTTACGTCCTTGCATCGACTACCGGGGACTCAATGACATAACCGTCCGTAACCGTTACCCGCTACCCCTTATGGCCACAGCCTTCGAGCTGCTCCAGGAAGCAGTTGTTTTCACTAAGCTTGACCTGCGGAACGCATACCATCTTGTGCGGATCAGACCTGGTGACGAGTGGAAGACCGCTTTCAACACGCCTACTGGTCACTATGAATACTTGGTGATGCCCTTCGGCCTGACCAACGCCCCAGCGGTGTTCCAAGCTCTCATAAACGATGTGCTTAGGGATATGCTTAACATATTTGTGTTCGTTTACTTGGATGACATCCTCATCTTTTCGAGCTCCCTTCAAGAACACACTAAGCATGTCAGACAAGTACTCAAACGCCTCCTGGACAGCCATCTGTACGTTAAGCCGGAAAAATGTGAATTCCATTCATCCCGAGTACAATTCCTGGGATTTGTAGTGGAACCCGGTCGAATCCAAATGGACCCTAGGAAGGTAGGGGCGGTAGCGGATTGGCCCACCCCCAAATCCGTTAAGGATGTTCAGCGTTTCCTGGGCTTCACAAACTTTTACCGCAAGTTCATCAAGAACTTCAGTTTGGTGGCAGCTCCCCTCTCAGCTTTAACCAAAGGTGGCAATGCAAGGTTTTTTTGGGGAAGAGAAGCTGAGACGGCCTTCCAAGGACTCAAGCAGCGCATCCTCTCTGCTCCCATCCTGATAATACCGACTACGGATGAACCATTTGTGGTGGAGGTAGACGCATCAGAGGTTGGTGTTGGAGCTGTCCTGTCTCAGAGGGGTGAAGACAAGAAGCTTCATCCGTGCGCTTTCTTCTCACACCGGCTTACCCCGACTGAGAGGAACTACGATGTGGGGATCGTGAACTCCTAGCGGTTAAGATGGCATTGAAGGAATGGAGACACTGGCTCGAGGGGGCTTCTCACCCGTTTCAAGTGCTTACGGACCACAAAAATCTGGAGTATATCCAGCAGGCGAAGCGGTTGAACTCTAGACAAGCTAGATGGTCTCTTTTCTTCAATCGATTCCAGTTTATCCTCACCTATCGGCCCGGGTCGAAGAATCTCAAACCGGATGCCCTGTCCCGAGTCTACGCTCCTGCCATTCGAGATGACACGGACATGCCTGTCCTTCCTGCTGCTAAGATTGTGGCTCCGATCTCGTGGCAAGTTGAGGATACTGTGAGACGTGCTCAAGCTAGCGAACCGGACCCTAAAGGAGGCCCTGCCAATCGGTTGTTTGTCCCCAAGGCAGTGAGGACTCAGGTCCTTCTGTGGGGGCACTCCTCTCGCCTCACCTGTCATCCGGGCGTAGGTCGCACCTTGGAGTTCATCCAGCGTAAGTTCTGGTGGCCTACCATAAGAGAAGACGTTGCCACTTTCGTCAATGCCTGCCCCGTGTGCTGCCAGGGCAAATCTTCTCACCTCCGCCCTCAAGGACTCCTTCATCCTTTACCTGTTCCCCACAGACCCTGGTCCCATATCTCATTGGACTTTATTACTGGACTTCCTCCATCCCATGGCAATACTACTATCCTAGTCATAATCGACAGGTTTTCAAAGGCGGCCAGGTTCGTCCCTCTGACTAAGTTACCTTCTGCCAAGGAAACGGCTGAGTTGGTAATTAATCATGTGTTCCGAGTCTTCGGCATTCCTCAAGATGTGGTTTCTGACAGAGGTCCCCAGTTCGCCTCAAGGTTTTGGAAGGCCTTCTGCCAACTCATGGGGGCTTCTGCCAGTCTATCTTCAGGGTATCATCCGGAGTCCAACGGCCAAACAGAGAGGATGAATCAAGAGCTGGAAACCACCCTCCGATGTATGACTCGTGACAACCCGTCCACATGGTCATCCTTTATTGTTTGGGCCGAATACGCGCACAACACCTTGCGCTCCTCCTCCACTGGTATGTCCCCGCACGAGTGTCAGTTTGGCTATGCTCCTCCATTGTTCCCGGACCAGGAGGCAGAAGTCAGAGTGCCTTCAGCCTTGAGGTTCGTCAGACGCTGTCGGCTTATGTGGAGGAGGACCCGTCTTAATCTGATACGTTCCTCACAGAGGTATCAACAACAAGCCAACAGACGTCGCCGTCCCGGGCCTACCCTGCGCCCCGGCCAGAGAGTCTGGCTTTCCACAAGAGACTTACCTCTACGGGTGGAGTCTCGCAAGCTGTCCCAAAAATACATCGGTCCCTTCAAGGTTGCCAGGAGAGTTAACCCAGTTTCTTATCGCCTACACTTACCCAGATCCCTTAAGATTAATCCCACATTTCATGTGTCATTGTTAAAACCTGTTGTTTTTTCTCCCCTTGTCCCGGCAGACAGACCTCCCCCTCCGCCTCGTGTCATTGGAGGCCAGCCGGCTTATACCGTCCACCGGATACTGGATTCCCGCCGGGTGCAGCGGTCCTGGCAGTATCTGGTGGACTGGGAAGGCTACGGTCCTGAGGAGCGCTCCTGGGTTCCTGCCAAAGACATCCTGGACCCTGACCTCATTCGTCAGTTCAGGGTCCTCCACCCTGAGAGAGCTGGTAGGAACGTCAGGAGCCGTTCCTAGGGGGGGGGATTCTGTCAGGATTTGGCCAGGGTTGTTCCGGGTTTTTGTCAGTAGATGTCCCCATTGTGCTTTTTGTCCCTGTGTTTTTCCCTTGATCCCCATTATTGTTTGCACCTGTGTCTCGTTTCCCCTGATTGTATTTAAACCCTTTGTTTCCCTCAGTTCTGTGCTCTGTGTTTGTATGTTAGCACCCTGCCCTAGTGTTCTGTGTGCTCTTGTCGATTCCGGGTGACGTTCTTGTGGTATTCTGTTTTTTTGTTTTTGTTTATTTTTGGTGAGTTTCTTTTGAGTTCTTTTGTGTTTTACCTACCACCTTTTGGATTTGCCATTTTTGTATTTTAGGATTTTTTCTTTATTAAATACACCGTCTTAAGTACTGCTGTGTCTGCCTCATCTTCTGGGTTCTGCTGTCTATTCGTGGCTCAGTTGGTTAAGTGACTGTTTCTCACTCCGGAGACCCAGGTTCGAAACCGGGTCCTGACAATATGGTTCAATGTAGAACCCTTGTTGCCTTACAAAGAACCCTTGTCTTCCAAAATGGGATCTTCAGCTCAAAATGGTTCTTGGGAGAAACCTATCCCTCCGCAAAGAACCGATTTGCAACAATTTTTTCTAAGCGTGTAGGGACCATTTAAGATAGTGGGCATAGCATAAATACAGTAGTCTACAAAGCTCCCTGCTCAAATCTACACAACCCTATGAATTCATACAGGTGCGGCTCATTATGAGAATACTTTTCAGACAGGCACTAATGAAATCATATTCAACAACAGCACTCAATTTCCTTCAGGCTACAGGTGAACAAGAGCTCAGAATGTCGCCAAACCAGACGGCCGTGTTTCTGGGCTCTGTCAGTCACACAGCCAGAGACTGGCCCGTAGGCACCTGCCAGACAGCCTAGCCCTCAGGAAGGGGTGGAGTAGAGTGAAGGGTGTGTTGCTGTTGTCACAGACATACTCATACTCAGTCACCCCTCCCTGGCTGTTGCCACAGTGTCACCATATATCACTGTCCACCTCCCACTCACTTCAGGGACACCCTGACTGCACTGTCATGCCCTACCCAAACGAGCGTGCCACCAGCACTGGTATGCCTCCCAATGGAATGCCCTACGGATAGGCACTGTCGTAAAGGAGAGCTAAAAAAGGACGCCATCGCTTTAAATATAGCCCAGAAGCATTCACACATGGCATTGAGGCTATACCAGAACATGCACCTTTTCTACAGAAAGGTGCAGTGTGCCTACTGCCCCCTTCGTCAATGTCAACTTGGCCACAAGTTTAAACTTATTATTACAAAATGTACAATATGTGCAATTTAAATGATCAACTCAATTTAAAAGGAAAGCTAACCATCAAAACGGAAAATATGAATGTGTTGACTCATTCAGCAATAACCTACGATGTTCGAAACTGTAAGCAACACATGCCTTGGGTGTATGCACTACACAGTGTGTGTGTGTGTGTGTGTGTGTGTGTGTGTGTGTACAACAATACAACCTTGTGACATAAATGTCCAGAAAAAGACAAATGTGTGGGCACTGGGTTTTCTCCATGTTTTCCTTCTCTCAAGCTTTATTAGTGCATTTGTGACGTTGAAAGAAACCAACATTTGTGAGGAGATGAGTTGTTTGTTAAAACCACAGCGAGAGTTGCTTGGGGTCTAATTAAAATATTTAAACATGTAATGAGGTATTAAGGCTCCTGAGATGATGTGTGGTGCCTTGGGGTAACAGTGTTGTTTCTGAAGTAAACTTTGATGACATCTTCATCTTCCACAAGATAAAGAAATATTTTAATCGAGAATAAATTCCATTCCTCATCCTAAACATTATCCACATCGTCATGAATATCCTTGTCAAACATACACTTTATGAATGGTCTTGTCTGAAATACTTACGCCCCTTGCTAAATCGCACCCTATGCCCCATATGTCATGTCTAATTATGTGAGTACTTTCTGTACTATGCAAATGAGGGGCTGACTGTGTGACCGTACCAACCTACACAACTGGCGCTACAAAGATGACTCAACTTACTATGTAAGGAATAGTGTGCCATTTGGGACTCACACCTAGGATACTGCCACTTTCATGACTTCCTACTTAGAAATCATAGGAAGCATCCTGATCCCAGCCCTTCTCTGCTTTTAGTTCAATTTCTAGATGGTTATTTAAAAGCGTGCAGCTGCTTCTGCGTACCACTCTCCTCTTCTCCCCTATCCGACAACACAGTGATATCTTTGGCCAATCGAAAAGATTAAAACACCTCAACCAATTAAACTGTTGGAGCTTAGATAGATCACATTTTGGCTGCATGTGTGCTAAAAGCGTTTGAAAATGCCTTTCAGTTGGGTTCAGTCAACTGAGTATTCATGACATTCTCATCTAGCCTTCTCATCTTCAAAAACGCTTTTTCTGAAATAGAATTTCTGAAATAGAGGTGACACATTTTGTGTCTAATTCCCATGACAGCACACACGAGCACACACACAGTCTAAAATGCTTCCAATTGAATGTGTCTCAGATATAGAAGGAGAGTTGTTTTAGGCAAGATTGTGTCCCTGACAATGACTCTCAGCCAGTGAGTCATCTTTGTAACGCCAGTTGTGTAGGTTGGTACGGCCACACAGTCCGCCCCTCATTTGCATCATACAGAAAGTATGCACATAATTAGGCATGACATCACAGACAGCAATAGGTTAGTGGATAGTAGGAGAGCGCAGAGGACAGTTTCTCCTCACTAATGAGCGGTTCGGTGACAGAAACCAAACAGGGAGAAGGCAAGAAGACACTATCTACACAATTAGAATGACAAGACCATAGGTCTCAGTAGCCCTAACAATCTATTCCTATGATATAGCCCTGCGTATTGTTTGTAGTAATGTAATTACTGTGTAGATCAATGAGTATTTTCCTGCCTGCCAGCCGAAGACCGAGAACCAAGAGGGTAAATGTATCATACAGGACACAACTCAAAATATTTTGTTTAAATAATCAAGGATAAATATAACTATCCTTGATTATTTTAATTCCTGTGCATTCACTTCATGTGTGGCTTAATTGTGTTTTTTTCCCCCTCAAATAAATATAATATTAAAAAACAAGCTCCCAAGCTGACTTTGACCTCCTAAGCTTCCAATTGCTATTTCAACTCTAATTTGTTATGAATCACCTAAATAACTTTCTTTATGACCTAGATACAATCCGGACCGCAGACGATCTGCCTTATAGTGTGACTGACATTCAAAGGTAATTTCCCATTAAGCCGACATATGCAGCGTTTATAGTGAATACGGTCTTAGCCTTAAAAGGTACAAAACTCAAAAGGGGCAATCAGATTACATCTAAATTAGCTATTTGTGGTGGAATATCCCGAGAGGCCTCATTTTCTACAATGATATAATGACATTGAAGGGGTTAAACATCACAGAGAAGACTGATATGATAAGTGCCTAGGAATTACTAGGTGTGATGTTGTCACTTCCCTCCTCCAGAATCCTCCAAATGTTAAACATGACATGAATCCTACAGGCTTTCCTCCACATCCACACACCAAAAGATGTTGATGCGTCTCATTGAATGGCTGTGTGTTCATGTGATATTTGAGTGACTCAAACATTACAATAAAATCTATAGACTAAAAAACAATAGCTGACATGGGCTAGTTGATCTGCATACTTCTTACAAGTTATAAATAGCTCTCTAATGTCTGCAATGACTGACATGACAAGATGAAAACTGCTCAAGCACTACCCTTTTTCAAAATGTGCATTCGATTATTACAACGTTCAAGAGTAAGTTGAAAGCCCGATTGAGTTTATGCTGACCGGGGGCGCGCCCCACAGTTTGGGGACCACTGGATTAGATGGTGGAGCAGACCCTGCGCAGTAGGGTCATGCTGTTTCTTTGTATCATAGTACTTGCACAGTTCAAAATTATTATAATGGCGCCGAAGAACATGGCTGAAGTTTCAGACCCCTGCATTTTGTATGAAGAAAAGACACAGGAAAAGAGGACGCAGATCGGCCAGCCTTCTGGGAATCTGTAGGAGTGTGAGTAAACTCCCACTGCCATTTGTTCTTCTTGCTAATGTGCAATCATTGGAAATAAATTGATGACCTACGATTAAGATTATCCTACCAATGGGAAATTAAAAACTGTAACATCTTATGTTTCACCGAGACGCGGCTGAACGACGATACAGACAATATTGAGCTAGCGGGATTTTCCATACACTGGCAGAACAGAGACGCTACCTCTGGTAAGACGAGGGGTGGGAGTGGGTGTCTATTTGTCAATAACAGCTGGTGTGCGATGTCTAATATTAAAGAAGTCTCGAGGTATTGCTCGCCTGAGGTAGAGTACCTTATGATAAGCTGTAGACCAGACTATCTACCAAGAGAGTTCTCATCTATATTATTTGCACCACAGAACGAAGCTGCCACTAAGACCGCTGTCAGTCAACTCTATAAGGCCATAAGCAAAGAAGAAGATGCTCACCCAGAAGTGGCGCTCCTAGTGGCCGGGGACTTTAATGTAGGCAAACTTAAATCAGTTTTACCAAATCTTTACCAGCATGTCACATGTGCAACCAGGGGGAAAAAATCCTAGACCACCTTTACTCCTCACACAGAGATGCATACAAAGCTCTCCCCTGTCCTCCATTTGGCAAATCTGACCATAATTCTATCCTCCTGATTCCTCCTTACAAGCAAAAACTGAAGCAGGAAATACCAGTGACTCGCTCAATACGGAAGTGGTCAGATGATGCGGATGCTACACTACAGGACTGTTTTGCTAGCACACACTGGAATATGTTGCGGGATTCATCCAATGGCATTGAGGAGTACACCACCTCAGTCATTGGCTTCATCAATAAGTGCAGTGACTGTACGTTCTTATCTCAACCAGAAGCCATGGATTACAGGCAATATGCACATTGAGTTAAATTTCCAGAGCTGTCGCTTTTAAGGAATGGGAGACTAATCCGGACTTTTATAAGAAATCCCGCAATGCCCTCAGACGAACCATCAAACAAGCAAAGCGTCAATACAAGATTAATATAGAATCCTACTACACTGGCTCTGACGCTCGTCGGACGTGGCAGGGCTTGAAAACTATTACGGACTACAAAGGGAAACTCAGACGCGAGCTGCCTGGTGACACAAACCTACCAGAAGAGCTAAATGCCTTTTATGCTCATTTCGAGGCAAGCAACACTGAAGCACGTACAAGAGCATCAGCTGTTCTGGATGATAGTGTTATAACGCTCTCGGTAGCCGATGTGAACGAAAACTTTAAACAGGTCAACATTCACAAAGCCGCTGGGCCAGACTGTTCTGGACGTGTACTCAAAGCATGCCGGAACAACTGTCAAGTGTCTTCACTGACATTGTCAACCTCTCCCTGACTGACTCTGTAATACCTACATGTTTCAAGCAGACCAGGTAACCTTCCTAAATTATTACCTCCCATGGCACTCACGTTGGTAGCCATGAAATGCTTTGAAAGGCGGGTCATGGCTCACATCAACAGCATCCTCCTGGACATCCTAGACCCACTCCAATTCGCATACTGCCCCAACAGATCCACAGATGACGCAATCTCAATTGCACTCCACCCTGCCCTTTCTCACCTGGACAAAAGTAACACCTATGTGAGAATGCTGTTCATTGACTACAGCTCAGTGTTCAACACCATAGTGCCCACGAAGCTCATCACTAAGCTAAGGACTCCCTCTAATACCTCCCTCTGCAACTGGATCCTGGTCTTCTTGACTGCCCCCCCCCCCCAGGTGGTAAGAGAAGGCAACAACACATCTGCCACGCTGATCCTTAACACTTGGGCCACTCAGGGGTGGGTACTTAGTCCCCTCCTGTATTCCCTGTTCACCCATAACTGCGTGGCCAAACACAACTCCAACACCATCGTTAAGTTTGCTGACAACACAACAGTGGTAGGCCTGATCACTGACAATGATGAGACGGCCTATAGGGAGGAGGTCAGAGAACTGGCAGTGGTGCCAGGACAACAACCTCTCTCTCAATGTGAGCAAGACAAAGGAGCTGATCGTGGACTACAGGAAAAGGCGGGCCGAACAGGCCCCCATTAACATTGATGGGGCTGTATTAGAGTGGGTCGAGAGTTTCAAGTTCCTTGGTGTCCACATCACCAATGAACCATCATGGTCCAAACATATCAAGACAGTAGTGAAAAGAGTAAAAGAGTAAACAACAAAACCTTTTCTCCCTCAGGAGACTGAAAAGATTTGGCATGGGTCCCCAGATCCTCAAACGGTTCTACAGCAGCACCATCGAGAGCATCCTGACCGGTTGCATCACTGCCTGGTATGGCAACTGCTCGACATCTGACCATAAGAATCTACAGAGGGTAGTGCGAACGGCCCAGTACATCACTGAGGCCAAGCTTCCTGCCATCCGGGACCTATAAAATAGGCGGTGTCTGAGGAAAGCCCGTAAAATTGTCAGACTCCAGTCACCCAAGTTATGGACCATTTTCTCTGCTACCGCACGGCATGCGGTACCGGAGCACCAAGTCTAGGACCAAAAGGTTCATCAACAGCTTCTACCCCCAAGCCATAAGACTACTGAACAATTAATAAAATCTCCACCGGACTATTTACATTGATCCCCCCCTTTTGTACACTGCTGCTACTCACTGTTTATTATCTATGCATAGTCACTTCACCCATATCTACATGTACAAATGACCTCAACTAACCTATACCCTTACACACTGACTCTGTACCCACAGTATATAGCCTCGTTATTCTTATTGCGTTGCTTTTAATTACTATTTTAATAATTTTTATTAAATGTGTTCTTAACTCTTGAGCTGCACTGTAGGTTTAGGGCTTGAAAATTAGCATTTCCCGGAAAGGTCTACTCTTGTTGTATTCAGGGCACGTGACAAATAATGTTTGATTTGATTTAATATTAAGTTTCACCCACTTTTGCCCTCAGAACAGCCTTAATTCGTTGGGTCATGGACTCCACAAGGTGTCGGTAACATTCCACAGGGATGCTGGCTCATGTTGACTCCAATGCTTCACACAGAAGACCATTCTTGATACACACTGGAAACTGTTGAGCGTGAAAAACCCAAAAACTTAAATATTTTGTGTTGCCCGTTCACCCTCTGAATGACGTACATACACAATCCATGACTCAATTGTCAAGGCTTAAAAATCCTTGTTTAACCTGTCTCCTCCCCTTCATCTACACTAATTGCAGTGGATTTAACAAGTGACATCAATTATAGATCATAGCTTTCACCTGGACTTACCTGGTCAGTCTGTCATGAAAGTGTTCCTAATGTTTTGTACACTCACTGTATATAGGATTAGTAAGCCAATACAACAATAGGCAATATCTAACACTTACACACACTGCATAGTGTGTATAACATTCAGTGCAGCCTTTGAAATTATTGACCATAACCTGTAACCAACTTATGTTGTATGGCTTTTCAACTTCTGCCATATCATGGATTCAGAGCTAACTATCTAATATAACTCAAAGGTTTTTCTTTAATGGAAGCTTCTCTAATGGAATGGAAGCTTCTCTAATGTCAAACATGTAAAGTGTGGTGTACCGCAGGGCAGCTCTCTAGGCCCTCTACTATTTTCTATTTTTACCAATGACCTGCCACTGGCATTAAACAAAGAAAGTGAGTCCATGTATGCTGATGATTCAACCATATACGCATCAGCAACCACAGCTAATGAAGTCACTGAAACCCTTAACAAAGAGTTGTAGTCTGTTTTGGAATGGGTGGCCAGTAATAAACGTGTCCTGAAAACGTGTCCATCTCTAAAACTAAGAACATTGTATTTGGTACAAATCATTCCTTAAGTGCTAGACCTCCGCTGAATCTGGTAATGAATGGCGTGGTTCTTGAACAAGTTGAGAAGACTAAATTACTTGGCATTACATTAGATTATAAACTGTCAAAACATATAGATTCAATGGTTGTAAAGATGGGGAGAGGTCTAGCCGTAGTAAAGAGATGCTCTGCTTTTTTGACACCACACTCCAAAAAGCAAGTTCTGCAGGCTCTCGTTTGGTCTAATCTTGATTATTGTCCAGTTGTGTGGTCCAGTGCTGCGAGGGAAAAGACCTAGTTAAGCTACAGCTGGCCCAGAACAGAGCGGCACATTTAGCTATTAATTGTAATCAAGGGGCTGATATAAATGCTATGCATGCCTGTCTCTCTTGGCTAAGAGTTGGGGAGAGACTGACTGCATCACTTCTTCTTTCTATAAGAAACATTAATGTGTTGAAAATCCCAAATTGTTTGTATAGTCAACTTACACAGAGCTCTGACACACACACTAATCCCACCAGACATGCCACCAGGGGTCATTTCACAGTCACCAAATCCAGAACAAATTCAAGAAAGTGTACAGTATTATATAGAGTCTTTATTGCATGGAGCTTCCTTCTATCCCATATTGCTCAAATAAACAGCAAACCAGTTTTTTTTAAACTGATAAAGCAACACCTCGCTGCACAATGCCTCTCCCCTATTTGACCTAGGAAGTTTGTGTGTATGCATTGATATGTAGGCTACGTGTGCCTTTAAAAATATATATATGTCGTTCTGTCCTTGAGCTGTTCTTATCTATTGATGTTCTGAATTATGTCATTCTGTATTATGTTTCATGTTTTGTGTGGACCCCAGGAAGAGTAGCTGCTGCTTTTTCAACAGGGAATGGGGATCCAAATAGAATACCAAATACCAAACCAGCACATAAAGCTGTAGATAGCTTATGTAATATTTGCCTTTCAAGAGTTTCATTTGGGGTGGCACAATCACCAATAAGGTCACAGACTCATGTCAGAATTAAACGTTCATCCATGTTTCTCAAACTTCCAATTTCTAAGTGTTTAAGGTTAAGTTTAGGCATTAACTTTCTATAGCAGGAATCGAACATGCGACCTTTGGCACCAGAGGCAGATAGCAAGCTGTCATAGTCAAAACACATGGACACTATGGTTACTAAAATGGACAGAGGTCTGTCCATAATAGGGCGTTGCTCTGCCTTCTTGACATCTCAGTCAACCACATAGGTCCAACAGACCCTAGTATTGTAGCACCTGGACTATTGGCCAGCTGTATGGTCATGTGAGGCAAAGAAGGACATAGGTAAGTTGGTCCAGAACAAAGCAGCATGTATCGCACTTAGATGCACATAGAGGAAGTAACATGCATGTCAGTCTCTCCTGGCTCAAAGTTGAGGAGAGCTTGACAGCATAGCTATTGTTCTTTGTGCGAGGCATTGATGTGTTGAAGGTACCGAACTGTCTGTTCAAGCAGTTGGCACACAATTCAGTCAGTCATCGGTACAACACAAGACATGCAACCAGAGGTTTCCTCAAAGTCCCCACGTCTAGAACAGAGGCTGGGAAACACAGTATTAAATACAGCTATGACTACATGGAACTCTCTGCCATCATAGGTAACTCAAGCTAGCAATAAAACCAGTTTAAAAAAAACAGATAAAAGAAGACCTTACTGCAGAAAGGGGACTGTGAGGAGAGACAGACATGTTATATATCTTGCATTGTAATTTGCAATGTATTATGTATTAGACCTAGATATTGTGTGTGTACTGATATGTACTGATATGTAGGCTATGTTTGACATGTAGGCTAGTATTTCGGTCCTTGATGTTCTGTACTAAAGATATAAGGCCCGAGGAGATGTGGTATATCGCCAATATGCCACGGTTAAGGGCTGTTCTTACTCACAACGCAACGCCTGGACACAGCCCTTGGCTGTGGTATATTGGCCATATACCAAAAGCTCCGGAGGTGCCTTATTGCTATTATAAACTGGTTACCAACTTAATTAGAGCAGAAATAATTACTGATTTGTCATACCCATGGTTTACGGTCTGATATACCATGGCTGTCAGCCAATCAGCATTCAGGGCTCGAACCACCCAGTTTATAATATGTATTATGTCACGTTTCATGTGGGCACCAGGAAGAGCAGCTGATGCTTTTGTAGCGGCCTAATAAATAACAAATACCGAAGTATTCTTATGATGACTATTATGTTGGGGGAAAAAACATTTGGTCTTTCCCAACACAATTTTGGACATCCAGTATACACTGTCATCTCCAATTATTGTCACCCTTGATAAAAAATTAGGATAAAAGACTAAAACATAAAAATACTGAGCTATACTGTATGCTCATAAAAATTTGAAAATTATATTATTTTATACTAATACAATTGCTCAGAGAAAGAGGTTTTTTAAATTATTTTTTAAATATCAATTATTGGCACCCAGTTTTCAATACTGTGCTTGGAGTAATTGTTTTACTGGAAGATCCACTTGCGAAGAAGTTTCAGCCTCTGGCAGAGGCAACCAGGTTTTGTGCTAAAATATCCTCGTACTGGGCAAAGATGAAGTTGACCTTAACAAGGGCCTCAGGACCAGTGGAACCAAACAAAAACAGTGTTTCCTGCGACCCTGCACCAGAACCTAACTAAACAGTCATTTTATTTATATAACATAAAACAATGACCTCAACTAGCTAAAAAGTCAGCAACTTCCAAACTTAAATCAACAGCCACATGTCAAACTTCCCTCTTACTTGCACCTTCCTCCAGGCAGCCGCACCTCAAACAAAAAAGGACAGAATTTAAAGAAACAGTCAGCAGATATAATTACAGGATCAATTATTCAATTCGCAAGTTCTCAAAGCAAAGTAGCACCCACAAGCAATTAAAGGCTCTTTTCACACCTTTGACAACAATGCTAGGACTGCATTCTTATTCATAAGTAAATAATTCAAATGCATCTGGTTTCCATGGCTGAATATCCTCTTCTCTTCAGTTTGCTCCACCATTAATATTGGAGAGTGAAGAAGCAAAAGTGTTCCTCTCCCCAAGTCTCCATCTTTATATTCAGTGAGCTCTCCAATACCCTCGTAGAGCAGGCCATATCTCCAATACCATCGTAGAACAGGCCATATCTCCAATATTCTCGTAGAACAGGCCATACGTGTCACACCCTGGCCATAGTTTACTTTGTATGTTTCTATGTTTTGGTTGGTCAGGGTGTGATCTGAGTGGGCATTCTATGTTGGATGTCTTGTTTGTCTATTTCTATGTCTGGCCTGATATGGTTCTCAAACAGAGGCAGGTGTTAGTCATTGTCTCTGATTGGGAACCATAATTAGGTAGCCTGGGTTTCACTGTGTGTTTGTGGGTGATTGTTCCTGTCTCTGTGTTTTGCACCAGATAGGGCTGTTTAGGTTTTCGCACGTTTGTTATTTTGTTAGTTTATCAGTGTATAGTTTCTTTATTAAAATAAAATGAATAACAACCACGCTGCATTTTGGTCCGCTCTTCCTTCTACAGACGAAAGCCGTGACAGAATCACCCACCACAACAGGACCAAGCGGCGTGGTAACAGGCAAAAGCAACAGCAGGAGCAACAAAAAAAGGAATGGACATGGGAGGACGAATTAGACGGAGAAGGACCCTGGGCTCAGCCTGGAGAATATCCCCGCCCCAAGGAAGAACTGAAAGCGGAGAGGCGCCGGTATGAGGAGGCAGCACGGCGACGCGGATGGAAGCCCGAGAGTCAGGGCTTCCTGTGCGTGTCCTCGGCCCAGTACCACCAGTGCCAGCACCACGCATCAGACCTACAGTGCGCCTCGCCTCTCCAGCACTGCCCGAGCTTTTCTCCTCTCCTGCGCTGCCGGAGTCTCCCGCCTGTTCAGCGCAGCCAGAGCCTTCCTCCTCTCCTGCGCTGCTGGAGTCTCCCGCCTGTTTAGTGCTGCCAGAGCCTTCCGCCTCTACAGCGTTGCCGGAGTCTCCTGCCTGTTTAGCGCAGCCAGAGCTGCCAGTCTGCATGGAGCTGCCAGCCTGCATGAAGCAGCCAGAGCTATCAGTCTGCATGGAGCAGCCAGAGCTGTCAGTCTGCATGGAGCAGCCAGAGCTGTCAGTCTGCATGGAGCAGCCAGAGCTGTCAGTCTGCATGGAGCAGCCAGAGCTGTCAGTCTGCATGGAGCAGCCAGAGCTGTCAGTCTGCATGGAGCAGCCAGAGCTGTCAGTCTGCATGGAGCAGCCAGAGCTGTCAGTCTGCATGGAGCAGCCAGAGCTGTCAGTCTGCATGGAGAAGCCGGAGATGTCAGTCTTCATGGAACAGCCGGAGTTGCCAGTCTGCATGGAGCAGCCGGAGCTGCCAGTCTGCATGGAGCTGCCAGTCTGCATGGAGCTGCCAGTCTGCATGGAGCTGCCAGTCTGCATGGAGCTGCCAGTCTGCAAGGAGCTGCCAGTCAGCATGGAGCAGCCAGAGCCGCCAGTAAGCATGGAGCAGCCAGAGCCGCCAGTAAGCATGGAGCAGCCAGAGCCGCCAGTCAGCATGGAGCAGCCAGAGCCGCCAGTCAGCATGCAGCAGCCAGAGCCGCCAGTCAGCATGGAGCAGCCAGAGCTGCCAGTCAGCATGGAGCAGCCAGAGCCGTCAGTCTGCCAGGATCTGCCAGTCAGCCAGACTCTTTCAGATCCGCCAGTCAGCCAGACTCTTCCACATCTGCCAGACTCTTCCACATCTGCCAGACTCTTCCACATCTGCCAGACTCTTCCACATCTGCCAGACTCTTCCAGGTCAGCCAGACTCTTCCAGATCCGCCAGTCAGCCAGACTCTTCCAGATCCGCCAGTCAGCCAGACTCTTCCAGATCCGCCAGTCAGCCAGACTCTTCCAGATCCGCCAGTCAGCCAGATTCTTCCAGATCCGCCAGTCAGCCTGACTCTTCCAGATCAGCCAGACTCTTCCAGATCCGCCAGTCAGCCAAACTCTTCCAGATCCGCCAGTCAGCCAGACTCTTCCAGATCCGCCAGGCAGCCAGACTCTTCCAGGTCCGCCAGTCAGCCAGGATCTGCCAGAGCCTTCCTCCTCTCCTGTGCTGCCGGAGTCTCCCGCCTGTCCGGCGCTGCTGCCGGAGTCTCCCACCTGTCCGGCGCTGCTGCCGGAGTCTGAAGAGCCCCTCTGTCCTGAGCTGCCCCTCTGTCCCGAGCTGCCCCTCTGTCCCGTGTTATTAAGTAGGGTTGCAGTGGCTAGAAGGTCATGGAAGCGGACAAGGTGGGGGAAGACTACGGTGAAGTGGGGGCCATGTCCAGCACCAGAGCCGCCACCGCGGACAGATGCCCACCCAGACCCTCCCCGATAGGTTCAGGTTTTGCGGATGTCTTGTTTGTCTATTTCTATGTCTGGCCTGATGTGGTTCTCAATCAGAGGCAGGTGTTAGTCATTGTCTCTGATTGGGAACCATATTTAGGTAGCCTGGGTTTCACTGTGTGTTTGTGGGTGATTGTTCCTGTCTCTGTGTTTTGCACCAGATAGGGCTGTTTAGGTTTTCACACGTTTGTTATTTTGTTAGTTTATCAGTGAATAGTTTCTTTATTAAAATAAAATGAATAACAACCACGCTGCATTTTGGTCCGCTCCTCCTTCTACAGACGAAAGCCGTGACAATACGTCACATCATCCCATGGGATATCATTGCATTAGCGCTGCAATATGTCAGATGTCAGACCTACTCTATTTGTAAAAAAGTCTGTCATCTCATCAATCTATCTAGCTCCTCTATGAAATGATTTAAGCCTGCCCCTTTACTTTACCTGGGACAGATAAAGCATAATGTAGGCTTGTGGCCCAAACTGCGTTTTGTGTACGCAGAGGCATCATGCCCATAGGGGGTACAGGGGCATCATGCCCATAGGGGGTACAGGGTGCATGTGCCCACTGACTTGTTCTGTTGACTTTAAAAATATATATATAAAACTTGTTCTTCTCTGTAATGCTACTAGCCACCTATCAATGAAGTTGGCTTTATCTAGCCCAGAAAGGTTCCCAACTTCATAACTAGCTACTGTACCAAGTAGCCATTTTAGGCTATCAAAGTTACATTTATATTTGCATTTTATTTATTTAGCAGAGCGACTTCCAGGTGCAATTAGGGTTAAGTGCCTTGCTCAAGGCCATATCGACCAATTTTTTTTTTTTTTCACCCTTCGGTCACTGGCCCAACGCTCATAACTGCCAGGTTACCTGCCGAGTACCTACAAGAGTAGAGTAGCTAGCTTGCCTAACTATGTTAGCTGGTATGCCTTCTGGCGAGGTTGGTTGACTCTAGAAAAGCAAGCAATAGCTAAATTTACAGAATAAGACTCAGATTCCTTTCAATCCTTTACCCAGATTTTAGAGATGCAGGCCTAGCCCCCCTATGGACCAAAGTTTTTGAATGTTAAAATACAATTCCATGTGAAATTGTTCACATGTGAAATTCCAAATGTTCTTTTCACATGTGAATGTTTTTCATGTAAATTCCACTTGTGAATCTGCAATTCACATGTGAGGTGAAAACATGTTATTCTCACATGAAAAGGTGGCGTTACATGTGAACTCCATATTGAATACATGTGAACAACTGACCTCACATGTCTGTTTTGTTTTCACATTTGTAGAATTCAGCTCAATTTCAGCTTCATAATGTGAAATAGTGAATTTCACATATGTTTTTGTAAGGGAGGTAATGAAATGTTACGGGGGGGGGGTTAAGGTAAGTGGTAAGCTGTTGAGTTAAAATGTGTTAAAAAACAAGGTGTACAAAACTTTAATCAATAACAATATGATTACATTTGACATGATCACTTGGTACTGAGTTTTCAACATGACCCCACCTTGGATTTGAAATCAAAGACCTCTGGATTTGGGTTACGCTGGTCTATCTGCTGTGTCACAAAGTCTGTAGCATTCTTAGAAGTCCCCTACACATTCAGTACCTATAATACATACCTGCACTACTTTAGTTATCAGTTATCTGACTATTGTTTATTTCATTTACTTATCTCATCAATTTGAGGGTTTTCTGTATAGTCTAATGTTGGTGGGACATATTATTCTGTTTCAATGTTACTCCTGAATCACTATAATACATCGAATAGTTTTTCTTGAATGTATTATACAAATCTGATATCTACTTTAACCCCGCAAAGTGTGGGAATACAGGTGAAATCAGTCATTGACACTGCCTTGCTGGTGTAGCAGAAAGATCGGAATGTCTTGAACCAAGAGGTTGTTCAAATCCCTGGTGAGGAAATGCTGAAAAATAATTACTGTATAAATACATCTGTCAAATATGTATGTGGGTTGCAGGGCATGATGAGAAAATGTAAATCCACTTGTGAATGGTTGTGATCACGTGAAAATCCACTTGAAACTCCATGTGAAATATCATCACATGTAAAGTGTTCCAAAACCACATGGTTTTACATGATTTCACATGTGAAATACAATTTTGCATGTACAAAACATGTGGAAATGTCCATAAGGGAGCTATATGACAGGTAGCCTGGTGGTTAAAGTGTTGGGCCAATAACCAAAAGGTTGCTTGATTAAATCCCCTAGCCGACAAGGTAAAAATCTGTCGTTCTGTCCCAGAACAAGGCACTTAGCCCACTGCTCCTATGCGTTACTGTAAATACGAATTTGTTCTTAACTGACCTGCTTAGTTAAATAAAGGTTAAATAAAAAAATAAATACGCATGGTGGGGCATTAGGAGAGATAAGGCAGTAAAGTGGAGAGAGGGAGGAAGGGGTCAGGGGATTATTTGAGTGGCCAGCCTAAATGATGTTATAGTTATGTATCCTCATGTTCCTATACAATATATGACATGGGTCTAGAGCTTTCAAGGGGGCTTCAATGGGCCTATTTGGCAAATTATTGCTTTCATTGAACCATATTACAGCTTCACAGACATACATTTTCGTGCTCCCTGGAGTTGGTGTGTACCATTGGACATATATCGAGAACAGATCTAACATGTTGTTTTGATGAAGTGCAATACAAGTTAATTTGCTCTCGGGAGGAAAAACTGAAGTGAAGCGAGGAGAGCTGCAAAGTGTGTGGTGACGTAAGACAGTCTATGCGATCGCATGCTGGAGTTTGTACTATTTGCCTATGGAGGCTGGGAGAGCAGTACCGCAAACAAAATATTTCAAATTCTAAAAGCAGCCGGTCGAACTGCAGTGAAGTGGAAACGGAGCTGGAAAACCCCAAGCGCGAGAAAGACTGTGGCCCGCCACTGCGTTAAGAGGATACCGGTATAGTTTTGTCAAACACATCATATTAGGCGATTTCTGAAGCTGAGCCTGCGAAGCACTCTTCCCTTTTCACTTTTTGGAGCGCAGTTGGCAGATTTAATTAATGCTGTGGTGTATGTTGACTAGATATTATAAGTTAAATGGTATTTTGGAGACCTTAGCATTGAGAAAATAAATATTGGAGGAACTGGCCAGTCGCACATCGAACAAAAAAAACAATACATGAGAGGACTGTTATGAAGAGGGATTGAAAAAGGACGACGCAAAAGGCTGTAACGCTTTGAAGTTGGCGAGACCCGACATCAATCTCTGACCGAATTTCAATAGGCCCACGGAATTAATTATTGGATACTTCGGACGGAACCTCTAATGTTCGTTTTATGTACATGGAGAACAATAGATATTTACATGTAGGCTATTATTAAAACCAAGCTAAACGCAGTACCCTGGAAAGTCCATTCACAGGAATATATAGCGGTGTAATACAGAAGGAAATAGACTACTACGGATCAACATTATACAAAAAATATTTCCGAAGAGACGTTTGAATTTCCTCTGAAATGGACTGACATCGATTAACACCAAACATATCTCGATAAAATAATGACCGGCAATTTATAGGCTGTGTTATAAAATAAATGAACATTTACTTAAACACTTTATTGGGACTTCATATTTGAGAAAATGCATAACGATAAGTAACTGTTGGTTGTTCATGTGGGCAAGATTCATTCCGAAAGTGGTGTGATATCCTCTCTTGTGAGAATTGAGTGTCCCTAATCCGGTACCGGAGGCATCTCGTGGTAACTCGGTAACTGCGGGAAGGCAGGAGTGCAGTTTGGAGATATCAGCAAATAAACGCACAGAAAAATGTGGCTGCGAATTCTTCCCCAGGTATGTCAGGTGCATGCAAGATGCTTTTAAATCATTGTTGTCCTTTCAGTTAACTGCTATGTTGTTAAAAAATGGTTTTGTTCGCAGCTGAGATTGTGTTTTTGCCTCTCACTGCTTGGGACAGATTTGTTTTTTGTTTTTTCAAATCAAATCAAATCAGATTGTATGTGTCTCATGCGCGGAATACAACTGGTGTAGTCTTTATCGTGAAAGGCTTGCTTAAGAGCCCTTCCCAACGATGCAGAGTTACAAATTAATAATACAAATAAAATAGTAACACGAAGAATAAAATAAAATACTCAAGAATGGAGCTATATACAGATAATAGGCCACCAGTAGGCGTACCAGATCAATTTGCAGTGGTACGAGTTTATTGGGGGAGATATGTACACGAGGGCAGGGTAGGCATCAGGATAGATAATAATAAGAGTAAAATAAGGAAAAGAGTAGCAGCAGCAAAGCATGAATGTAAAAGTGTGTGTGTGCAGTATATGTGTGCGTGTGTGTTCCGTTTACAACACCTGCAAAGAATAATGTCTGGTGAATAATATTACTTCAAATGCAAGTTATATTGGCACTGGGGCTTTCAAGCACTATGAACTATTATTATTAATAGGGATATTGCTAAATATTGTGATATGCATTTTTTTGTTGTTGATTCATTCACATGGCTTGTATTCAAGAATACAATTAAACGCAGTTACGCGCTGATAATGCTGAGACAATAAATATGGCAAATAAGACTCAGCAGGTATTCAATTTAATTTAAATCCGCAGGAGACACGTGGCTGTTGGCCACAGCTTTTGGGATGAATCTAAATCTTTCAGTCAATCTTTGGTGTTGTTGTGGCTCGCCTGATTTCGCCTAACTCAGGAGAAGATTACGCATTGTCGTTACACGGTTGAGTGAGGGTCAAATCTAAATCGGTAGGATTAAATATGTCTGTTTTCTTATACAATCATCACATCCACATAGCCTACATGACCTGCGGAGATTGAAAGCACCGACAGCAACAAAACAACTATTCAGCACTTGCATAGGCCTACTACTTGTCCGGGATTCTTCAATCTTAATTGCGCGAAGTTGGAGAGGTTTGGCACCTCGCTGCATAGCGCACCGCATTTTGATATCATAAATCAAAATACAAACACTAAAATTAAGCTTCTTCGAACCATTGACATTGCCGACACCTGACAAGCCACTTTATTCTCGTTGTTTTCACTTTATGATAAAAAGCTTTTGACACAACTTGTGGCCAAAATGAATGCTTTATGCTGTGCAGAGTTGACAGCTTTACAAAAGGTTGCACAAGTGTAAAGAGAAAGTAAGCTTATACAGTGGAAACACAGGGCAGAGATACAAAGCCTTCTAATTCTGCATGGAACAGAAATGATCCATGTGTTCTGTTGTATAAAGCAAGGATTACCCATGCAATACCTCACGACAAGGAGCAGTAAATACGGAAAGGTTGACACAATTTCTTGCACGCATACCTAATGATTACGCTGAAAATGTTTGGCTTACAGCCACTTGTGTTTCTGGTGTATGCATATGATCATACCTTCTTTGTGCAGTATATTAAAAACAGTCTCAATATAGACACCCTGATGCAGTGAGAATCAAACTCATGCAGGTGCAGTAGGGGATTCATTTCTACACAGCCACTGCCTGTGAATCACACAAATCCTATATTGCTTGAGGTTAGTCTGGCATTTGTCCAATGGAGAGAGATTAGGGAACTCTACCCTGGGCTATGAGGTGAAGTGATTGACAGTTTTAAATGCAGTGAGGGTTGACATTCTAATTAAAGCAGAAAATACAACCTGGACAATGAGGAAGTGAAAATGCAATTAAAACCAACTGTGCATATCTGATTGCAGATCAATCATCTAGCTAGAAAACGTGCAAATGATCAGATCACTTTCGTTTTGACTGAGCAACCATCCCATGTCTTTGATTTTCATATGATTCATTTGATATGTACATTTGATCATGTTAAAGTGAATCAACAATATGTCATTTTTATACTCTCCATTTGACAAACTGTCTGACTCTGTAAACATTGTTTTCCTGTCCACCAAACTATACATTTTACATTTTCGAATGAATCACCAACATAATGTCATTTTTATACTCCCAATTTGCCTGGCAGACAGACTCTGTAGGCCTACATATTTTTTCCTCTCTACCAAACTTTTAAGGATAGTCCTAAACAGGGCCCTCTTTCAGAGGCATGCAGATCCTTGTCCCTTCATCAGGTGTGAATGTCAGTGAGACTCCAGTCTGTTCAGCCTCTCATATAAACTATTCCTCAATAAAATCTCAATGTCCACCTCTTTAATTAGAGATCTCAATGTACCCCTAGTAGTCACAGTCACAGTCTGAGTCTGTCTGTCCTCGCTGAACTAATTAACTCATCACAGAGCCCTCTGATGGAAAGGGCCAGACAACAGAACGAACATTCCCATTCAATTCCAGTTAATTCTAGTATACTATAGTAATTATATTTCTACGGGCACAGAAGCAACAGAGATAGAAATCCTACCGGCCAACCATATCACATAGCTGAATACCAATGGCTGCTTGTCTGACTGATGGGAAACTGGCTTTTGAGGAATAACAGTGTGTGCTAGCACGATACAACAAGGTTCTACAATAGGCGGCCCGTGGGCCAAATTCGGCACCCAGGTGATTTTATTTGGCCCCCCAATTTTTTCGTAGAAAAAAAATATATCTTTATTATTACATATAAGACCGTAAGGAAATCAGGAAATCAGCTCAAATAGATTGCAATTCAGGAAATCTGTTCCCAAGTATTCCCACACATAAATAAAGAGGTTATCGTAACTCAATGTAATCAGTGTTTGAAATTCTTCTTCTTTTGTCAAATCTATTTGGGATTCTTGCTGTCAACACTCATTTACAAATGAAGCATTTACAATTGGAGCATTTGTGTTTAGTGAGTCTGCCACATAAGAGGCAACAGGGATGACCAGGGATGTTCTCTTGATGTGTGGGAATTGGACTGTTTTTCTGTCCTTTTGGGTGTCAGGGAAAATGAATGGAGTAAAAAGTGTGTTCATTTTCTTTAGGAATGTAGTGGAGTAAAATTAAAAGTTGTTGAAAAAATATAAATGGCAAAGTAAAAGTACAGATACCCCCAAAACTACTTTAAGTAGTACATTAAATATTTTTACTTAATAAGTACTTTACACCCCTGAGGTGTTGACTATATTTTTATAGAATGCAGGGTGCCATTTGGATTGGTTTCCTTTCACACCAGAAGCTGCCATTGGGGAATATAATACATTTGTGTGACCATGAACAGTGCCGGCAACCTTTACCACAGTCATGTGTCTCTTTGACGACCTACAATTGATGTCGGATTGAAGTCAACCACTCCACAATTTTCTTGTTAGCAAACTATAGTTTGGGCAAGTTGGTTAGGACATCTACTTTGTGCATGACACAAGTAATTTTTCCAACAATTGTTTACAGACAGATCATTTCACTTATAATTCACTGTATCACAATTCCAGTGGGTCAGAAGTTTACATACACTAAGTTGACTGTGCCTTTAAACAGCTTGGAACATTCCAGAAAATATGTCATGGCTTTATAAGCTTCTGATAGGCTAATTGACATAATTTGAGTCAATTGGAGGTGTACCTGTAGATGTATTTCAAGTCCTACCTTCAAACTCAGTGCCTCTTTGCTTGACATCATGGGAAAATCAAAGGAAATCAGCCAAGAACTCAGAAAAACAATTGTAGACCTCCACAAGTCTGGTTCATCCTTGGGAGCAATTTCCAAAAGCCTGAAGGTACCACGTTCATCTGTACAAAAAAGAGTGTGCAAGTATAAACATCATGGGACCACGCAGCCATCATACCCCCCAGGAAGGAGACACGTTCTGTCTCCTAGAGATGAATGTACTTTGGTGCGAAAAGTAAAAATCAATCCCAGAACAACAGCAAAGGACCTTGTGAATATGCTGGAGGAAACAGGTACAAAAGTATCTATATCCACAGTAAAACGAGTCCTATATCGACATTACCTGAAAGGCCGCTCAGCAAGGAAGAATCCACTGTTCCAAAACCGCCATAAAAAAAGCCAGACTACGGTTTGCAAATGCACATGGGGACAAAGATCATACTTTTTGGAGAAATGTCCTCTTGTCTGATGAAACAAAAATAGAACTGTTTGGCCATAATGACCATCATTATGTTTGAGGGATAAAGTGGAGGCTTGCTAGGCGAAGAACACCATCCCAACCGTGAAGCACGGGGGTAGCAGCATCATGTTGTGGGGTGCTTTGCTACAGGAGGGACTGGCGCAATTCACAAAATAGATGGCTTCATGAGGGAGGAAATGTAGGTGGATATATTAAAGCAACCTCTCAAGACATCAGTCAGAAGTTAATGCTTGGTCGCAAATGGGTCTTTCAAATGGACAATGACCCCAATGCAAAGTTGTGGCAAAATGGCTTAAGGACAACAAAGTCAAGGTATTGGAGTGACCCTCACAAAGCCCTGACCCCAATCCTATAGAAAATTTGTTGGCAGAACTGAAAAAGCGTGTGCGAGCAAGGTGGCCAATCCTGACTCAGTTACCAGCTCTGTCAGGAGGAATGGGCCAAAATTCACCAAACTTATTGTGGGAAGCTTGTGGAAGGCTACCCAAAACCTTTGACCCAAGTTAAACAATTTCAAGGCAATGCTACCAAATACTAATTGAGTGTATGTAAACTTCTGACCCACTGGGAATGTGATGAAAGAAATAAAAGCTGAAATAAATTATTCTCTCTACTATTATTCTGACATTTCACATTCTTAAACTAAAGTGGTGATCCTATCTGATCTAAAATAGGGAATTTTTACTTGGATTAAATGTCAGGAGTTGTGAAAAACTGAGTTTAAATGTATTTGGCTAAGGTATATGTAAACCTCCAACTTCCACTGTATATGGAATACATGCATTTACTGTACACTATGGTTTGACCTTTCAAGATGCATAATGTGCGTCCTTCTCTCCCGACTCCCGTCACCTATAAATCTATAGAATATCTTGCCTGCGTCTGAAATATTACACTTTTCCCTGTATAGTGCACTATACCAAGCAGGTGGCTATACATTGATGATAAAGTATGTGTTTGTCGGCGCAAGGCTGAAATCCTTGAAAGCGCTTGCATCAGCAGCTCCAACTGAACATATTAATCAATGATAGCTAGGTTGCCAGCACACACATGTTTTAAAGCCCACCTTCCCCAAGCCAAGGTGACTGGACTGATTTCGGCAGATAGGATGAGGCTTGAGAACTTCAATCAGTCAAAGTTTGAAGCCCAGTAAATAACCAATATCCCACTATACAGTATGTCATACTGGGCTATACTATAGGTGTGGCTGCCAGGTGTATCTATCAGTACAGAAGTCTATTACAGTGGATATGGAAATGTAGTGTTTGCACTCTGCAAGAATGGACATTTATCAGAAGTACAGGTTCTCTCTATTAAGGTCAGGTGGGATGAGTTGAAGGCCAGAGGAGGGCACTCTTCTATCTGGTCAGGGTCATGTTCAGTAGAGCACAGCGTAGCAAACCGTTTTGCTACTCAGTGTTTTTATTGGACAAGTTCATGTACAGTGGTAACTCCCTGTTTCAGTCCATTTTGAAAATGATTCCCCCTAATGAATATGACCCTGGTCATGCACAGCCCTGAACCTATCGCATTGATGAATAGATCAATGTCACTCATCATGACAAGAGTTCTGCTGCAGATTTTAGTAGATGTTTCCTAGTCTAGCCCATGAGAAATCTATGCCACTTCTATGCAATTGGTCCCAAGGTATAGCAAGCAATGGGAGGAGAAATTCTAACCACTTGTTTTTATTGAGTCACAGGATATCATGCTTCTTTAGACCACCACATCTAAAATCCTGATTTTAAAAAAAGTAATAAAGTAGAAATTAGATTTGGATTGCAATACATACACTACCATTCAAAAGTTTGGGGTCACTTAGAAATGTCTTGTTTTTGAATGAAAAGCATTTTTTTTGTCCATTAAAATAACATCAAATGGGTCAGAAATACAGTGTAGACACTGTTAATGTTGTAAATGACTGTTGTAGCTGGAAACTGCTGATTTTGTAAAAGAATATCTACATAGGCGTACAAAGGCACATTATCAGCAACCATCACTCCTGTGTTCCATTGGCACGTTGTGTTAGCTAATCCTCTGTCCAGTGTCTGTGTTCTTTTGCCCATCTTAAATCACAAAATACGTGCTTTTGTTTCAAAAACAAGGACATTTCTAAGTGACCACAAACTTTAGAACGGTAGTGTACTTTCAGAGTTCCTCAAAACAATACAATGTGTCAAAAGAAATTGGAAATGGTATGAAGCAAAATAATTTGTCACTACACATCACATCGACTGATGGCTTACGATGTACCGGTAGTTGCAATCTTTGGTTAGCTACATATTGATTGCCTCCTGTGTAAATTCATTCTATGAAAAAGATAACTAAATCGGAGGACAGGACATTATGTACCAAAGGTAATCAGTTTTAGATCAAATGCGGATGATAACAATCATAGTTGCTCGGGAAAAGCCTTTGCTTCTCCTTTCCCTAAGCCCCTTACAACATGAGCCCTGTAAAATTCTCAGAAAATGGGTCTGATCAATTTCAAGTGAAACCTCAGAGAGCTGGGTATTTAAAGGGGCAGTCTGAGATTCAAACAAAAACAACGCAGCCGCCACTTTTAAAATGTCAAAATGTATTCACCGTTCCCATATTGACCCTTTAATAAAATAAAGGAAATAATTCCGGGCAAGCCAAACTGCGATCCATCTGTTGACTTGCATGGCTGTCATTTATTTTTCTACATCACGCTATGCTCACAGACACATGTATAAAAGCACTTAAACACACTGTAGGAGCACTCACTGTCTGCGTCCCAAATGGCACCCTATTCCAAGAGGGTCCATTGGGCTATTAGAAGTAGTGCACTATGTGGGGAATAGGGTGCCATTTGGGACGCATGCCTCGCTGTCTTGTTTCCATAGGGGTGCTGTAAGGAACTGATGTGTCAGTCATAAGGCCAATCAGTGCTGTGGAAAGACGTGGTTGGGGCGACGGTGGTGTAATAACCTGGTTACATAGAGACGATGCAGTCGTGGCTATATTGTAACACGGTCTTAACTGGTGTTTGTAGGTATACTGAATAGATTAGATATGGGCCACTCTATTTATTTGACCTTGGAAAAAGCAGCACTGAAGCATTGGAAGATAACTGTTAGAGATTGCATAGCACAGGGCTGAAGGGGTATGATTCACAGACAGTGATATCTAATGTAAAGATAATTCTAAGCTGTGGATTGACTATTAAAGTTTAATTGGTAAAACTGGACATCCAGAAACTCATGTAATAACACGGACACACTGCCTCTCTATCTATCTATTCCTATTTATGTTCCTATTTTCCTATTTACTTCATGCTTTACTTTGTCCGTCCATAATCTGAATCTGATTGGTTTACTCTTCATGTTGTTAAGGTTTAGTGATGGGGGTATTGTCATAGATATAACAATACAGAGATGATTATTTTCCAACATGAGCATTGTGAAACTGAAAATCACTGAGCTTTTGCTGTCTAGTCCTTACATAACTGAACATGGCTAAGTCAAATGAATACCAAAGCAATAAAGCAACTATTTCTGGACAAATGTAATCTTTTATTTATTTTTCAAAGGCTAGCCATTGTTGAGATGTAGACTGTCAAACTCATTTATTTTTTTGTGTAGTCTATTTTCAGTATAGTACTCAAAGGCTATTCACCTTAGAGTCTAAGGGATAACAGTCTCATAATGTCTGAAAAGGAATCCATCGGCCAGTTTTGCAGACCCAGATTAAGTATTCCCCTGGATGCCAAACCACGTTTAATGGAAATTCTGATCGGTTTGAAAGTAGGCTTAATCCAGACCTGGGAAACTGCCCCATGATTTTTTCAAAACATAATTGCTTCATGATTCTTACATAGCTCTTGAGTTGGAGAGTGCGTAAACACAATACATTGTAAGTTTGTTCATACTCTTGTATTGTACGTCCGTATCAAACCTGTTCTGCTTTTACTACAAAGCTAAATGCCGTGTGTAGAGTGTATCATCCAGGTATTTTATCCTGTTAGAGACATGCAGTGCTTTACTTTTTCCACATTTTGTCTTATTACAGCCTGAATTTAAGATTGATTGCATTGAGATTTTGTGTCACTGATCTAGTGACAATACCACATAATATCAAAGTGGAATTTTGTTTGTTATGAAAAAAGAATAATAATTTGAGGCTAAAATGTCTTGAGTCAATAAGTATTCAACACCTTTGTTATGGCAAGTCTAAATACATTCAGTAAAAATGTGCTGAACAAATCTTATGATAAATGGCATGGACTCATTCCGTGTTCAGTGACAGTGGTTAAAAAGATTGTAGAATAGTGAGTTTCATGCAGATTCAACCACAAAGGCCACGGCGGGGTTTTCAATGCCTAACAAGGATGGGCATTGATTGGTAGACGTATAAAGACATTTTAAGCAGACACTGAATATCCCTTTGAGCATGACAAAGTTATTAGGCTTTGGGTGGTGTATCGATGCACCCAATCACTACAAAGATACAAGCATCTTTCCTAACTCAGTTGCCGTAGAGGATGGAAACTGCTTAGGGATTTCACCATGAGGCCAATTGTGATTTTAAAAAAGTTAGATAGTTTAATGGCTGTGATAGGTGAAAAATGAGGATGAATCAGCAACATTGTAGTTACTCCACAATGCTGACGTAAATGACAGACTGAAAAGAAGGAAGCCTATGCAGAATACAAATATTACAAAACATGCATCTTGTGTACAACAAGGCACTTAAGAGATACTGCAAGAAAATTGGCAAAGAAAATGTACTTTTTGTCGTGAATACAAAGTGTTATGTTTGGAGCAAATCCATCACAACACATCACTGAGTATACCTTATTATTTTCATGCTTGCTGGTATCCAGCAGCATACCACCCTGCATACCACTGCTGGCTTGCTTCTGAAGCTAAGCAGGGTTGATCCTGGTCAGTCCCTGGATGGGAGACCAGATGCTGCTGGAAGTGGTGTTGGAGGGACAGTAGGAGGCACTCTTTCCTCTGGTCTAAAAAATATCACATAGTGATTGCGGACATTGCCCTGTGTAGGGTGCTGTCTTTCAGATGGGATGTTAAATGGATGTCCTGACCCTCTGAGGTCATTAAAGAAAATCATTATCACTTATCATAACAGTAGAGTTATTAACCCCGGTGTCCTGGCTAAATTCCTAATCTGTCACTCAAACCATGGTCACCTAATAATCCCCAGTTTCCAAGTGGCTCATTTGCTCCCCTGTAACTATTCCCCAGGTCGTCGTTGCTGTGAATGTGTTCTCAGTCAACTTATTAGGTTGTTTTTGGGATAAAAAGAAATGGAATAGAGCTACAGGTGCAATCTAAAAGGAAGATCTTGTTCAGTCTGCTTTCCAACAGACACTGGGAGACAAATTCATCTTTCAGCAAGACAATAACCTAAAACACAAGGACAAAACTACACTAAAGTTGCTTATCAAGATGACATTGAATGTTCCTAAAAGTGGCCTAGTTACAGTTTAACTTAAAGGTGTAGATTCACATTCAGTGTGGCAGGTGTATATTACATCTTCGCAGAAGGCAGGAATAGTGGTCACAGGCAGGCAATGGTCATACATCGGTTGGAAAACAGGCAGGTGAAAAAAAACTAGGACTGAAGGCTAAAACTGGTTCTCACAAACAAGCTAGGAAAAGGCTTAGTAGAGTCAAAATGAACAATACCTCACAAGAACACAACGAAACAGAGCACAAGGTTGACTAAGAAAATTAACAGAATGAACTGAACTAAATAAGGAGCTGACGAGACCAGGCGAGTAACTAAAATAGGTCAACTCAATGAAAAAATGAAAGACAGGGCTACGTTAAAGAACACAACGAAGCAGAACACAAGGCTGACCTTACAGTACTGTAAGTACAGTACTGACTGGGTAATTGGAAGTGGTACCTGACAGGGTTGAAGCGATGGGTTATCTTGAAGGGACCAATGAAGCGAGGACATAAAAAGTTATCAAGCAAGGCAGAGCCAGTTGTCTCTGGTAGAGAGCCACACACGCTGTTTGGGGTGAAAGAGTGGCGTAGGTCGGCGGCGTCTGTCGGCAAAGTGTTTCTGGGTATTGGAGGCTTCCTGCAGATACCGGTGAGCGATCTCTCATACCTGTTCACTATGCCGAAACCAGTCGTCGACAGCTGGGACAGTACCAGGCTCCGCCTCCCAGGGAAATGTGGGGGGTTGGTAACCAAGTACCCACTGAAACGGAGTAAGGCGGAGGGATGAATGCATGAGTGAGTTCTGAGCGTATTCGGCCCAGGCCACATACCGACTCCAGTCGTGTGGAGAGGCAGAATAAACTGGGCTCCACACGACTCCGGTCGTGTGGAGAGGCAGACAAACTGGGGCCCAGGGTCGATAGTCCTTCGGAATCCCATACAGATGGAACACCTGCTGGAACATAGTAAGATGACAACATAGGTAAGATGACACATTTTTGAAAAACGGTCTACTATGACAAGGATGGTGGTGTTACCAGAGGATTCAGGAAGGTCTGTGATGAAGTCAACAGCTATGTGGGACCAGAGTTTGTGAGGGATTGGCAAAGGTTGAAGCTTACCAGAAGGGAGATCGCGAGGGCTTTTGGTTTGGGCACAGACTGGACAGGAGAGTACGTAATCCCTTACGTCGGATTTCAGTGAAGACCAGCAGAATTTACGGTTAGATGTTCAGTGGTTCGTGTAATGCCCAGATGTCCTGACCCCAAGGACGTGTGACACCATTGTATCAGTTGGGGTCTCACAGCTGCTGGTATGTAACTCCTCCCAGCTGGTGTCCCAGGAGGAGCCGGGTCTGAGGTTAGGGCTTCTTGTAAGGCAGAGTGAACCTCCTACTGTACCGGTCCCATAATGCAAGAGGAAGGAAGAATGGATGGAGGGTCTGAGTTACTGGTTGGTCAAACTGGCGGGAGAGAGCATCAGCTTTTACGTTTTTCTTTCCAGGGATGTAAGTAGCATGAAAATGGAAGCGTGTGAAGAAGGCAGCCCAGCGGGCTTGTCTGGAGTTTAACCTCTTGGCCCCTTTGATATATTCCATATTACGATGATCTGTTAGGACGAGAATGGGATGTTGTGTGCCCTCCAACCAGTGGTGCCACTCCTCGATGGCCAGCTTGATGGCGAGGAGTTCTCTGTTCCCCACATCGTAATTCCTCTCACAAGGTTGACTAAGAACATAAATACAGAACCTTACCTTGAAGACTTGAAAATGGCTATCTAACTATGATCAACAATCAACTTGACAGAGCTTGAAGAATTCTTTAAAAGAATAATGGGCAAATATTGTACAATCCAGGTGTGCAAAGCTCTTAGAGACTTACAGCTGTAATTACTGCCAAAAGTGCTTTGGATGTGAATACTTACACTACCATTCAAATTTTGGGGACACCTAGAAATGTCCTTGTTTTTGAAAGAAAAGGATGCTGGCCTTCTAGGCAGAGTTCCTCTGTTATTTTGCCCATCTTTTATTTTTATTTGCCAGTCTGAGATATGGATTCTTCTTTGCAACTCTGCCTAGAAGGCCAACATCCAGACGTCGCGTCTTCACTGTTGATGTTGAGACATTTTTTATTTTTTTATTTTTTGGGGGGTACTAATTAATGAAGCTGCCAGTTGAGGACTTGTGAGGCATCTGTTTCTCAAACTAGACACTCTAATATATTGTCCTCTTGCTCGGTTCTGCACCGGGGCCTCCGACTCATCTTTTTATTCTGGTTAGGGCCAGTTTGCGCTGTTCTGTGAAGGGAGTAGTACACAGCGTTGTAAGAGATCTTCAGTTTCTTGGCAATTTTTCGCATGGAATAGCCTTCCTTTCTCAGAACAAGAATTGACTGACGAGTTTCAGAACAAAGTACTTTCTTTCTGGCCATTTTGAGCCTGTAATCGAACCCACAAATGCTGATGCTCCAGATACTCAACTAATCTAAAGAAGGCCAGTTTATTGCTTCTTTAATCAGAACAACAGTTTTCAGCTGTGCTAACATAATTGCAAAAGGGTTTTCTAATGACCAATTAGCCTTTTAAAATCATAAACTTGGATTATCAAACACAACGTGCCAATGGCACACAGGAGTGATGGTTGCTGATAATTGGCCTCTGTACGCCTATGTAGATATTCCATCCATTTCCAGCTACAATAGTAATTTACAACATTAACAATGTCTACACTGTATTTCTGATCAATTTGATGTTATTTTAATGGGCAAAAAATGTGATTTTCCTAAGTGAACGGTAGTGTATGTAAATTAGATATTTCTATATTTCAAAAACATGTTTTCACTTTGTTATTATGGGGTCTTCTGTGTAGATAGCTGAGAAAAAAAACGATTTAATAAATGTTTTAATTCAGGTGGTAAAAAAAAGTCAAGGGGTATGAATACTTTCTGAAGGCACTGTACTAATTCAAGGGGACTATTTCTTTGAGTCCCATGCAGCTTTGAATCTTGTTAAGGTTTTTTGGTTGAATAACTATGACAAAAAATCTTTCCCAACTAACTCAGGGGAGGACAAAGGCAGCACATTTCCATACCTGCATCAGGGTTTCACCCAAGCCAATTGACCACTCAAATCTGCAAAATAATTAAATGAAAGTGCACAGTCTATGGTGGTTTGAGAGCAGCAGGTACTGAGGGCGGTGCCATAACAAAGCTTTGGAGTGCCAACCATGGTTTGGTTGACTTTTCCGATAAGTTACTTAAATTAAGTTACTGTGTGATTGTTTTGTTTTTGCAGAGTACGTACTCGGTTTCCCACTTAAAGCTAACACAAACCCACCAAAGCAATTGTTTGCAGTTCCCAAAAGGGGTATGTTGTTTTTCTTTTTCCTTTTGTTTGATCAGAGGACTGGAGTGTAGTTGGGGAGAACAGAATTGGATGCTTGTGTTGTTTATTGGTTTATTTGTGGAGGTTTTGTATTCTTATTATCAGTGCAATTACATAGCCCTAAAGCAGCTCACAAATTAGCTGATTAGGAAAGGAAGCGGGAGATATTTATGATGTAGGGCGAAGAGACACTATAGCCGTGTCTCGATAGTCTGTAAATAACAAGCCTTTTCACTCAACTGTTATTGATGTGAACTATATTGAAGCAAAAATATAAACGCAACATGCCACAAGTTCAAAGATTGTACTCAGTTAGAGTTCGTATCAGGAAATCAGTCAATTTAAATAAATTAGGCCCTAATCTATGGATTTCACATGACTGAGCAGGGGTGGGAGGGCATAGGCCCACCCACTGGAGAGCCAGGCCCAGCAAATAAGAATTAGTTTTTCCCCACAAAAGGGTTTATTACAGACATAATTACTCCCCCCTCAGACGATGCCACATGTGAAGAAGCCAGATGTGGAGGTCCTGGGCTGGCATAGTTACACGTGGTCTGCGGTTTTGAGATCAGCTGGACGTACGGCCAAATTCTCTAAAACGACGTTGAAGGCAGTTCATGGTAGAGAAATGAACATTAAATGCTCTAAACAGCTCTGGTGGACATTCCTGCAATCAGCATGCCAATTGCATTCTCCCAGAAAACTTGAGACATGTGGCATTGTGTTGTGAGACAAAACTGCATATTTTAAAGTGGCCTTTTATTGCCCCCAGCACAAGGTGCACCTGTGTAATGATCATGCTGTTTAATCATCTTCTTGATATGCCACACCTGTCAGGTGGATGGATTGTCTTGGCAAAACTTCTGGGGCTTTTTATTTCAGCTCATAAAACATGGGATCAACACTTTACATGTTGGGTGAATATTTTTGTTTAGTGTAATTCTGCACAACTATAGGGAGTAGCTAACAAGAGGTACTTTTACAAGTTAAATATGTTATTTTTGTTGTTCTTCTAAGTTACTTGCTTTTCCAATTTACTCCAACTTCTACTGTGTGCAGTGCCTTTGGAAAGTATTCACCTGGACTTTTTCCACATTTTGTTACGTTACAGCCTTATTCTAAAATTTATCACAAAAAATAAACCTCAGCAATCTACACACAATACCAATAATGACAAAGCGAAAACAGATTTTTTTTTACATTTTGCAAATGTATTAAACATTTTAAACAGAAATACCTTATTTACATTAGTATTCATACCCTTGGATGGATGGATTCGAAATTGAGCTCAGGTGCATCCGGTTTCCATTGATCATAATTTAAATGTTTCTACAACTTGATTGGAGTCCACCTGTGGTATATTTCATTGATTGGACATGATTTTGAAAGGCACACACTTGTCTATATATGTCAGACAGGGGCGAAGGTTCAACCAACCAACAGGACAATGACCCTAAGCACACAGCCAAGACAACGCAGGAGTGGCTTCGGGTCAAGTCAAGTCTCTGAATGTCCTTGAGTGGCCCAGCCAGAGCCCGGACTTGAACCCGATCGAACATCTCCTGAGAGACCTGATAATAGCTGTGTGGCAACACTCCCCATCCAACCTGACAGAGCTTGAGAGGATCTGCAGAGAAGAATGGGAGAAACTCCCCAAATACAGGTGTGCCAAGCTTGTACAGTAGCATCATACACAAGAAGACTCAAGGCTGCAATCGCTGCCGAATGTGCTTCAACAAAGTACTGAGTAAAGGGTGTGAATACCCATGTAAATGTAATATTTCAGTTTGACATTTTTTATACATTTGCAAAATAGTCTAAAAAACGTTTTCTTCGTGTTTTTTTCATTATACGGTATTATGTGTAATTCAATTTTAGAATAAGGCAGTAAGTAACAAAATGTGGAAAAAGTCAAGGGGTCTGAATTCTTACCGAATGCACTGTATTTAGAATGGTTTATTTCAAATTCAACATTACAAAGTATTGATGGCAGCTGATTCTGAATTATTTGACACAATTCATATAAAATAGAATAAGCACAAGAAAATCATCAACACAATTACAATGGAAATTTTAATATACATTTATTTACAGCGTTTTTGCTTCAGCCAAATGGAAATATATTTGGAAAATATCCACAAATGTTTGAATCATTGCATTAATTAAGTGTAAAACATTACGTGGAATATGGTTTAGATGAGAAGCTCCTGTATAATTTCAATTGCTATCCTTATTTTGTTTGTCTATATACTATGGTATTTACGGTATGCTAATAGCTGCGCTCACATATGAAGCAGGAATGTAGCTTTGGCCACACAACATCCAAGGCCAGTATAAACAGAGAAGTAACAAATCTGATGTTGAAGAGAGATAATGTAAATGGCCCTTAAGTCTTCACTATACTACAAACTCTTCCCTTCCTTTTGCTCTCTTTTTTTCCCTCTCCCTCTCTCCCCCTCCATCTCTGCTGTAATGTTTATGGTGCATTGTGGATTGTCCAGAGGCCTGATAACCCATGCTTGGTCAGGCTGTAAACACTGGCCTCCTTTCCTACGACAGAGTGACATATTTATTGTCCTGTGAGTGGGGACTTTTTTTTATATCCCAGGTCTCCCGGTATCTGTCGCAGGCTCGAGGCGCCTGAGATATGCAGGAAGTCAAGTGGAAGCGCTTGACTCCATGTTTCGCTCCCCCGTGTCACAACGTCTCAGAGAGACTGCACCTATCCAGATGAACGTCATCGTTTAGTTTCTCCAGAGGAAAGACAAAATTACAAAGGACAGAATCAGTCTGTATGGGGCATGACCAAGGGATCTTATCCACGTACCATTCCGACGTCTAATTTATTTGAACATGTACGAGTACAATCACCTCCATTCCCTAACATACACATGCACCCACATGCAAGCACAACACAGTACTGCACACACACGGACACAAACACACACACACACAGATATACACACACACACACACACACACAAGACTGCCCAAGTGGCTGCACTAGAATTATAGAGTAGGGAGAGAGAGGAGTTTGCAAGAGAGAGGTGCACTGTGCCTTTTTATCGCCATCCTTGATACAAGCCCGAGCATCCTCCATTAATTACCCACAGAGACATCAGCTCCGTGCCATGCCAGAGCTGACATAAAATATATTGACTTGCTGGGCTACCGTAGGAGCTGGTGACATTCTCATTTATCACAATTAACAACCTTACAGCGGCGATACCAGCCCAGAATCAACCACAACCGCAAGGGCAAGTGAAGAGGCAAAGTAGAGATGCATATTTAGTCTTTGTCCCAAATGGCACCCTATTCCCTATGTAGTGCACTTCTTTTGACCACAGCCCATAGGGGAGGCAGAATAAATATTGATCCGACAGTCCTCCCTCAGAGGGAATCAAAATGGGAAGAAATAGGGATCTCCCATAGACATGTTTTCTCTCAGGGCTATGATGCTCTGGTGTCCTCAGTAGCCATCACTCACTCGCTCGCTCGCTCGCTCGCTCGCACGCACGCACGCACGCACGCACACACACACACACACACACACACACACACACACACACACACACACACACACACACA